>NW_022589710.1:20355304-20684981 GCF_004348235.1 Phoca vitulina
AAGAAGAAGAAGAAGAAGAAGAAGAAGAAGAAGAAGAAGAAGAAGAAAGAAGGAAGAAGAAGAAGGAAGAAGAAGAAGATAGCAGGAAGGGAAGAATAAAAAAAAATAATAATGGATACACTGAATCCATCTAGAACAATAGGTAGAAGACCACAACCTTACTCTGGTATTTCCCCTGAAGGTTTTTATTTTATTTTTAAAAGATTTATTTATTTATTTTAGTGGGGGGTAGAGGGAGAGGGAGAGAGAGAATCTCAGGCCGACTTCCCACTGAGTGCTGAGCCCAATGCGGGGCTTAATCTCATGACCCTGAGATCATGACCTAAGCTGAAATCCAGCCAGGCGCCCCTCCCCTGAAGCATTTTAATTGATTGATAAATTTTATTGAGCATTAGCTGTTCAATTTTTAAACTCATTATTTATAGTTTAGGTTTCAAAAGCAATTGGATTATACAATCTACAGGGCCCTTACTTTTCGGACATTCTCTTTTCTCTTTCATTTCTTCTTATAATCAGTAAATTCTTTCCTGAGAATCTTACCTTTTTCTGGTATTTACATGCCAGAATAACCTAAAACACCCAAAACAACCAACACACACATTAATTTTCTTTTTTTCCAACCTCTTCCTTTAGAGCTGCCTGCTCAGTAAATCAGTTGTCTGCTTTCGAAGTTAGGTCCTGTAACTATTTACCAAACATTTTGCTATTGCTTAGTAAAGATGGCCATATTTTTAGTCTCTGATATCAGTTTCCTTGCATCCTGCTGTGTGATTACTAAGCCAGTGACATACTTTAGGATTTTCTTATGGCGGCACCCCACTCCTGAGATGAATTCTGCATTCACTAGATAGGCTAGACTATGCTATGTTAATAAATTTACACTAAATGTCTGGCTTAACACCACACTGGTTTATTTTTTGCTCATACTAGATGTCCAATAAGACAGAGGTCCCCATGCAATATAGTTACTAACAGATCTTGACTGACCAAGTTTCCTTCATCCTATAATGCTACTATTTCAGCGTGTGACCTCATGGTTGCTTCAGAAGGGGAAGGGGAAGCTATCTACTGGCTCTTAAATATAAGGGAGGTGGGAAATAAGAAGAAGAAAAGAGGTATTTGTTTAGTAGTAAATATCTCTGTGGAATAAATTCAGAGGGGCCCTTAGCTAGTATTAGTCCCACATAGACAGATGAAACTTATTTAGGAATTAAATAATTAAATAACTTATTACTGACAAATAATGTGTTATCATTGACTTTATGATACCAATCATTTTAAAGATCTAAATGTATTTTCTTTCTCCTTTTCTTTTTTTTTATTATTTTAAATATTTTATTTATTTGAGAGAACACGAGAGCGAGAGAGATTGAGAGAATGAGTGGGGGGGAGGGGCAGAGGGAGAAGCAGACTCCCTGCACAGCAGGGAGCCCGATGTGGGACTCGATCCCAGGACCCTGGGATCATGACCTGAGCTGAAGGCAGACGCTTAACCGACTGAGCCACCCAGGCACCCTATTTCTCCTTTTCTAAGAGTATATCCCTATAACAGTATTATAGAAAAAGTTTTCCATATGCAGTATGATACTTGCTCTTCTCCTTTCTTATTCCCCTTTAGATGAAATATCACAAACAGAACTTCATACAGTATTTTCTTTTTATCTTTAAAGACAGAGGTGGTGGCGATAAGTAGAAGGAAGACTACATCCTCTTCTAAGTTACTTCCTCCTTAAGGTCAGGGAAATCCTAACATTTACTTCCGGAAGTAAATTGAGAGGTAATCTAATTCAAATTCCTTATTTTAAAACGCAAGAAGAGAGAGACTTAGAGTGACTAAGTGACTTATCAAAAGTTACCCAACTAGTTGCTGTCAGGAACTATGAAAAGTGTAAAATTTTACCCTATTTGCAAGCTAATAAGCTTGTGTTCTGCTGCTTTGTAGATGTTGGTAGAAGACATAATACACTTGCATCAGGAACAAAGGACGTTACTGCTCACAGCAAAAGCAATAGCCAGAGTTTCATGTTCACTTGAATTTGTTCTCTATGTCCCCCAATTTCCATGCCAGTGGGCCTAGATGCCTAGGCATTTCCAGTGGAATGCCCCAGAGGCAAGGACAGTGATAAATAGGTTAGAAGTCTCAGGGTGGAGAGGGTGGTGGGGTGAGGGGTTGGTGTTGGAGCACAACATCCTCATCTTGTGGCTTCCAAGACCCTGGGGCTAACGGACCAAGAGCCAAGGTGCAGAGCAAGTTCTCTCCTCTTCCACTTTTGCCCTAGGGTAGCCCCTAGATTTATTATAATGCATTTGCATCGTGGTTATAACCCCCTCCTCGCCATGAAGAAAGGCTGCCATATGGGTTCAGGTACAAACTTTATTGGGTCAAAAACACCCCCTCCCAACCTGTGGGAGGAGTCCTTCAAATGATTGGAAGCAGCCTCCATTAGAGACCACCCTGTCCATGATGCAAGACCCCACTCACAGAAAAGAAAGGGACCCCTGTAGCCTCAGGGCAGTTGCCGCCTCTGGGCCTGCCCACTCTCCCACCTGGAGAGTGGACTGTCCTTAATAAAGCTGCTTTCTGTTCTCACTTTGGACGCTGATCTCTAATTCTTTATTGCGTCAGTGCCAAGAGCTGGGACACAAAGTCTTTTTCTCTGACAGATTGTGTTACAGGAGAGGAACACTGAGCTCTCCACTTGGGGAAATCACTGCTTTTATAGTGAGCAGGAGCAAGCTGCCGTTTGTCTGAAGAGAGGCATTACCTCATTTTTCAAGGCTCCTTGCTGCAAACATGACCCTGATAAATGACCCTACCTGGGCCATTAGGGCCTTTTATTTTTGGCATACCTAGCAAGAATGTGGAGAGATGCTCAGGGTGCATGGTGGATTGCTACTTCCAACAGTCGGTAGCCAAGTTTACACTAGAACTAGCTCTTTCAATTCTTGCTTTACTAAACTGCCCATGGCACTGTCTCTGAACACAAAATCTTTTTTTTTTTTTTGCTTTTACTTTTTTTTATTATGTTATGTTAATCACCATACATTACATCATTAGTTTTTGATGTAGTGTTCCATGATTCATTGTTTGTGCATAACACTCAGTGCTCCATGCAGAACGTGCCCTCTTTAATACCCATCACCAGGCCAACCCATTCCCCACCCCCCTCCCCTCTAGAACCCTCAGTTTGTTTCTCAGAGTCCATAGTCTCTCATGGTTCATCTCCCCCTCCGATTTCCCCCCCTTCATTCTTCCCTTCCTGCTATCTTCTTCTTCTTCTTCTTTTTTTTTAACATATAATATATTATTTGTCTCAGAGGTACAGGTCTGTGATTTAACAGTCTTTTAAAAATCATCTTCATTCTGTTTGAAGTGTTGTTTATTAATTATCTTCCTTTTTGGAAAGAGCCCGTATTTTCCAGTCCTATTTACATGTTTAATTTTTTTTCTGTTAATGATCTGATTGGTAGATCAGTATTAGGTAACATGACCCTTAATTATTTCATATATAATAAGACCTAGTCAAGGACCAACAAATTTGTGCCAGCAAATCCTGAATTATAGGAAATTTGTCTTTTTAAAATATCATATTTTACTTTTAATTTGTTTTATACTTTGTTTTCACTGGTCAACATTTATGGATCTCCTACTTTGGGTCAATCTATACTTGGAGTGTAGGTTATATGACAAATTACAACTCTTGATCTCGTAGTGCTTATAAGACCCATGTATAAGAAAGTGAAAAACAAAAATGAAGAAACATATGCTAGGACTGGAATGAGCAGTAAAGAGCACAAGTTTATATGATCCCAGAAGAGGTAGAGATTTCTTGCTATTTGTGGTCAGGCAGGATTCATAGATGAAGTGGGGAAAGGAAGATAATTCTTAGGGAACGGGGAGAGAATGAGTTCTATCACTCTTTGCATTCTCTCTGATTTTAAAAGTAAATATCAGGGGCGCTTGGGTGGCTAAGTTGGTTAAGCATCTGCCTTCAGCTCGGGTCATGATCCCAGGGTCCTGGGATCGAGCCTGCATTGGGCTCCCTGCTCGGCAGGAAGCCTGCTTCTCCCTCTCCCACTCCCCCTGCTTGTGTTCCCTCTCTCACTGTGTCTCTCTCTGTCAAATAAATAAATAAAATCTTAAAAAAAAGTCTTTAAAAGTAAATATCAAAGAATATTCTTTAACGGCAACAATATAGGCACTTTTGTCATCTGTTTTATTCACTTGCTCAATCTTTAGAAAAATGTCTTGCCCATGTTAGAAACTCAAACACTAATAAATGAAGAAATGATGGTTGAAGGTGTGCATGATTTATATACTATTTGTCTTCAACATTCATCTTTTACAAAGCCCATACATTCATACAGTATACAATCCACACAGAGACAGTTTCTCATTCACTGAGTTGGGTCTTTCACATGGTTCCTGCCCCTGAGAAAAAGGACCTGATGTCAGCATGGCATTACAGGGAGATGTTTTTAGCCAGCTACAAATCTTCCTCAGTTGCCCCAAATCTTTTTTATTGTCTGAACTGAGGGGTCTGTTGGGGTACCAGTGACTTGGATCTTGTATACTCATATAGTGATTTTTTACCTAGCCTAACTTTTCAGGTGCCGCTCTCTGCATCCCACTTCTTCCCCCACTCACTCCTAACTGCAGGCTCAGGGTTGTGGAGGCCACATAAGTGCTAGAGGGAGAGTGGTACAGAGAATCCACTGTGGTAGCAGTAGACACAGCCTCCTTTTAACTTGCTCACAGTGCAAACTGAGCTGTGTGGCAGAGGTTCAAGGATGAGGGGTAGCTTCAACACCCATATAAAATGATACTAGATCCATGAGAAGGAGACAAGAATGGATCCACTTTCTGGGACATCTGGCATTTCTTTTACCTGTTACCAGTTCCTGACAACTCCCCATTCTTATCACCATGTTACTTGGCAGTAGTGTCCAAACTATTATTACTATTATTATATAATTGTATAATATATAATAATATCCTTATATATTATTAGCTGCTGAAACATTATAATATTTTTGAGTCATATGGGGGTAACACCACCCTGAAGCCATATATATTGATCTTTCCAACATCAGACTTCCAAATATATATTGAGAAAAATAGGAGATTACCTATCTTTTGTTCTTGGACCACAGATTTTATGACTACTACTAACTATAACTCTGCAATTTTCTGGTGAAAACTTTTAACTTTTAACTGGGTGAAGATAGTCAGAATAATAATTAGTGAGAATAGGAAAAACAAAATAAATTAAACTTAGTAACTACTGGGATGCCTTTAGAAGTATTTACCATAAACATCATGGAGTGGGCCATTTAGAAATATTAATTAGAAGGAATTGCTAGGGCGCCTGGGTGGCTCAGTCGTTGGGCGTCTGCCTTCGGCTCAGGTCATGATTCCAGGTCCTGGGATTGAGCCCCGCATCGGGCTCCCTGCTCAGCGGGAGACCCGCTTCTCCCTCTCCCACTCCCCCTGCCTGTGTTCCCTCTCTTGCTGTGTCTCTCTCTGTCAAATAAATAAATAAAATCTTTAAAAAAAAAAAAAAAAAAGGAATTGCTAACTAAAAGTGTTATACCATTGTAGAAACCTTTTCTCAGGTAATGAGTGCTATGTTTTCACATGGCTTTTTGTAAAATTTTAATTTTGCTCATGCCTTATGAATCTAGTGAACCTAACAAGGATTAATGTGGCTCTTACCTTCCATGGAAGGAAGCTATTAAATTAGATGTTATAACTTATATATTCACTTACTTATGCTGAGAGACTCATTCTGTAGAAATGTCCTTCTGTTTAAAAATCTTGCTGTTGCAATGATGTGGATTTCTGAAGGGAAAACAAAATGGGCAGCCTGAGAGAAATGCCAGATGGCCCAGCACTGCAGAGAGATCTGAAGCCAGGTAGAATACCAGGCAGTGCTCACTAGGATCAGAGAGGGGTTAAGAATGAATGAAAGATTGCCCTCAATCTGAATCTTTCATGCCTAGGTTAATTCTAGGGACTCATAAACTTTGTAGGCCTGTCCACAGTTGGAAAGATGGGAACTCGACTACAATGTAGTTTCCCTATTGGATTTAACCTGGTCCCAGGTTACCCAGAAACCAGAGAACCTGTAGGCATAGCTATTGACTGAGTGGAATGTTATGATCTAGTTGAAGAGTGATTAGTAGGTATCAACATTTCCATTTCCATACGTTAGCTAAGACCCTATAACCCTGACAAAACTTACCTCTTGAGGGAATCCCAGATGCTAAGGCCTGAATGTTTGAAATTCTAACCCCCAAAGATGATGGTGTTAGGATGTGGGGACTTTGGGAACTGCTTATGTCATGATGGAGAGCCTTCATGAATAAGATTAATGCCTTATGATAGAGTTCCCAGAGAGATCCCTAGCCCTTCCACTATGGGAGGATACAGTGACAAGTTGTCAGCTAAACCAGGAAGAGGGACCTCACCAAAACATGACCATACTTTTACTTTGATCTTGGGCTTCCCAGCCTTTAGAACTACGAGGAATAAATGTTTGTTTTTTATAAGCCACCCTAACTGCAATATTTTGTTATAGCAGCCTGAATAGACTAAGATATCAGATAAATTACAAATCTGAACCTAGATATTTGTCAATAGTGCTAAAGGATTATGAATCAGATCATATCTGGGTAATGTAGTAAAATATCACTAATCATTCATTCATTCATTCACTTAGTAATTATTCGCTGGTCCGTAGAAGTACCAGATATTCTGCTGGGCCCTGGAAGAGAGAAGCAGATTAAAGACATAGTTCTGGTCCTCAAGCACCTTATGATTTAAGTGAACAATTATTTATTTTTTCTCAAGATTTTTATATACACAAAAGAGGGCTACTTATATGGCACTGGGGACTGCCCAGTTCTTGGCTTTCCCCTATGTAGCATACCTATCCACTTGAGCACTTTGTTAGTCAATGTTCCAATGTACAAATGTAACCACAGTAAAGTTTGATCACAAGTTGCCAGTTCTAAAATTTCTAGTGTGCTTTTTCCTGGAGGAAAGTAGATTTTAACAAGTTCTTTTAGTTACATACCCTTCCCAATTCTTGACCATTCATCTACACAATTTAATGTAAGAACAGGTTTCACAGTTTAGTGGGAGCAGTGGTAGGAATAGTTGGTTGTCAGCTAGACATTTTTCCCACTCCCCCTGACCAACAACAAAATTAGCATTAAATTATGCAGAAAATGTTTGCCAAAAAGCTTTCACAGAACTTGTCTCTAGAAAGGTAGAATTACATTTACATCATTGGTGAACTATTGACAAGGTACTGGTGATCCCTGAAGATTGAGAAGGAAATAGGTTTTATTTTTATTTTTTAAGTAACTTAGCTTTCATCAGTACTTTAATGCAATGTGTGTAGGTGGAGGAAACTACATAGAGGCCATAAAACAGGGGCGCCTGGGTGGCTCAGTTGTTAAGCATCTGCCTTCGGCTCAGGTCATGATCCCAGGGTCCTGGGTTCGAGCCCCACATCAGGCTCCCTGCTCCACGGGAAGCCTGCTTCTCCCTCTCCCACTCCCCCTGCTTGTGTTCCCTCTCTCACTGTGTCTCTCTCTGTCAAGTAAATAAAATCTTTAAAAAAAAAAGAGAGAGAGAGAGCATAAAACACATCCAACAAATAATTTTTGTTGATTGTAAAAGTAATAGTACAGAGTTAGAGAGTGAAAACAGAACTAAGAGGTTATTAATTAATAAATATCTACTCAGTAACTGCTATGGGAAAGACACTGTGCTGAGCATTTCAGCACAAAAGGGGATACAAAAATGACCATGACCATTGATCCCTATATTCCAGGAGGTTGCAGTCACCAGGCGTAGGAGTATGACAAATATATATAATTATAGCACATACCATAATAGGTTAAATGTTTCTATGACAAAGGGAAAAATAAAAGGCTAAAAGTTTCAGGAAAAGAGAAAACATCTGATTGAGTATATTTTGGGGCTTAAAAACACTGTTGAGATTAGTGAAATGGGATTTCTGCTGAGTTTAAGGATGGATGGGCAGAGGTGCAGAAGTAGGAAAGCACAGTTGAGGAAATGGTCAATAATCCTGTGTCAGGGAATGTAGGGCATTCTTTGGGGATAAACGGCTGAAATGGCTAGAAAGATCATATGGAAAAAGATTACACATATTTATGTTTTTTCTTTTCTCATTTTTACCTTTTTTTTGAAATCTGAAACTTTCCTCCTATCTTATCTTCTTTTTTTCTTGAACTTGCAGAGAAAAATCTGTCCTCCAAACAATCATTTTGTTTAATTGTAAGCCCATTAAATGCATTTTATCCAAGTGTCTATTATATGTGATTTTCAAAAGTCACAGCAGTGAAATTGTACTCCTAAGTCTCTAGTATAGCAAGTCTTAGAAGATCAAAAAAGAGAAAAAAGAATAAAAGCTAAGCTTTAAATATATGGATGTGAAACCAGGTGGTTTTCCATAGCAACATTTTTCCCCATAGGCATACAGTTTTGATGCGTTGCCTTTTAACTTCTAGTGGATTAAAGATAAAACCTCAGAGTTGAAACAGATCAGTAATTAGATTTTTCCCAGTCTCTTTACTTTAAGGAAGAAAGCAGGCTACTCTCTATCTCGAGTTACTTTATTTTTGGCTCACCTTATAGTTGTTCAGCTTTGAGACATTTCATGTTTAGATTAAGCATGCCTTTGGGCAAATTTGATTTTTATCAGAGTAATTCCAAACCATGTTGCATTCACAAAGTTAGAGGTATAAAAGCTTATTTCTGATCACCTTTAATAGGATAATATTGGTAACTTTTGTTAATTTTTAAAAGTAAGATCTTGGAAAATGTAATCATTCTATCATAGATTAGTTATGTGCAAGTGCTTGCTACTTAAAATTATGAGAAACCACAAATGATTGGTATTACCAAAGCTTGGTGTTACTTTTGTGGTTAATAGTAAACCTGTTTTCAAGTCCAGATTATATTTGCTTTAAGTTTATTTTTTTAATTTTAAAATGATTATGAAAGTATCAGGTTAGATAAATTTTCTTTTGATAGTATGATGGAATCTATTTTTTTAAACAAAATTTTTGCATGATAAGAAATTGTCAGCGTGTTTCTAATTCTGTTTTCAAAATCAATCATCCACCCTAAATGTGTTCTGTTCATTTATGCTAATGATTGTAAAATAACATGCTGGAAATTGTTTTATTTGTTCTATACATAGCAAGGAAAGAATGCTGTCTGCATGTTAATATCCTCTTAAATTTAAAGTTCCTCCAAATTAGGGGCACCTGGGTGGTACAGTCGGTTAAGCATCAGACTCTTGGTTTCAGCTCAGGTAGTGATCTCAGGGTTGTGAGATCAAGCCCCACATTGGGCTCTGCACTGAGAATGGAATCTGCTTGAGATTCTCTGTCCCTATCCTTCTTCCTCTGCCCCTCCCATTCATGCTCTCTCTAAAATAAATAAATAAATCTTTAAAAAAATAAAAAATAAAAAAATAAAGTTCCTTCAAACTAAATAAATAAATAAAAGCAATTATAATTTTGTATAATTTTAGTATACTTACTTTGCGGCTTTTATTACTAAGATAAGTTTGCTTTATAATAGTCATAAGTATATTAAATTTTTATTTGGGCATTTCTTTTAGCCCTTCCTAGGCTACTTAAAATGTATTTCTCTTTTTGTTACTCTATTTATAAGTTAGGTTAGATTTTATAATATTTGGTTTAAACTTAAAATAAGAACCTTGACCTGTAATCCATATTTTCTTTTACATTTTTTTGTTTCAGTGAAGAAATTCTTTAATTATTATGATGCCACCTCAGCATTATGCTGAAACAGAAAGTTTCAGGAATTGTTCATAGTAATTATTAAGCTAATAATGTCTTCACAAAAGGATGTTTCTGCCCAAAGGAGTATTACTGATGTAAATAACAAAGTGCACTCAAACTGTTTCCATGGGAAGACTGAACAAAAGTACATATGACTTAAATTTATATGAAAAACAATTTAATGACTAATATACTTGTCTATATAAAGAGATAGTCTCACCAGTCTACAGTATCCATCAAGGGGGAGGTCAATTTTAGATGTCTCTTTAACAATAGTATAAAAATAATAACTGTTTTGCCCCTCAGATGAAATGATTTCCTCTCTTCGACAAAAATAAAATGAAAGTTCCTCTGCACAACAGGATGAGTCAATCCAATCTTCCACAATTAGTACTCTTGCTTAAAGAATGGAAGCAACTCATCATGGGTGAGTTCCTAGATTGCATTTCTTTCTCTCATCAGATTTTAGGTTTGTTTCTGAGGATGGAGAAGTGCTCAGGTTTCATGTAGTTGCCAAACTATGTACTCAAAAGCTATTGGTAGCCCCTTTCTTTGTTCCTATGTTAAAATTGGAGTGCTTAAAATTTATAAGGATGGTTTAAATGTTGAAATTAAGCATGCATAAGGATGGTTAGAGATCTAGGCGGATAACCAGTCCATAGATATGGAATAACATTTTTGTTGATGAAGATTTCTTATTCCATTAAATATTCTTGGGTGATTCTGTTCCCTGGAGGCTAACCTTGATGTACTTGTGGAAAAGCCGGCCTTCTTGGAATTTCAGCCATACAGTGCAACTGGTATTGATGGAAAATTACACAGAAGAAACTCTCCTGTTCTATCTGGCTAAGCTCTGGTAGATAAATATCTTATGAGTTCAAAGGAGTATCAGTCATTAGTATTTACCATTACTGGTATAGAATATAGCTAAATACAGCTGAATATAGCTCAGTATTTTTGACAGCACACAATGGGAAAAATAAGCTTTGAGGATGTTTTGTTTTCTCCTGATTGATTTAAATTCACAGGTATAGATAACTTTCTTGTCTGTATCAGCATTCCACTGAATACAAAGATTGTTCAGTGAGGGCGCCTGGGTGGCTCAGTTGGTTAAGCAACTGCCTTCGGCTCAGGTCATGATCCTGGAGTCCCTGGATCGAGTCCCGCATCAGGCTCCCTGCTTGGCAGGGAGTCTGCTTTGCCCTCTGACCCTTCCCCTCTCATGTGCTCTCTCTCTCAAATAAATAAATAAAATCTTAAAAAAAAAAAAAAAGATTGTTCAGTGAAGGTGCACAAGACCAGCATGTCTAACATTCCCTGCCTGGTTGAGAAAATCATGATGCAGAGTTGAACAGACCTTTGCCCCTAATTTGTATCCTTTGGCTTTAGCCAAATTCTAACTCCTAATAATTTCCAGGGCTTATTGGATAAACTAACATTTAATATTCCTTTTTGATATAGATGCTTTAACTATGACAATAATTTCTAATTAAAAGCATATATGTACTATAGTTCAAATATGTTCTTGGGTCTCAAGAAAAAGATTCTAGAAACATTTTGTTTGGACTTAAAAATCTCTATCAAATGGACCCAGTGAGTTACCAACTAGTTTAGACATTTCATGAAGTGATTCCTCATTACATTTCTAAATAATGGTGGTTTAAAAAATTTATCCAGTTTAGCACATACAATAGCCAGTTTTCTTCACTTCTCATTTGGAGAATACTTTTTTTTTTTAAATTTGTAAATGAAAAATTTAATAAATAAGTGGTGAAATGTTAGAACTCATCAGATTATGAATTATTTAATTTACTATGTTATTGTTTAATGGAAAGAATTTAAGTAGAATTGTTTGTTTTTATCATTTGCCTTCTGGTTGAGTACACTCTGGCTTCCCATTCTAACTTTTAAAGATTTTGCTTTCTTGTTAATATCTCATAGTGCTTAGCAGAGGACATTGTATATAGCATAAATATTTTTGATTAGTGTGAAAAAAATGTTCCACTAAAGCTTTTGTTATACTTTTTGGTAATGGATGCATTTAGAGGAAATTGATGGGCTCAGTTAGGAACATCCTACTTGGCTATTCCAGCAAAATTTTCAAGATTGCTTTTCAGCCTCTTATTTGAAGTTAACAGTTGAAAGTATTCCATCCTGTATTACATACTGACTACAATATGGGAGATTGCCTAGTATTTTGTGGAGAAAGGAAGCAATGCATGTTTTAGACATATAATGTTCTGGGCTGCACTAGTGTTTCTGCCAAATTAATATAGGAGCAAGTCCTTAGAGTAATGTGGTAACATATCAAATCACCAGAAGCTTTTTTTTTTTTTTTTTTTTTATTGTGTTCATTGACTTGGAAATTGTAGCTACACTGACTTACATGCAGTTGGATAATTATCCTGTTAGTATCCTGTTTACTTGTCTGTGTGTAGCATAGATCTCTTGGATATTATAGCAATTTTCAGTGTGGAATGTGAGAAGACTAAATAATAGTACTCTAAATAAAGATAGATCTTGGTGTCTGAGCACTTACAGTATTTAGTGTAGCAAATAATGTCTTGCTTTATCCTATTTGACAAGGCTTTTGAATTTGGCATATCTTCCATGTCACTGTAAGAAGTGTTTTCATGATACTTTCTATCTCTCTCTCTCCCCACCCCATTCTCTGTTTTTTTTTTTTTTTTTTTTCCCCTCTCAGTAGTTTAGGAAACTTGGCTTAAAAATGATAAGTAACAAAATCATTTAGCTTATTAAAATATGGAGAAAGAAAATTTCAGTTTTAATCTCAATGATTGCTAAATCAATAATTAAAAAACACTGAAATTAAAGGGAAATTATTTAAATTAATGAGCCCACATCTTTCTTGAATAGGATAAGCCCTCTAAATATGATAATTGGTTGTATAAAGTTGTGGGTTTTTTTTTTCTTTGAAAACTAACTTTTTGCTTCTTTATCTCCGTGTTAATTTTGGGGGGACACTGAATATTATCATGAACTCAAAAGTAGATTTATAAAGAAAAAATTGTCCCAGATAATAGTCAGACAATTGAATTCTGTCCTATTAGTACAGTGGGAAGAATAGGATTATATTTTTTTGGTCTTCCACATAAAAACACTTTGTTTCTTCAAGCACTGTGAAGCCAATGGGATTCATCTTTTGCATAAAAGTGGGTTAACCACAATGCTCATTGAAAACAGCTTGCTCAGGCTGCTGTCAAGCCCTGCAGCCAATATAAATGCTTTGCAGCCAGATATAAATGCAGCCCATGCATTAAAAAAATATTAAAACACTTAATGGCACAAGCTTATAGATGGTATTCAAGTTTCATTCAGGCTCTGGTATCTCAAAGTCTCTTATGACTTTCCTATTTCCTTTTGCTTCAGGACATTGAAATAAGCCTGACTCAGAGACAAGATATGCATATTTATATATGTTTTATAAGAATAACTAACCTTGAAAAAATGCAGAATAATTCAGAGAGGGCTGAATTATGCTTACTTTTCAAATTCCCAATAGTCCTTTATTTTCTGAACAGTGATTTAAAGTCCTTGTGAATGAAGAGCTTTTGAAAGGGGCATTTATTAATGTGCTCAATATATTTATTTATGACCAAATATATTTTAAAAACAGCATGTGTCCTAGATTTGGAAAATGTTGTTAGGCTTCTTTAGTGTCATTTCACTTGCTTTGGAAGACTTATAGTCTCAGTAAGTATTTTAATTTTGACTGGAGAAAAAGGAGGAAAGATGAAAAAAGGCAACCTACTAAAGCGTTTTTAGTGTACAGTTGTTTATTCAGAATTCTCATTACCAGACATCTCAAATAGCATTTCTGTAAATCACACATGCAGTGATAATTGATTTTTATAATGGCAAGTTTTAGTTATTGCTACATATTGAAGAGCCTCTGAATCATTAAAGAAACATTATGATTAGATTAGTTTTAGTATCAAATGTTTAACATTATATCTCCTTTCAGGGTACAGTGTATCATTCGCAGAGATACAAATTTGCCTTTCAAATTCACACATGCATGAGAAAGCTGTGCAGGGCTGGTTAAACATCCCTTATGTTAGCACATGCTAGATTGAAAAGGACCCTCTTCTCTCTCCATCTAATGGCTTCGTCAGTGTCATAGTATTTAGAAACATGAGTCTGGATAGTAGCTGAGTCCATCCTGATCATATCTGGTTTTAAGAAACCAGGTAGTTGGCCCAGTTTGGACTGCCCTCTGCATTGGTTTCCCCATGCATCTGCCTCCCTTGCCTCCTTCTTTCCCCAGTGCATCCTTCACAACTTTGGAAAGATAGTATTTCTAAAATATACTTTCATTTGTGCCACACTTCTGCTCATGAACAAGCACCTGCCATGTGTTCCTTCTGTGCTCCCCTCCTCCACTCCATTTCAATCTCTTTTCTGGTTAGTGTCTAAGTTTGAAGTGGTGATCAATGGGGGATAGAAAAGAGTGTTAAAAGGAAAAAAAAAAAACAGACAAGAAGAGAGAAGATGAAACAATTAAAATAATAAATTTGGATTCTTGGACACTCAGGATAAATGATTTATAATGATTTATAATTTATATAGTTAGTTTGTATTATGCTGCAAGTTGGAAATATTGTTTTGAGATTCTCAAGATGGTTTTGTCTAGTTTAGAGTATGAACTGGGCTATTTCCTTTGTTAGAAATTGTGGATGATTTTGCCTCTTTGGAAACCAAGGAATGATGACCCAGTTAATATGTATCTCCAATATTATTGGTATTTTAATTTTCACTTATGCATAATTACATCTGTTATCTAGAAAATATAAGATAGTCTGACAAACTATCCTCTATAATCTGGCAGGGAAGGTTCATTTCCCTCTTAGTCCCCCATGTGGCTGTGCTGGGCAGGACAAAATTGAGATTGGGGAAGGTTTTCATTCTCACCACATTTACCTTTTCTGTATGGCATTTTACTTTACTTTCCATCCTTCCAGTACTATCTTGTTATTTCAGATGGTATTTTTGTCTTTCATTTTTCCCTACTGCAGCTTCCTTGCCTAAACAAGAGAGGTTAAATTTTATTGAATCCTACTTTATGTTAACTCTGCTTACATTTTAAACCATGTTTATTGTAAAACACAGATACAGAAAATCACCCAAATCAAATGTATGGCTTAATGAATTATTATAGGGTAAGCATCACCCAGGACAAGAAAGAGAACTTTCTCAGCTACCCGAGAAGCCCCTTCTATTTGCACCATCCCAATTATAGCCCTTTTCTCCTGCCATTATCCTGACTTTTATAGTAATGTCTTCCTTGCATTTTTCTTTTTATAGTTTTGTCACTAAATATGTATCATTAGACACTAGAATTTAATTTACAGTTTTGAAAATTTGACATGATTTTAAGTCTTTAAAACATCTCTATGTTCCTCTTCCGCCTCTTTCATTTCCTTGCAATATATCTGTTGAAAAACCTGGGAAATTTGGCATGTAGAATTTCCCACTGTCTGGATTTTGATGATGCTATCCTTGTGGCACAGTTCAATATGTTTCTTTGTTATGGATATTTTTTGCCCATTGTCTATTAAACCCAGAGGGTGGATCTGACTTAGGCTTGATTCTTTTGACAAATCTGTGCATAGTATTTGGTATGATTATAAGAAGTACAAGCCTAGTTTTCTCTCTTTTTGTAATTTTAGCAATCATTGATGTTGAATGCCTATATAAATCATTCATTGGCATTTGTAAATGTTGTTTTGTAATTCTACCATTTCTTTTTTTCACTTATTAGAATATTTTTATAAAGAAACACTTCCTTTCCTCTCCCATTTGAATACCTAATGGTACAGTTCATATAGGAAAAGCTAGATAAATGTTCCTTTCCCTCCCTTTATTTACTAGTTTTTAAGGTAATGAGTGTTTTTCTCTATCATCATCAGAAGGTGACCAGTGTTTAAAATATTATTATGAATTCATGAATTTGAATACAGTTGATAGATTTCAACTCATTGCAATTTGTATCATTGTTGAAGCTCACATTTTATGTGATTAACCCTATTTAATCTTTATGTTACTAGTCACTATTATCTAGCTAGGGATGGCCTTTTCAATAACTGAGTCTTTTTTTAATAGATTTAATTCTTTCATCTTCTATTCCTCCTACAGAATGTAAGGAACTTTATGTAATATAAGTGTCGCAATAAAAGAAACATATGTTTATTGTGAAAACTATTTAAAAATTAAAAGAGGGATGTCTGGATGGCTCAATTGGTTAAGTGTCCAACTCTTGGTTTTGGCTCCGGTTGTGATCTCATGGGTTGTGAGATGGAGTCCAGAGTCTGCTTAAAGATTCTTTCCCTTTGCCCCGCCCCCTACTTGTGCGCATGCGCGCTCTCTCACGCTCTCAAATAAATAAATCTTTAAGAAAATTCAAAAAAAATAAAATCAACTTATAACTCACCACTCAAAACTATCCACTGTCACATTTTGGTCAATAACCTTTCAGAATTTTCTATGCATAATATATAGACTTGAAATCTTACTCTTTGTTCTATTTTATGATATATATGATGCATTTATTTTCATGTGAATAAATATAGACTACCTCATTACTTTTAATGTATGGATATAAATTAGTGGACATTTAATTTCTATTTTTCCATCAAAAATAATGCTACTGAATAGTCACTGAAAATAATGCTATAAGAAATAATTGCTTTTGTATTAGAGATGCAGGACATTTCCTGCCCCAACCATATATCTTTAGAAATTTCTGAATAGGCATGGAAACAAGACATTACATCAACCCCTCCCCTCACAACTGGGGTATTAATTAAGGGTTTTATAAGGCAGCTTAACCCAAAGTGATGAGATGAGTAGTAGCATTCAGATTTCTTGCTTAACAATTAGGAATTGTGAAGTAATAAACTGTGCTAGTCACTGATAATTTAAGTTGGGGACTGTAGTATATTATCCATATTTGACCATGTGCAACTTGAAGTTTACAAAGAAATAACAAGTGTATTGAATGAGGAAAAAAAATACAGCAGACATACAGAGCACCTACTGTGTGCCACTCACTGTTACAGTTGCTTGGGATACATCAGTGAATGCAACAGTGACCTCTGTTTGCACGGAACGGAACGTACATTCTAGAGATGAGAGACAGTGAGCAATTGACATTTTAAGTGAACAATATAGCATATTAGAGTCACATGGAAATAAGGAAAAGGAGGGCAGAATAAGGGGGTATGGAACACAGGTTGTAGGGGTGGATCATGTGTCTTTTATGAAACAAATGGAGAAACTCATTGCCCTGGTTCTGGTAACTCTCCAGTTAGTAACTCTAATTTGCATGAATCCTATCCAGCTATACTCATTTATAGTGCTTGGCTTTTGTGACATTTAGGTATCCTTCAATAAATCTTTTTAATTTTAACTAGTTTTACTCTGTTTCTGTTCTTTTCTTTCTTTCTTTTTTTTTTTTGGTGTAGTGTTCTATGATTCATTGCTTGCGTATAACACCCAGTGCTCCATTCAGTATGTGCCCTCTTTAATACCCATCACCAGGCTAACCCATCCCCCCACCCCTCTCCCCTCTAGAAGTTTCTGTTCTTTTCAACTTTGATGAAAACGTTCTTATGTACTACTTTTTGGACACTTAGGCAATTATTTTTCTAGGATAATTTCCTGTAAGTGTATTACTGGATTAATGAGAATTCATATTCAAATTTCTCAGGTATCTTTTGCCTGAATTTGTGTTTTACCTTCCCAGCTTCCGGTAATATTGAGGGGGATGATAAATACCCATGTGGCATATTGCCAAACATATAGTACTTTAGACAGGGTCTAGTCAGGAGCCAGAAACCACACCAGTCATTTGAGCAGGGGAAATTTGATATAAAGAATTTTTTTATGATTTACAAGGTGGGTAACTATTAAAAGAGATAAAATAGAACACTAAAATCTATAGAGGTAACATGTCTAGAGAGTGGCTACTATCCTGAGAGCTGAGGGGAAAATCAACAAGGGAGGAACTGCGGGGAAGGTCCTGCAGGTCTGAAATTCAGAGCTTTAAGGAGAGGGTGTGGTTGCCACTGGACTGTGCTGTTCACCACTATGGTGATGAAGGAACTTGCTTTGAAAGCTGAGAGCTGCCATTCTTATGGTGGTCTTTGCTGACAGGCACCTACTCCTGAACTGCCAGGAAAACCACTAGCTGCTGGGACCCCTGTAAGGTCCTTCTTCCACTTGGAGGTTGCAGTGTCCCTCCAGGACTCTGGAATAGCTGTATCTAATAGTGAGCCAACTTGCAAAATAGAAATCTAGTCTGCACAGGGAAAACAAAGTGGGTTTGAAGTTGGGAAGCAATACAGTGATACCTGCAAATGCGGTCAGTGTGTTCTGACTATGATTTAAATCCATTAACAGAATAGTTTTGATATAATAGAAGATAAGGCAACAAAAATCCTTTTGCTTTTCTCTATACAAAATAGTGTATTTGGGTACAATCCTATCTGATCGAAGCTATTTTGAGCATGAGAAAAGTTTCTAATATTTTAAAAATTCCATCTTTGGGCTATAATTCTGTATCACCATCTGGCAAAGTGATGGAATGGTTTGTTTCATCATTCAGTTTTACCACCCGAGTGAAAACCAGATAGTGCTTGAGTCCAGAGAGAATTTTATTGATTTAAGTTTAATACTGTGTATTAATCTTGCTGTGAACAGCCTTTCCTACTCATCAGATTCCCTATATACTGCTTACAATTATTTTCCGTGTATAACCCGCAAGCCTTTTCAAATGCATTTGTCTCATGGGAATCCAAAAGCTCTAGAAACATTGTGGTGTGTATTTCAGTGGTTGCAATTTCAAGGTGCAGCAACACCTGGTGAGACCATCACAATTCATCTGCTGTCTCTTAGGGATGTAGTAAATTTTCCAATGAACTAGGTATTTTTCCTTTTCTTTTCTTTTTTTAAAGATTTTTAAAAATTTATTTGTTAGAGAGAGAGAGAGTGGGCGAGAGAGAGTGAGCGAGAGTACAAGCAGGGGGAGCTGCAGGCAGAGGGAGAAACAGGCTCCCTGCTGAGCAAGGAGCCCGATGCGGGACTCAATCCCAGGGCACTGGGATCATGACCTGAGCCGAAAGCAGCCGCCCAACTGACTGAGCCACCCAGGCGTCCCTAGATATTTTTTCTGTATTTATTTCTCTTTTTTCCTCCACATTGCACCTGCTCAACAAATTAAAGAAAATTATTCTAAAATGCTATTTGACTACAAGTGTTATTTATATAGAATAGTAATCACTGCTGATTTTTTTTAACGAGTAAAAGCCTTCCTCTTATTAGCATCCTACATTATACAGTCTGAATTCACATTCCCATCATGTCTCACTAGACTATTAGGCTAGCCTACTAAATTGTTGTCCATACTCTATTCTTATGTGCCCCAAATCTGCCCTCCATACTTCATCTCTGAGGTCTTTCCAAAAGACCTGATCTTGTTCCATATCAGCTTTTCTCCAGGGTTTAAAAACTCCCAGTTGCTCCCCAATGACTAAGTTCCTTTGTGACGAGACCATCAACACCAACTGCTCATCCCCTTATATTCTGTACCTTAGTTGCCTGACCCATTGGCCATTTTGCACAAGTGCATGCTATTTTGTACCTACTGGGTTTCCACTTGTCCTTCCAGACCCAGACTAAGGTTTGCCATAAAGATGTTTGGAAAGAGTTCCTTAATCTGCGCCACCAGTGTTTTATTGCAGTACTCATTCAGACATTTCAAATATTTGAGCACTTACTGTGTGCAACAGTAGAGAATAGAGAGTGATGAGGTAAAAAGATGGGAGATTTTAGGGAGGATGACTGACTTCTCTGAAGTAATGTTGAACAGAGAGGTCCATGAACAGATGGACTGAATCAAGTGGTTGTCTGGGGGAAGAGCATTTCAGGCATAGGGTAAGTGCAAAGGCCCTGAGGTAGGAATGTGCTTTGGTATAGAAGGAATAACATAGAGAATGTTTGGCAGGAGAAGAGGGAGCAAGGGGAAGTGGTTAGAAACAAGGTTGGATACTGAGGTGGGATGAAGGCAGATCACATAAGACCTTGTAGGCCATGGAAAAGATTTTGGGTTTTATTCTGAGTGAGATGGGATACGCAATATTGTGTAAGAGGATATAGGATTAGGTCCTTCTCCCCCATTTGCTTTCATGGTAGAAAAAAACTAATTCTTTAGAACACAGGAACATGACATTTTTCAGTTAAAAGCCTTTTCACTTTTGCAGCAAAACCTGATGGGCAACAGCGGGTTAACCTGCTTTTTTCCCTTTTTGTGTGTAGAAGATATATTTAGGTGAAAGGAAATGATGATTCTTGGAAAAATCAGTTTCTTCTTATCAAATCTCTGAAAATGAAAAAGGCTTACAATTTTTGCAATTTCTTGGAAAATAGCCTATTCAGTAGTAGTTTTTGATCATGTATTAACCCATATTGATCAAATCAAAGTGTCGCAATGGCTCATTGTTTTTGTATTGTTTTGCTTTGTTTATCACTTTATGTCTGAATACATGGGCCATATTTGTGATTTAAATTACTCTTTAAAAATTCATAGTAAAACCTTGACAGAGGCAACAAAAATAGAAACAGAAGTATACAATTGTTTTCACTATGGAAAGGACTTTTTTAAAAAGAGAAAAGATCTTTATCGTTTTATAGAATGAATTAATGTTCAATTTGCATGACTTTTGCAACTTAATGGGAATTCTAAAAGTAATATAAGATATAATGTACCTGGAATTTTAACTGACTTTTAAAAATAAAAAGGATATTTAAAAGGACAGCCTTACGATTAAAACCAAAGTATATGTTAGAAATTCTGTGTGGAGGTCAAGGATATGGAAATCTCAACAGTGCTGTAGTTTGTCCAATCAAAGTTGATATGGTTATGTCATTCAGTTTATATTATGTGGCCTATTCCAGTTTTGATATGAATTTTGGAAGTCCAGCACCAAAACAAACTGGAGTCTACCTCTAAAGAGCTATATTTACCTCTTTTTAATAACTGAGGATTTTACATGACTTAACATCTAAACCTACCACACAAATTGGTCAATAAAAAATTTAGTTTTGACAACATTAGAATAACAACAAAAAAGTTCAACCACATAAAACTGTACCAAAGAGATTTAAAGTGCATTAGAATCCAATGGGGAAAATGGGTGAAGGGGAGTGGGAAATACAGGCTTGGAATGAGTGTCACAGGAATAAAAGGCATGGCAGAAGGAATACAGTCAATATTTTAATAGTGTTGTATGGTGACAGATGGTACACTGGTGGTGAGCACAGCATAATGTATAAACTTGTGGAACCACCATGTTGTACACTGGAAACTAATGTAACATTGTGTGTCAACTATACTCAAATTAAAAAAAGACTTTAAAAATGTACTAAAAGGATAAAAGTAGGGTTCCAATTCAATATATAGCATAAAGCAACTATGTTTCACAAAAAATTTCTATGAATAATGCTAATAATGATGATGATAATAATAACTGAGGAGAAAAAAAAAAAAAGAATCCAATGGGAGCACAGATTTTAATGCATGTTCATGTTTCTACTGCCCCAAATCTTATACTCAGTACAAGAAGGTGTTTCCCCATATGTTTAAAAGCAATTACACCAAAAAAGGAGAGACAGGATGAACCAGCATGAAACTTTCTCTGAAAGTATTTTAAAGAGTTGCCCTTCCCTACGCTTATCATATGTTAGATGTAGGTTATTCAGTTTTGGATACTTGATGTTTTATCAAAAAGTAGAATATTTCTGTTCTTTTAAAGTCTCATGTTTAAGGCTTCCATACTTCCCAGAATTTCATTAGAGTTCCAGAAGATATTAAATATAAAACTAGATTTTTTTAAATTTTATTTTTTTATTATGTTCAATTAGCCAACATATAATAAATACATCATTAGTTTTTGATGTAGTGTTCAATGATTCATTTAAAACTAGATTTTTTAAAAACTTGCTGAATTAGTGTTCCATTCATGTTCAAGTTAGACAAAGCCCACATGATCCAACAAACACCATTTCATTAACAGTTCTTTCTGACATTCTTTTGGTCTGTGTGTGTATGTGTGTGTGTGTGTGTGTGTGTGTGTTCTCAAATAACCAAAGAACTTAATATTGAGGAAATAAGAATGATTTGACTTAGCCCATACACTCAGAGTGATAACTTTTGAATAAAGCATAGTGCAGTGGATTTGGCCAGAGAGAAGGACTAACAGAGGGAAAAAGCCCATGTTCAGTCCGCTGTGATGTGGCCCGGCTACCTGGTCAGGCTCTGTGTAAGAGTGCCAGGAGTTCCAGATCCTGTTAACTAGCTGTCAGAATACTCCCAGAAAAATTAGCCTGCCTAAATGCTTTTGTTGTGATGTGTTCTAATTCTCCTGTGCCACACTTGGTTCTGGCCTCAAAGTACTTGGGATAGTTTCAGGAAGATTGTGGAGACAGAAAACACTTTGCTGGGAAGGTGGCATTGGGGGACGAGGTGATAGATAGGTTCTGTCTGGTAATTTTGTATCCCAAGGGGCATATTTTTACTATGTCTGTTTAGTCCCCAATTCCCATGATTGTAGTCAAGGAAGTCAGGACAGAAGATTCAGAAAAATTAAAAATGCACAAACAAGTGGTCTCACAAAGAGGCAGTAAAATTCAGGATCTGTGGAAGCCAGGAATGGGAAATTCTTAAAAAAGAAATTACGATACTCTTGCAAGAGAACTAGTAAGAAGACACAGGAATGGGATTAATTAAAGAAAGGGAGATATAAATATTGAGAAAGAAATAGTGTAGATGAACAAACATCCAATTTTCTTCACATTCAGTGAAGCTTCCACGGCTGTTTTTCACATTTTGTGACAGAAAAATTTGTCTGTGATATTAGAGCCCCTTACAACAGGAAATGTTCAGACTTTCTGATTCTGCATTTTCTGAACATGGATGGTTCCTCTCACATGGCTTGGCCCTTCAGAGATGTTCTTGTAACTGCATTTCTCCTGCTAATCAACCCGGCAGGCCTTGGAGGTTATTAACACTGGCCTACTTTCATAGTCCTGAGCTGAAGCCGCAGGGTATCTAGTTGTATAGAGAAACCCAGACAGAGGAAATGGCAGTGTTTCTATGTCTTTATGGGGAAGAAATCATCCCTGTTAATTAAATGAAGAGTTTGAAAGGTGCTTGGAGAATTGTTTGTAGCTTTCCTGCGGAAAAAGTTTTCTTTGTCATGTCTTTGGAAGTCGAGGCTCCAGTTCAAGTTTTTCCTTTGTGAATTAGAATCTGAACATTTTTTACTAAGGAAAATTAATCTTTGCAATTAAATCTCTAACTATAAATAAAAATCATAGATCTCAAATGTAGATTTGGATTATCTACCCCTCTACTGTTTTAATTAGAGCTTTAAGGAAATGGTTTAGAGATCGAAAGTGGTGACATATATCATAGTCAAAAGCCCAATTTGTAAGTGGATTTTTAACTGTCATCTGTGTGATCTTCCTTGATTATCTGCTACAAATTCTGGGGGTTGAGAATGGTGTCTACAATTAGCTAGGGCACAATTAGTGAGCCTACCACTCCTTTAGTCTGTGTGCTGCTGCAGAGTTGCTGGCTTGTTTAGAGTGCATTACCATTTTGTCCATTAAGGAGAATAGAAGGGCAGCCCTGGGATCCCAAAGTAAGTCTTCCACTATTTGCTAAACAATGGAAAGAGCTTACATTTTGGAGCCAAAGCTGGGTTCACATTTCTGCCTGACCTCTTTTCAGTTGTGTGGATCCTAGGATGGTTGCTTATTTCTTCAACCTTCATTAGAAATATGAGAATTTTGTACACTGGTTGTGTCATCTGAGATGCTGCCATGCACCTGATAGGCAATTTTTAAATAATAGATACTTTAGTATTTAGGCATTGATTGATAAAATATTGTCACTTTGAATCTTTTTTTAGAATTGAAATCATCTAGTGTTTATATACATCTGCATTCTTGACTCAGGTACTTAAGGATTCAGGCATTTGGAAGAGATGTGTTTACTAGGTCTTCAAATTATTTGCATGCAAGTTTTCACAGAGAAGGCATTAAATTGCATTTTGAGCACTCATTATCTCCAAGGTCATCTTCTCAAACCACCCCTTCTCCCCAGTATACTACTTATCAGGGAGAACTACATATGTTGCACTCTGCTTTTTCTCTGCACTGTTGTAGTTATTGCACAAAATGTTGCTGACTTCTCTTTCTTCATTCTCTACCTCAGAACTCAATACAAACATATGTCCACCACCCTTACTCCACTTATACAGTAGACTGATAACTTCTCTCTTTCATAGTCTCTAACTAAGCCCTCCTTTGCATTTAGAGTCCCTAAGTTAAACTCACTCTCCCCTGGCTGTTGTCACCCACATTGGTATAAACAGTAATTGTTCAAGGTCACATAAGATTACCTTTTTAATAGCCTTTAATTCTTCCAGCTGTTTTATAACTTGGATCCTTCCAGAGACTTTTAAAGTTGCCAGGATTCTTTTTACCTGAATGTTTAAAATACGCGAAACAAAAATTTCAAACAAAAATACACTGAAGAATCTTCATATTAAAATCATTTGTTTCTGATGTTGCAATTATGTATCATGCTTCAACTAAGTAGTAAATGTATAAATAAAGATGCCTGTTTTTGTAGTGCTTTAAGAAATAGAATAAAATTAACAAGAAAATCAATTCTAGTTATTGATCAGACTCTGGAAAGGGTCTATATAAAGCAGGGGTTGGCAAACAATAGCCTGTCAAATCTGGCCCACTGTCTCTGTAGGGCTTGCAACCTAAGAATGGTTTTTACATTTTTAAGTGGTTGAGAAAACATCAAAAGTAGAATAGTATTTTTTAAAAAGTAGAATAATATTTCACAATACATGAAAATAACATACTCCCCAAGTTTCAGTGTCATAACTAGAGTTTTGTTGGAACACAGCCAGTGTCATTTGTTTACATTGTCTGTGGTTGCTCCTGGGCTATATCGGTAGAGTTCAATGGTTGCAACAGAGATTGTTATGTATGGTCTGCAAAGCCTAAAATATTTACTAGCTGGCCCCTTATAGGGAAAGCTTGCTGGCCTCTGGTCTAAAGCCTTCCCTGTAGGGAATGTCATTTATCTATTTTATGATTTATATTATACTTCCTAAGTGTTTAGGCTTCTTCCATGTTATTAAATGATTTGTCTAGCAACCAATGTAAGTGGCAGAGCTTGGGTTTCACATATCTTCTCAACAAGACCAACATTTTACATTTAATGAAAAAAAAAATAGTGCTCATGTTGGAAGAAAAACATGTATTTTAAACATATACAATATTTTTTCTCTTTCATCTACCCAATAGGATTTATTCAGACCTAGGGATTTTCCAAGTAATTTATAAAGACCTTATCCTTGGATTATTTACAATATAATAGATTGGGGGAATAAATACATTTATGAAATAGCTGGTGAAATACAGAGTGAATCCATGATATCAAGCTACAGATTTTGTACACATGCACAGTGAAGGCAGTAGAAAGGTTAGTATGAAATGGGGTTAACCTGGAAAAGAGTTAAAGAGTAGTATTTCCCTTCTAACTTTTGTGATGTATGCTTTTAAATTTTGTCATAAAGATTCAAAATGACATCAAACATAAAATGGAAACTGTTAGATAAACTGGGATAAGTCAATTTTGTGTATTTTCTTTTATACTAATTTCTGAATAAATGGTATTCAATAAATGGTAGTTATCATTACTATATGATATTTTCAGTGGAAAACAGATTGAAAATTCCTGTAGGTAGGGAAAGAATATTTGAAGAGTAAATGACTAATTTTATAAATATATGTGTATATATATATATTTATATGGAAAACTTTGATCATCTTATAATTAGGCATTGATTATCTTCTTTTGGCTGAAAGTCTGATGTGGTATAAAAAACTGTACTGTGGGCGGGTGGTCGCAGCAGCTGAGGGGGCGGCCGTGGGAGCAGAAAGAGCATCAGCTCTGGGCGGCCCAGCTTCGCAAATGTTCTCTGTGGACCGTGTATCACGGCGGCCGGCAGGCATGCGCCCGCCCCGCGGCCACGATGCCCAAGAGGAGGGTCAGTTCCGCCAAGGGGATGGCAAAGGAGGGCTCCAAGAGGAGATCAGCAACGTTGTCAGCCAAATTTGCTCCTGCAAAAGTGGAAACGAAGCCAAAAAAGGTGGCAGGAAAGGATCAATCTTCAGACAAGTGCAAACAAAGGGGAAAAGAGGAGCAAAGGGAAAACAGGATAAAGTGGCTACCCAAGAAACAAAGACTTACCTGTAGAAAATGGAGAAACTAAAAATGAGGACAGTCCAGTCTGATAAAGCAGAAGAGAAAGAAGCCAAGTCTAATTAATATCATATAGCATGTCTTACCAGTGTTCCCTGTCCCCTTGTACAATCCAGAGGAACATTTCTATTAACTATTTTGTAAATGCAAGTTTTTTAGTAGCTCTAGAAACATTTTTAAGGAGGGAATTCCTCCTCATCCCACTTTTTAAATGTAAATGCTTTTTTTTTAAGAGGGGAAATCATTTGCTGGTTGTTTCATTTTTGGTACACCCAGAAAATAGTGGGATATTGAATATGAGAGGCTCTGATTGTCTTGGGTGTCATCTCAACATCCTATAGATGAGGTAGTTTTTATGTCCTATAATACTAAGCATACTAAATGGCAATTTGGAGTCAGTCATGCATTTAATATGTCTTGGACATTTTAAATTATTTCTATTCCCGTGTTGTTTTTGGTAGAATTGTTTCCTAAAGAAAACCACTCCTTTATCTTGGCTCTCCCTGTCAGAATTTTGTGTGCCCTGAAACGTCTTAGTCGTGGTAGTCCAGTTTTACTAGTAACTTAGTTAATGTGCTGTGCAAGACTGAAAATTTGTGTATATAGTGTATACTATATTAAATTGTGAATTAATGGGACTAAAAATGTAACAGTGCATCAACAGTTGAAGATATTGGTACTTGATATACTGTTAAGGAAAATTTGCCTCCAAATTTTAGGCTGGAAGGTCATGGAAAAACTTTTAGAAAAGAATCACAGCTATGTGATTTTTTAGATTTTCGGTACGTACATTAAGAATTGTGTACAAATTGAAATGTCTGTATTGATCCTCGAACAACCAAAAAAACCTCAATTATAAAAAAACGTACTGTGATGTAGCAACAAATATTATAAAAGCTTTTTATTAAGAATAATTTGAAAAATATGCAAAAGTAGAGAGAATGGTATAATGAGCACTTTGTGTAGCCATCACCCAGCATCAACAATTATCATTTTCGTTTTTAAACCCCCCCACCACTGGATTATTTTAAGTTATGTGCCTGTAAATGGTGCCTATATGGATCTCGAAAAGGTAACCGCTTAAAAAAATAATATTATCACAATTAAAAATAATATTAAGTCAGCATCCAAATAAAGGACATACATTTGAAATTAGTTACTATGTCTTTAAATCTGTAATTTCCCTGGCCCTCTTTTTTGTCCATGAAATATTTGTTGAAGAAACCAGGACATTGGCCCTGTAGACTTTCCTGCATTATTAATTTTGCTGATTGCACCACACTGGCGTTATCTAACATGTTCCTTTGTCTCCTGTATTTACCTTAAAAGGTATTTGGAAATAGAGGATTGATGAAATTCATGTTCAATTTTAGAACAAGAATACTTCATAGGAGGATCCATCAGGAGGCCAAAGAATATTGTGTGTCTTCCTTTTTATGATTTAGAGGACTTGATCATTGCCTAGATCCATTATTTCATTAGGGTGACATTAGAATTCCATCATTCCTTTTTAACTTATTAGTTGGAAAACTTCCCTAAAGGGAAGCTTTTCCTCATCTTCTCACATACACACACATATTAAGCATACTTCTTTGATTATTTTTTCAATCAATTGAAGTTACTATTATTATTGCTTAAGATATTCCATTTTTAAAAAAATATTCCATTTTTGGATAGTGGAAATTTAGCTACAAAATTTTAAATATTTTTAAAAGGTTCCCTTAATTTATGTCACGAGAGTTTCTGCATGTGATTTTTGTTTAAAGTTTAATTTAAATAGTTTTAATGCTTTTTCTTTATACATGCAATGAATTCTTCAGTGCTTATCATTATTCAACAGAGAATTAAACCTTTCTTTTTTTTTTTTTAAAGATTTTATTTATTTATTTGACAGAGAGAGAGAGAGCAAGCGAGCACACAAGCACGGGGAGCAGCAGAGGGAGAAGGAGAAGCAGGCTGTCCGCTGAGCCGGGAGCCCAATCCAAGGGCTCGATCCAAGGACCCTGGGATTGTGACCTGAGCCAAAGGCAGACGCTTAACCAACTGAGCCACCCAGGTGCCCCGAGAATTAAACCTTTCAATTTGAGTTTTGTGCTAGAGATGGCAATCTCCATGCTTCTTCTAAGAGCAGCCCTTCTTGAGTCCTGTAATCATGTCACCCGGGATGAGGCTCCCTGCTTGTCTCTTCCCCCTCACCATTTTTTTTTCTTATTTGATGTAGCTTAAAGAAGTTGCTTGCAACCAAAAAAGGCTAAGACAGACAGAAATGTTCCTGTCAGTAAACACTAGGTTGAAAATAAAGAGATTTGGTTCTTGCTCTGACTCTGGCACTAAGTAAGATACAATTTATCAAATTGGTCTAAATTAGCATATTCCCCAATGATATCCCTCAAAACCATAATTCTGTGGGATCCTTTGTAAAAGAGTTTCTTGTTCAAATAAATTTGGGAATATTACCTATAATTTCCCTGTCTTGGTATGTCACTAGGCCTGTTAGCATAAAAAGTTCTGAGAATTATACAGGAAAGAAATCCATTTAACTTGGTATAACTGTGTGGTTTCCTAAGCCTCCCTGGGCACAAAATCATTAACACTACTATCTTGTGCCTCTGAGTTCCAAGGTGCACTCTGTGGGAAATGTTGGAATAGCTAATGTCCAGGTCTCTCTTAATTCTGAAGGTTGGATTGTCATGACAAACTGTGTCAGAAATCAAATTTTCTTTCTTCCGTGTGGAACCTGTCCTCTTCTGTCTTCCTCTGCTCAATCACTGAAGCTGACTTTATCTCATCCCAATTATCCTAGGGAAAAATATTCTCGGATATCAGACTTCAGATTGGATGTGAATTTTGGTTGCAATCATTTTCTGAAGAGACCTAGAGAAAAGGAGGTCTGGCTTTGTCAAAATAGATAAAAGATTCTTAGGAAGATTAGTGTAGTATTGGAGTATTAGATAATTAACTTAGAAAAATGAGAATTTGAAGTCATACAAAATAGAGATTAAAACCTAAAACAGGGCAGTCATCATGGAAATAGAAAATGGAAGAATGAAGTTACTCTTTATCAACTGGGAGGATTTTGACTCCAGCACACATATTTAACATCACCAGGGCTTTTGGTTTATGGACCTGGGAACTATCTGGCACTAGCTCCGCCACTAAATGGGTCACCCTCAGTAAATCATATGGGCCACAGCTTCTTTATGTGCAGAGTGAGAGTGTTTCACTAGATGATCCCCAAGGTCCCCTTCTGTTCTAAATCAGTTATCCCTATGAAACGTATTTAAAAAGAATCTGAGTTTTGTATACTATTGGTGTATGGAGAAACAAAGTAAAACAGATTTTCCTTCTTTTCAAGTATTTATATTCTCAAGAATCAATTTAGCTTAAAATATGGGCTGGAATTTTCCTGAAGATATTGGTAATGTGCTTGGTGAAAATAGTGTGGTGTTGGGAAAGGAGGTTAGAATTAAAAGAAGGATATGATAGAGCTCTATAAATCATTTTTACCCCAAATATACTAATGAACAAATAATAGCAACAGGGCAATACAGCAAATATTCTGAATGTAAATCATTTGGATTATTTGCAGAAATTATTAAAAACAGAAAACACAAGAATAGGCAACAGCAGGTCAAGAACATGGACTCTGGGACAAGTAGAGCATTTGAGATAGTTTTCTACAGTGTGAGAAAGACCTTATGGGCAGGCTGGGGACATCATTTCAGATTTTTATTTTCAATTCCCAGCATGTTCTTTTAGTAACCTTTTTCTTTTTAACTGCATTCTCATTTTACCCAAGCCAACAGCTTCAGAATTACTGTGCTTTTCGTTTCATGCAGTCAGTTTGCAAATAGAGCATGTCTGGGTTCTTCTGTGGCAGAGAGAATTAAAAAAAAAAAGTTAACTTTGATTCTGTGACAAAATGTCTGTAGACACAGCAAAACTAGTCATGGTCCTACACTAAGTGGCTTTATTAAGCTATCTGATCATGACTGTGACCAAAATAAAGCTTTAAAACTCCCTAAAAATATTTACTAGCTGGAAGCAATCAAGGGTAAATGACCTTAATGTATACTTGTAGTAGAGAACTAGATACTCTAGTGGACTTGAGGAAACAAAAGTATTCAGTGGTACTAAATAGAGCTACCAATTTTTTTATTTCTTACCTCAGGCCTGCAAAACTATTGCATAAAGCAAGTAGTGTCCACTTTTAATATGGTATTTGCAATTCAGATGTTTTTCTTCCTCAATTTTAATCTGCAGTTGCAAACACCACATTCCTCTTTTGCTTGTCATATCCTCAGGGTTTTGTTCTGCCAAATTGTTGGCTCACTACTTTTCATGGTAATTTATAGAACCCAGTTCACTTTGTGTCACCACAGGTTATCAATGAAAATGGAAACAATTTGCTCTTAAATCTTTCTGAAACAAAATGCAAATAACATATTGAAACAAACTAAAGCTATTTAAAAGAACAGTGCAGTAATTGTAGGGGTTGTATTACAACAAACTTCTTTTTTCTTAATAGTCTCTCTCTGTCAGAGGATATCCTTCTTTCTGTATTTAAATTAAGATACTTTCTCTTAGGAACTTTTTATCTATTTCTATTTTTCCCAATTAGTTAGCATCAAGCCTCTGGATTGTGGTGGTGGAATTATTCCTGAGGATTTGCAAATCTATATGTATACCAAGTATTGTCACTACACTGAATAACCTGTTTTTCACATTGATGGACCATCTATTTTTATTTATTCATATATTTTTTTAATGTTTCAAGGTTTTATTTAAATGCTAGTTAAAAAATAGTATAATATTAGTTTGAGGAATAGAATTTAGTGATTCATCAGTTACATACAGTACCCAGTGCTCATCACATCAAGTGCCCTCCTTAATACCCATCACTCATTTAGCCCATCTCCCTACCCACCTTCCTTCCAGCAACCCTCAGTTTCTTCTCTATAGTTAAAAGTCTCTTATGGTGTGCCTCCCTCTCTTTTTTCCCCCCTTCCCCTATATTCATCTGTGTTGTTTCTTAAATTCCACATATGAGTGAAATCATATGGTATTCGTCTTTTTCTGACTGACTTATTTCACTTAGCATAATACACTCTAGCTTTATCCATGTCATTGCAAATGGTAAAATTTCATTCTTTGTGATGGCTGAGTAATATTCCATTATATATATCAGCTCTTCTTTATTCATTCATCAGTTGATGGACATTTGGGCTCTTTCCATAATTTGGCTATTGTTGATAATGCTGCGATAAGCACTGGGGTATATGTATCCCTTTGAATCAGTATTTTTGTGTTCCTTGGGTAAATACCTAGTAGTGCAATTGCCAGATCATAGGGTAGTTCTATTTTTAACTTTTTGAGGAAACTTCATGCTGTTTTCCAGAGTGACTCACCAGTTTGCATTCCCACCAACAATGTAAGAGGGTTCCCCTTTCTCCGCATACTCACCAATATTTGTTGTTTCCTATACTGTTAATTTTAGCCTTCTGACAAGTGTGAGGTGGTATCTCATTGTGGTTTTGGTTTGTATTTCCCTGATGCTGAGTGATATTGAGCACTTTTTCATGTGTCTCTTGGCCATTTGCATGTCTTCTTTGCAGAAATGTCTGTTCATGTCTTCTGCCCATTTATTGATTGGATTATTCTTTGGGTGCTGAATTTGATAAGTTTTTTTTATAGATTTTGGATACTAGCCCTTTGTCTAATATATCATTTGAAAGTATCTTCTCCCATTCTGTCCGTTGTCTTTTGGTTTTGTCAACTGTTTCCTTTGCTGAGCAAAAGCTTTTTATCTTGATGAAGTCCCAATAGTTCATTTTGCCTTTGTTTCCCTTGCCTTTGGAAACATGTCTAGCAAGAAGTTCCTGCGGCCAAGGTCAAAGAAGTTCCTGCCTGTGTGCCTGTGTTCTCCTTTAAGATTTTGATGGATTCCTGTCTCACATTTAGGTCTTTCATCCATTTTGAGTCTATTTTTTGTGTATGGTTTAAGGAAATGGTCCAGTTTCATTCTTTTGCATGTGGCTGTCCAATTTTCCCAACACCATTTGTTGAAGAGACTGTCTTTTTTCCATTGGACATTCTTTCCTGCTTTGTCGAAGATTAGTTGACCACAGAGTTGAGGGTCCATTTCTGGTTTCTCTATTCTGTTCCTTTGATCTATGGGTCTGTTTCTGTGCCAGTGTCATACTGTCTTGATGATGACAGCTTTGTAATAGAGCTTAAGGTCTGCAATTGTGATGCCTCCAGGTTTGCTTTTCTTTTTCAATATTGCTTTGGCTATTCCAGGTCTTCTGTGGTTCCATACAAATTGTAGGATTGTTTGCTCTAGCTCTGTGAAAAATGTTGTTGGTATTTTGATAGGGATTACATTAAATGTGTATGTAGATTGTGTTGGGTAGTATAGACATTTTAACAATATTTGTTCTTTCAGTACATGAGCGTGGGCTTTTTCCCATTTCTTTGTGTCCTCTTCAATTTCTTTCATAAGTGTTCTATAGTTTTCAGAGTACAGATATTTTACTACTTTGGTTGGTTTATTCCTAGGTATCTTACAGTGTTTGGTGCAATTATAAATGGGATCAATTCCTTGATATCTTTTTCTGCTGTTTCATTATTGGTGTACAGAAATGCAACAGATTTCTGTTTGTTGATTTTGTATCCTGCAACTTTACTGAATTCATGTACCTCTTCTAGCAATTTTTTTGGTGGAGTCTTTCAGGTTTTCTACAGAGAATATCATGTCATCTGGGAATAGTGAAAGTTTAAATTCTTCCTTGACAATTTGGATGCCTTTTATTTCTTTTTGTTGTCTGATTGCTCAGGCTAGGACTTCCAGTACTATGTTAAATAACAATGGTGAGAGTGGACATCCCTGTCTTGTTCCTGACTGTAGAGGAAAAGCTCTCAGTTTTCCCCATTGAAGATTATATTGACTGTGGGTCTTTCATACATGGCCTTTATGATATTGAGGTATGTTCCCTCTATCCCTACTTTGTTGAGGGTTTTTATCAAGAATGGATGCTGTATCTTGTCAAATACTTTTCTTGCCTGTATTGAAAGAGTCATATGGTTCTTATCCTTTCTTTTATCAGTGCAATATATCATGTTGACTAATTTGAGCATATTGAGTCAGTTTTGCAGCCCAGGAATAAATCCCACTTGATTGTGGTGAATGATTCTTTTAATGTACTATTGGATTTGATTTGCTAGTATTTTGTTAAGAATTTTTGCATCCATATTCATCAGGAATATTGGCCCATATTTCTCTTTTTTACTGGGGTCTTTGGTTTTGGAATCAAGGTAATGCTGGCCTCATAGAATGAGTTTGGAAGTTTTCCTTCCATTTCTATTTTTTGGAACAGTTTGAGAAGAATAGGTATTAACTTTCCTTTAAATGTTTGGTAGAATTCCCCTGGGAAGCCATCTGGCCTTGGACTTTTGTTTGTTGGGAGATTTTTGGTCACTGATTCAATTTCCTTGCTGGTTAAGAGTCTGTTCAAATTTTCTATTTCTTCCTGTTTCAGTTTTGGTAGTTTATATGTTTCTAGGAATTTATCCACTTCCTCCAGATTGCTCAATTTGTTGGCATATAATTTTTCATAATATTCTCTTGTAATTGTATTTTTGTGGTGTTGGTTGTGATCTCTCCTCTCTCATTTGTGATTTCATTTATTTGGGTCCTTTATCTTTTCTTTTTGATAACTCTAGCTAGGGGGTTATCAATTTTATTAATTCTTTTGAAGAACCTGCTCCTAGTTTCATTGATCTGTTCTACTGTTTTTTGTTTGTTTCTATATCATTTATTTCTGCTCTAATCTCATTATTTCCCTTCTTCTCTTGGCATTAGGCTTTATTTGCTATTCTTCTTCTAGCTCCTTTAGGTCTAAGGTTAGGTTGTATATTTGAGATTTTTCTTACCTCTTGAGGTAGGCCTATATTACAAAATACTCCCCTCTTAGGACCACCTTTGCTGTGTTCCAAAGGTTTTGGATTGTCATGTTTTCATTTTCATTTGCTTCCATGTATTTTTTAAATTTCTTCTTTAATTTTCTGGTTAACCCGTTCATTCTTTAGTAGGATGTTCTTTAACCTCCATGTATTTCTGGTCTTTCCAAATTCTTTCTTGTGGTTGATTTCAAGTTTCATAATGTGGTTAGAACATATGTGTGGTATAATCTCAGTCTTTTTGTACTTGTTGAGGCATGATTTGTGACCTAGTATGTGATCTATTCTGGTGAATGTCCTATGCGCACTTATAAAGAATGTGTATTCAGCTGCATTAGGATGAAATGTTCTGAATATATCTGTGCAGTCTATCTGGTCCAGTGTCATTCAAAGCCATTGTCTCCTTGTTGATCTTCTGCTTAGATGATCTGTCCATTGCTGTAAATGTTAAAATCCCCTACTAGTATTGTATTATTATCAATGAGTTTCTATATGTTTGTTATTAATTTTTTTATATATTTGGGTGCTCCCAAGTTGGGGGCAGGAATATTTACAATTATTAGATCCTCTTGTTGGATAGAACCCTTTGTTGTGATATAATGCCCTTCATCTCTTGTTACAGTCTTTGGTTCAAAATCTAGTTTGTCTTATATAAATATGGCTATTCCGGCTTTCTTCTGATGTCCATTAGCATGATAAATGGTTCTCCATCCTCTCACTTTCAATTTGCAGGTGTCTTTAGGTCTAAAATGAGTCTCTTGTAGGTAGCATATAGAAGGGTGTTTTTGTTGTTTTTATAAATCCATTTTGATACTTTATGTCTTTTGATTGGAGCATTTAGTCCATTTACATTCAGAGTGATTATTGATAGATATGAATTTAGTGCCTGTTAAGTCACTGTTTCTGGAGATTATCTCTGTTCCTTTCTAGTCTTTGTTGCTTTTGCTCTTTCTTTCCCACTCAAAGAGTCCCCTTTAATATTCCTTGCAGGGCTGGTTTAGTGGTCACAAATTCCTTTAATTTTTGTTTGTCTGGGAAATTTTGTCTCCTTCTATTCTGAATGACAGCCTTGTTGGATAGAGTGTTCTTGGTTGCAGATCTTTCCCATTCAGCACATTGAATATATCATGCCACTCTCTTCTGAGACTTCTGCTGTTAACCTTATTTGTCTTTGCTTGTAAGTTAGGGATTTCCTTTCCTTTGGTGCTTTTAGGATTTTTTCCTTATCTCTGTATTTTTCAGATTTTACTATGATATGTATTGGAGTTGGCCTGTTTTGTTGAATTTGATGGGAGTTCTCTGTGCCTCCTAGATTTGGACATCCGTTTCCTTCCTCAGATTAAGGAAGTTTTCAGCTATAATTTCCTCAAATAAACCTTTTGCCCCTTTCCCTCTCTCTTCTTCTTCTGGGACTCCTATGATACAAATGTCATTATGCTTTATGTAGTCACTGAGTTCCCTAAGTCTACATTTATGATCCAATATTTTTCTGTCTCTCTTTTGTTCAGCTTCATTAATTTCTATAATTTTATCTTCTATATCACTTATTTGTTCTTCTGCTTATTCCATCCTTGTGGTCATTACATCCAGTTGGTTTCACATCTTGGTTATAGTATTTTTTCTTTTGGCCTAACTAGTTTTTAGGTCTTCTATCCTAGTGATAAGGTGCTCCCTGATGTCTTCTACGCTTTCCTCAAGTCCAGCTAGTATCCTTATGATTGTTTTAAATTCTGGATCAAGCGTATTAATTATATCTGTTTTGATTAGATCCCTGGCCATGACCTTTCCTTGTTCTTTCTTTTGGGATGAATTCCTCCATCTTGTCATTTTTCTAGGTCTCTGTCTTCTACGTGTTAGGAAAGCCTATTATGTTTCCTGCTCCTGAGAGTAATGGCTTTAAGAAGAGGTCATATACTCTTCAGGGCCTGGTGCTTCAGGAAGTGTTTCTGGTGTATGCTGTGTGCACTCTGCTACTGTGTTTTGGCTGCTCTTTCCCTCAGGTCAGTCCTCTGCAGAGTTTCTCCTTGCCTGCAGTGAGGAGTGTTTGGACCTTGTCTGGAGTGTGGCAAGTTTTAACTAGGTGTGCTCTTGTCTGCTTGTTAAAAGAGGCCTGATTCTATTTCCACTAGAGCTGAAGATTTGCAGCACACTATGGTCAGTAGATTTGGTGCATACCAGGGGTTTGTGCTGGTCTTCTGGGGATGGCCCCCTGCTCTGGTTCTCAAACACACTTGCCCTAGTAAAGAAGAACCTGCAGAGGGCGGGGCTTGGTGTAAGTGGCTCAGGTGTCCACTGTTGTCACTGTGCTACTCACTGAAGTCAGTCTCTGCTGATGGGTGGGACAGAAAAATGGCACCTGCCCTCTCCCTCATCCCCGGAGAGGGGAGTCTGCACCCACCACTATCCAGGAAGCTCTCAGAGAAGAGTGAAAAATCTCCCCTCATTTGTCCCAGGTGTCCCTCTGATCCCTGCCTTCACCCTGTGTCTGGACCATCTTCCCACCTGGTAGTGCAGTACAAGTGTGTTTTATCTCAGGCATGCTGTCTAATTTTCAAAACTCCAAACTTTAGGGACCTGGCATGGCATGGACCCACCCTGGTCCTCAAGGAGGGCCCTGCCACACTGGGGCTGGTGTTCCAGAAGCGCAGTTGCACCAATGCGCAGAAAGTTGGAGTTTAGAGTAAAGTGCAGCAAAAAGCCTGAGTCCAGGTTAGCCACCCTTGGCAGGTGTCTCTGCCCCTATGTTTAAGGGGCAGGGGAGCACAATGGTACCCACCAGCTCTTTTGTCCCCTGAGGGGCAGTGGCACCTCTCCCAGATGCACTCCAAGAAGGGGGAAATGTCTCTCCCAGTGCATCTCAGGGGATCCTCAGAAGGGAATCCTTCTCCACAGGAACACTGCAGTGCCTGCCAAGCTCACACCAGCCTTAGTGTGGACTTCTAAAACTCCAGTCTTTGAGCTCTGCTGCTTGTAAAAACTCAAGATAATCAGCCCTTCTTATTCTCCCAATCAATGGCTTTGGGGAAGTGTTTTCCTTGTGCAATACCCTGTGCGATCTTCTCCTTCTCTCTCATTCTCCCTTGCCTCTCTCTGTGATCAGGACACCCTCCCCTCCATAGCACCAGCAATCCTCTTCTCCCCCAGATCATATCTCTGCATTTCGTCCCTTCCATGATGTTTCCTCTTCTCTCCCTCTAGTTGTGCAGTTTGTTCTGTCAGTTCTCACATCTATTTCTTGGGTGTTTAAATGATTTGATATTTATCTAGCAGTGTTCAAGGGATGAGGTAAGCATAGGGTCCTCCTCCTACTCTGCCATCTTCTAAATTTCCATTTATTTTTAAATATAGAAGTTGTGATTAAATGTCTTTAAACTAAAATGAAATCATGGAAAAAATTTTCTATTATGCATTTTCTTAATAGGTTCTCAAATATCCCCTGTATCAAATGAATATTTTACATGTAAACCTAAAAAGCAGTCTCTCATGCTCCTAGTTATGCACCACTTCTCCATCCAATATTTGAATAATAGAATTAAACTGGTCATTAAAATAATCACTATTGAGTTTCAAATATGATTCTTTTAGAGCAGGGTTTCTTAATCATGAGTTCATGTATCCTTGGATATTACTTGCAAAAGTTTAGGTGTATAAGCATATGTGTTTTTCTGAAGAGAGACTCCATAGCAGTGTTCACCCAGTTAACAAGTGTCTGTGACCATAACAAGATTGGGAACTTCTGTATGAGGTGAAGAGATGAACCTGAAAAGAGTGGGTATATTCTAAATTTCCTTGGAATTAACTATATTTTAAAAAGATGAAAAAAATTCTAAGTCAGCAAGTAAGAAAAGCTTTTGTAGGAGAGAGTGGCATATTCCAAAAATAAATTGAATATACTCTTGTAATTGCTTAGAGATAAGGAAAATTCAGGTATATTGTATTATTCATTCTTTCAGAGAACTTTTGCAAGTACTAACCTGTGTTTTTATAGTCAACTCACTTTTATTTTGTCCCCTGTTTTTGTAAAGAGCTATCCTTTACTGGAAGAAATACTTCAGACTAGAGATTGAGAGGTTGGTTTTAACTTTTCCTCTTCCATTGCTTGATCTTTTACGAGAGCAGATTGTGATACTTATTTTTAAAATGGTCTATTTATTAAAAATAAATTTTATTAGTTATCTGATTTTGAACAATCAAGAAAACTAGATGACTGACTGCTAGAAATGTTCTTCTTTAAACTAATCACATTGATATCAAGTAATTATGAATTTAATTTCCCTTTTCTTCAATATTTCTATACATGAAACAAATTTAAGCATATATTGCCATTTGGTTAATGGAAATGCTAAAAACATGGATGCTATTTGTGGACATGTAAAACTCAGAAAATTGAAATATACTTTGTATTTACTAGAAAATTCAGACTTAATAACCAGAAAATACAAAGTGTATGGGCCACATATTTAATAATTTCCACACTCTCTTCTTCATGCTTTATGCCAATCCAGCACCTTGGATTTCAGACCTAAGCCTCTAATCCCAAATGATCCAGTAATTTAATTTGGGCAAAGGTGGATTGTCTTTTCATAGTGCCCATGTACTGGTATCCATATTAAAATATGTATAGAGACATTTTATTTTCAAGTATTTGTCAAGATTGTGCTGTGAACAATGACCAAATAATATACCCTAGGCTTTCAAATATCACAGAATTCCTCAACAATATTCTATCTTTAAGAACACATACATCCATAACTGGTACCATATAATGTCATTTCACCAATGACTTTTGACTAATCAGCTAGGATATTTTCTATTTTAAAACACTTCGTTAAGGTAAAATTTGCCTACAGTGATAAGCATAGATTTTAAAGATTTTATTTATTTTTTGACAAAGAGAGAGTGAGAGAGGGAACACAAGCAGGGGGAGTGGGAGAGGGAGAAGCCGGCTTCCTGCTGAGCAGGGAGCCCGATGTGGGGCTCTATCCCAGGACCCTGGGATCATGACCCGAGCCGAAGGCAGACGCTTAACGACTGAGCCACCCAGGCGCCCCATGCATAGATTTTAAATGGATAATTCAATGAGTTTCATAAATGTGTGCATACGTATGGAAAATATCTTAATCCGAATCTAGAACATTTCAATCTCTGCAGAAAGTTTCCTGTACAACCACCTCCTATGTGACTGCTGTTCTAATTTCTATCACTGTATGTTAGTTTGAATTGGATACAAAATTTATGTAGATAAAGTTATATAATATGAACTGTTTTGTGTCTGGTTTCTTTCATATGCATATGTTTTTGAAATTTGTCCTGTTGCTTTTATCAGTAGTGTGTCCCTTATTTTTGTTTCCAATTTTTGGCTACTCTGAATAAAATTGCTATAAACATTTTACACAATTCTTTGTGTCACTATATATTTTCATTTTTCCTGAGTAAATACCCAAAAGCAGAGATGCTCAATTATATAGTACATATATGTTTAACTTTATTTAGAAACTCTCAGGCAGTTTTCCAACATAGTTGTACCATTTTATATCCCAATAGCAATGGGAATTCCAGTGACTCCATAGCCTCACCAACATTTGAAGTTGTTAGTCTTTTAAGTTTAGCTAATCTGGTGAGTGTGAAATAGTATATCTACTAGGTTTAATTTGCAATTTTTTTATGACTAAAGATGCTGAATACTTTTTAGTATACTTTTTTATTTCCTCTTTGGGGTAATCTTTTCCCCCATTTAAAAAATTGGGTTGCCTTTATTAATTTATAGTAGTTTAAAAAATATATTTTGGGTATTTGGTGGTGTGTTTATGTGTATAGCTTGACTTGCCTTTTTTAAAAACATATTTTTAGAAGCAGACATTTCAATTTTGATAAAATCCAATTTATCATTTTGTTTCTTTTATGGCTGGTGCTTTTTGTGTACTCTCTGAGTCATTGTCTCCCTCAAGATTGTGAGCATATTCTCCCATGCTTTCTTATAGATTTACAGTTTTAGCTTTTATCTTTAGGAATGATCTGTCTTAAATTAAGCTTTATTATGAATTGAAGTAGCTTGCATTTTGGTTAGTTGTTCCAATACCATTTATTGAAAAGACTCTCCTTTCTTTACTGACCATATATGTGTTGGTCTATTTCTAGAACCCATTCTATTCTGTTAATCTCTTCTTCTAAACTTTGCCAATGTCACACTATCTTGAATACTGTAAATTTATACTAAGTTTAGAAATCAGGTTGTATAAGTCCTCCAACTTTTCTTTTCTTAATTTTTTCCCCTACCTCAAGTCCTTAGGGATTTCGCATACATTTTAGACTTATCTTGTAAGTTTATATAAGAAAACCCGCTGGGATTTTATTGGAATTATGTTGACTCTATAGATGATTTGGGGAGAATTGATGTTCTTTCAATCCATGAACATGGTATATCTCTCCATATATTTAGGTCTTTATTAATATCTTTAGAATGTTTTGTAATTTCAGTGTGCAGGTATTTTACAGTTTTTGTTATTGCAGACAAAAATATTTTTAAATTTTGTTTTCAATTGTTTGCTGCTAGTATACACATATACAGTTGTTTTTTTTTCTGTATTAATCTCTTATTCTGTAACTTTGTTCAATTTGCTTATTAGCTCTAGTATTTTTTTGCTGTAGTTTACTTAGGATTTTATATATAACATAGATTAAATTTATATAATTTTATTCCTGTGAATAAAAACAGTTTAATACTTCCTTTCCAATTTTTATACCTTTTATTTCTCTTTGTTTTTTGTCACACTGACTAGGATTCCTAAACTTGTGGGACAAAGGGCATTGCTCAATATTTACCAATAAATATAATAGCTGTAGGTTTTCATAAGTGCCCTTTATCAGAATGAGGAGTTCTTTCATTTAGTCTGTGAATTTTACTCATGAATTGGCCCTAAATCTTGCCAGATTCCTTTCTTTCTTATTTCAATATGATCAAATGTATCGATTTATTTTTTAATGTCAACCCTACTTGGTTATAATATATTCTCTGTTTTTATATATTTCTTGATTGACTTACTTATATTTTGTTCATAAGTTTTTTATGTACATTTATGGGGGTATTGATCTATAATATATATATATATATATATATATATAATTTTTTTTCCCCTTATCATGTTTTCTGACATTTTGATAGCAGTTTAGGCTGGTCTCTTTAAATTGTTAAGTGTACTTTCCTCTTCTATTTTCTGAAAGAGTTTTAATGAGATTCTTCTTTTTCTTCCTTAAATGTTTCATTGATTTTAACAGTGAAACACTTCAAGCCTTTTTAATTATAAATTCAATTTCTTTAACATATATGAGGCCATTCAAATTTTCAATTAATTCTTTATCAGCTTTTAAAGTTGTATCTTTAAAGCAATTTTTTTTCATTTATTTTGTCAAATTTGTTGGCATAAAGCTATACCATATTTGCTTATTTCATTTTAATGTCTGTAATTTCTCTAATCATAGTGCTGCTTTCATTCCTAATATTGATAATTAATGTTTTCTCATTTATTTGTTCTAGGAATTTATCAATTTTATTAATCTGTTCAGAGAATCAATTTTTGAATATTAATTTTCTTTATTATCTGTTTTTTATTTCTTTAATTTCTGCTCATATCTTAATATTTCTTTTATTTTCTATTTACTTAGGGCTTAGTTTGCTTGTCTTTTTCTAGTTTCTTAAAGTGGAAACTTAGATTATTGGTCTTAAGCAGTCCTTCTTTTAAATGTAAGAATTTAAAACTATAAATTTAATAAAACATCACTTCAGCTGCATGCCATAAATTGTTATATATTGTGCTTCATTCAGTCAAAGATATTTTCTAATTTCCCTAGTGATTTCTTCTTTGACCTACTAATTACAAGATAGTGCTTAGTTTACAATATTCAAAATGTTTTAAATAGTTCTATGGATGTATTATTTTTTTAGAGGGGGCAGGGGCAGAGAGAGAGGAGAGAGAATCTTAAGCAGGCTCCACATCCAGCATGGAGCCTGATGTGAGGCTCAATCACACAGCCCTGAGATCATGACCTGAGCCAAAATCAAGAATTGGATGCATAACCAACTGCACCACCCAAGCATCCTGATAGTTCTGTGGATTTAAATTTAATTTTCTGTGGTCAGAAAACATATTCTACATGATTTCAGTATCCTAAAATTCATTATGGATTTGTGGTTCATTGTATGGTCTGTCATGATGACCATTACATGTGTACTTGAAAATAATGGATTCTACAGGCATTGGATATAATTTTCTATACATGTCAATTAGGCCAAATTGGTTGATAGTGTTGTTCAAGTCCTCTATGTCCTTATTGGCCCTTTCCAATCTATTTTATATCCTTGAAGCTAGCCTTTTAAAATGTACTTTTAATCAGGGGTTATGAGAAAATAAAATAATAGATTTATTTTCCTATTTAATTTTATCTTACTTAGATGTCAATAAAACTTTATGGCAATTTATTTATAAGGCAAACCCTCTGCTTTCATGGAGGGCAGATAGCACTTGGGAGCAGTATATTGTAAGTCAAGGGACATTGGCTTGAAAATCAGACATTCTAGGTTATTGTCCCAGCTATGCTGCAAAATCCTTCCTGGTGCTGTTTATTACTTGAGTTGGTGGCTTTTCATTTTCAGTGATCTTTTCTTTTGGGAGAGATATGGGTCAGAGAATCTTACTAATACCTTTTATTTTTCCTATGTTTTCCTTTTACCTTCATTTTAAAGCAATATTCATTAGTTCCAAAAATATTCATTGATCTTCAACTATTTCCACACACTCTTATGGATGCTTAGATAGATATCCATGAAACAGATAAAATTCCTGTACTTTTGTAGCTTTCATTCTCATGGGAGGAAATAGTACATATAATAAGTAAATTATGTAGTATGTTGGAAAGTGATAAATGCTATGGGATACATAGAGGAGGGTAACAGAGATTGAAGTGCTGGATTTGAGAGTACTACTGAAAAATTGCCTCTGGGCACAGACTTGAGGAAGATAAAAGAGTTAGCTATTGGATACCAGGGGAAAGACTTTCAGAAAGAGTGGACAGTCATTGCAAAGGTCTTAAGTCAAGAGTGTGCCTGGTATATATGGAGAATAGTAAGAAGGCAATGTTGCTAGATTAGGGTGAACAAGGAAGAGTAGTAAGAGATAAGATCTGGCCAGGTCACAGAAGCCTGTTTGGGCCATTTTAAGGACTTCTTTTTTCATTCCAAGTAAAATGGCTTTTATGCAGAGAAGTGTCACAATTTGACTTTCATTTTTTTTAATTTTTATTTTTTTGTTTAAAGATTTTTTAAAAAATTTACTTATTTGACAGAGAGAGACAGCGAGAGAGGGAACACAAGCAGGGGGAGTGGCAGGCAGAGGGAGAAGTAGGCTTCCCACTGAGCAGGGTGCCTGATGCAGGGCTCGATCCCAGGACCCCGGGATCATAACCTGAGCCAAAGGCAGACACTTAACGACTGAGCCACCCAGATGCCCCAATTTGACTTTCATTTTATTTTTTATTTTATTTTATTTTATTTTATTTTATTTTATTATTTTATTTTTTAAAAGATTTTATTTATTTATTTGACAGAGAGAGACACAGCGAGAGAGGGAACACAAGCAGGGGGAGTGGAAGAGGGTGAGGGAGAAGCAGGCTTCCCTCAGAGCAGGGAACCCGATGCGGGGCTCGATCCCAGGACCCTGGGATCATGACCTGAGCCGAAGGCAGACGCTTAACGACTGAGCCACCCAGGTGCCCCTTGTCTTTCATTTTAAAAGTATCATTGCAGATGTGTTGACAATAAACTATTGACATGGGTCAAACAGAAAGATATGCTAGAGGCTTTTGCAGCAATGCATCTGAGAACTTAATTTCGTTCAGACTGGGATGATTGGGTAGAGGCCATGGGAAATAATTAGATTCCAAATATATTTTGAATATACTGCCAACAGAATTTGCTTATTGATTGTATATGAGGTATGAATAAAGATGATTCAAGAATGATGTGAAGTTTGTTAGCCTTAGCAACTGGAAAGTCAAAATTAGCATCCAAGGTAATGGGGAAGGGTATATTTCTTTTCGAAGGAGGCGAGGGAGATCAGATATCCACATTTGAAAATGGTGAGTTTGAAATGATGCCTAGATATCATGTAGGCATTTGAATATGTGAATCTAGAGTTTGGCAGAAAGGCCTGGACTGGAGATATAAACTTGGATGTTTTAAGCATATATACCATATTTAGATGGAGAAGGGCAGGGGACTGAGAATGAATTTTTAGGGCATTTCAAATTTAAGAGGTCTTAGAGAAGAGGTAAAACTAGCAGAGAACACTGAAAAGGAGTGATGGGTGAGGTAGGAAGAAAACCAAAGAGCAAGATATCCTGAAAACCAGGTAAAGAAAACTATGGGGGAAAAAAAAAGAGGGAGAGGGCAGCTCTGTCAGCCTCTACTGGCAGGTTGAGTAAAATAAAGGCTGACCAGTGGCTTTAGCAACATGGAGGCCATGTGAATTTTGGGCAAGAGCAGTTTTTGATGCACTGTGTGGTGGTGGTGTGTGTGTGGTGGGGGAGGTGGGGTGGGAAATCTGATGAGGGGAGTTTTGCTGGAAAGGGAAATTAAGAAATAGGACAGTGCCTGGTAGGAAAATGCAGTCAGTAAGATTTTATTTTTTCTCTTAAGGTGGGAGAAACTAGAAGAAATCCCAAAGATCTGTAACTGTTATTTATATTTACTTATTATTTGATCATGCCTGCTTCATTCCCAAAAGTCTTTGAGGTGGATTACAAAAAACAAAGTAAAACAAAACAAAAACAGTAAAACAAAATAAAAAGGGAGGCATTCAGTAATTTCACCTCTTTATAAAGCTTTGAAATTTATGCCCCCTAGGAAATAGAGTAAGCAACATCTTGTATTTTAGAAGAGAAACAAGCATAGTTATTATTTGTCTGTTTTTTGTTTTTGTTTTTGTTTTTCACTGTGAGACATATACACCATGGGGCACTATGCCCAATTTGTGAATTTTTTTGTTGTTGTCGCTGAGACTAGAAGTTCATAACTTTGGTATCTATTTTGCGTGGCTGCTCCCAAAATCTGATTTAAAGTTATGGTTCTTGTTGCAGTTAAAACAGCATAATGATATGTTGGCTAAATTCCTTTTTCATTTATAAAACAAGTTCTGAAATGTTACCTGTCTTTATGAGCAGACATGCACCAGCATTTTACTGTTATCTTTAAAATTTGTTCTCAAGATGATGCTTTATCAAAATGAAAGTTACTTTTAAAATCTTATAATCTTTTTTCCCCAGTTTTATTGAGATGTAACTGACACACAACACTGTATAAGTTTAAGGTGTAAAGAATAATGACTTGACTTACATATATATTGGTATGATTACCACAATAAGTTTAGTTAACATCCATCATCTCATATAAATACCAAGAAATAGAAGAAAAATATGTCTTTTTTTCCTTGTGATGAGAACTCTTAGGATTTACTCTACTTTCAAATATACCATATAGAAATGTTGGCTAGTCATCATGTTGTACATTACGTTCCCATTACGTATTTATCTTATAATTAGAAGTTTGTTCCTTTTGACCACCTTCATCTAATTACTCATCTCTCACCCCCTGCCTCTGGTAACCACAAATCTGATCTCTTTTTAAATTTTTTTTAAGTTCCTTTCTTTCTCTTTTAAAACTTCCACACATGAATGAGATCAAACAGTATTTGTCTATTTTCTGACTTATTTCACTTAGCATAATGCCCTCAAGTTCCATCCATGTTGTCACAATGGCAGGATTTCCTTTTTTTATGACCAAATAATATTCCTGTGTGTGTGTGTGTGTGTGTGTGTGTGTATGTACACACATATATACACACATCACAGCTTCTTTAGCCATTTATCTATCAATGAATACTTAGGTTGTTTCCATGTCTTGGCTATTATAAATAATGCTGTTATAAACATGGGGTTACTATGAATATCTTTTCAACAGAGTGTTTTTTCTTTTCCTCAGGTATATTCCCAGCAGTGGAATTGCTGGATCATATGGTAGTTCATTTTCTAATTTTTTGAGGCACCTTGATACTGTCTTACATAGTGATTGCACCAATTTACAGTATCACCAACAGTGCACAAATGTTCTCTTTTCTCCACATCCTTACCAGCATTTGTTATCTCTTCTTTTTTTTTTATTATGTTCAGTTAGCCACTGTATAGTACATCAGTAGTTTTTGATGTAGTGTTCAGTGATTCATTAGTTGCGTATAACACCCAGTGCTCATCACAACACATGCCCTCCTCAATACCCTCACCTGGCTACCCCATCCCTCCACCCCCCTCCCCTCTGAAACACTCAGTTTGTTTCCTGGAGTCCATAGTCTCTCATGGTTTATCTCCCTCTCTGATTTCTTCCCCTTCAGTTTTCCCTCCCTTCCCGTATGGTCCTCCGTGCCATTCCTTATGTTCCACATATGAGTGAAACCATATGATAATTGTCTTTCTCTGCTTGACTTATTTCACTTAGCATAATCCCCTCCAGTTCCATCAACGTCAATGTAAATGATAGGCATTCATCCTTTTTGATGGCTGAGTAATATTCCATTGTATATATGAATCACATCTTCTTTAGCCGTTCATCTGTTGAAGGGCATCTTCGCTCCTTCCACTTTGGCTATTGTGGACATTGCTGCTACGAACACTGGGGTGCATGTGCCCCTTCTTTTCACTACATCTGTATCTTTGAGGTAAATACCTAGTAGTACAATTGCTGGGTCATAGGGTAGCTCTATTTTTAACTTTTTGAGGAACCTCCATACTGTTTTCCAAAGTGGCTGTACCAGCTTGCATTCCCACCAACAGTGTAAGAGAGTTCCTCTTTCCCTGCATCCTCACCAACATCTGTTGTTTCCTGTGTTGTTAATTTTAGCCATTCTGGCAAGTGTGAGGTGGTATCTCATTGTGATTTTGATTTGTATTTCCTTGATGATGAATGACATTGAGTATTTTTCATGTATCTGTTAGCCATCTGAATGTCTTCTTTGGAAAAATGTCTATTCATGTTTTCTGAGCACTTCTTTTAAGGCAAGTCTAGTGGTGATGAACTCCCTCAGCTTTTGTTTGTTTGGAAAAGTTTTTCTCTCTCCATTTCAGTTTTTGACTTTTGACAATTTAATTATAATGTGTTTTGGTGTAGCCTTATTTGGGTTCAATCCATTTGGAGTATTTTGGGCCTCACGGATTTGGATGTCCATTTATCTTCCCAGGTTTGGGAAGTTTTCAGCCATGCTTGCTTGTATGCTTGTATGGCTTTAAATATACTTCCTGTCCCGTTTTCTTTTTCTTTTCCTACTGGATTCCCATAATGAGAATACTGTTTCTTTGATTGTGTTTTATAAGCTCTGGAAGTTTTCTTCACAGTTTGTCATTCTTTTTTTTTTTTGTTCCTCTGACTGGATAATTTCAATAGTTCTGTCTTCTAGGTCACTGATTCTGTCTTCTGCATGGTAGAGTCTACTTTTGAAGGTCTCTATTGAATTCTTCAGTTCAGTCATGGTACTTTTCAGGTCTAGGATTTTTAAAAAATGTTTTCTATTTCTTTGTTGAACTCATTTTGTTCATGAATTGTTTTAATAGTTTTGTTTAGTTGTTTGTGTGTTCTTATAGTTCACTAAACATTTTTTTTCTTTTATGTTTCATTTAGCTGTTGTTTATTGTACTTTATAAGCCCTGAAAAAGCATTCTTTAGACTGAATACACTAGAGAACATTTCCAATCATAAAATACCTATAGGGACTATATAGCCTCTAGTACAGTCCGTGCTTTTATAGTTTTAACAAGTGTTGAGATATTGGGTTCTAGAGGCAGAATTTGAAGCTCCATCACTTATTAACTACATAGTTTTATAGACTTGATCAGCCTTCAGTTGACTCAATTTGTAAAAGGGGTATGATAACAAAGTGTTTTTTCCTATTTCACTGAAATATTCAGTGGATCAAGTAAGATATATCTGTGAAAGTGGTTTATAAACTGTGATGTTCCATAATTATTAACTGTTGTTAGAGACCATTTTCTCCTCTTTCTCAGCTGCATAAATTCTCATTCCACTGATGTAACAACTGCCATCTATTTTTTGTTTTTCTTTTTGTTTTTATTAATTTTTTAATTTTAATTCCAGTATAGTTAACATACAGTGTTATATTAGTTTTGGGTGTACAATATAGTGATTCAACAATTGTATACAATACTCATTGCTTGTCATGATAAGTGTACTTTAATTCCCATCACCTATTTCATCTATTCCCCCACCTCCCTCTCCTCTGGTAACCATCAGTTTGTTCTCGAAAGTTTAGAGTCTGTTTCTTGGTTTCTCTCTCTCTCTCTCTGTTTTCCTTTGGTTCACTAAACTTTTTTAAAAAGATTATTCTGAATTCTTTTTCTAGCAAGTTGTAGACCTCCATTCTTTAAGTTCAGTTATTAGAGCTTTATTAGTTTCCTTTGTTGGTGCCTTTCATGATTCTTGATTCCTTATGTTGGTATCTATGCATTTTAGTAAATATTTTCCTTTTCCAGACTTCACAGGTTTGCTTTGGTAAAGACAGTTCTTTACCAATAAGCTCAGTTTTGGTTTCTGGATGTATCTGCTGGCAACATTCTTGGGCAGGTGGGACTTGCTATCAGGGTCTATATTGGCGCAAAACTACTGCCTGAACTCTGAGGTTGGAGGGGTGCCACTGGATGAGAACAGTTGGATAGAACTGCTGCCTTGGTTTTCTGCCCAAGAAAGCCTGTAGGGTGGGCTTTGTGGTTTTCTGGGTTCTTTGGTCAGGCTTCCTAGACTACTGCAACTGGGTACTATACTAAGCAGTAGATGGGGCTATGAATTAGTTTCCTTGCCTGGGTGGAATGGGAGAACTGGCTTGGTTCTTTGTGGTCTTGACTTAGTTCTCTGGCTGAACAGTGCCACTGGCTTTGCTCTGTGGATTATCAGCTCTGCCTGCCATAATCTGCTTGAGCATTGTTGGGCTATGCACCATCTAGATATTCCCACCAGGCTTTCTGGTCAGGTAGGGCTGGGAGTTATACTCAGCATTGGACTGGGCTATGACTCCGCTTTCCTGCCTGAACAGGGATTCAGGGGGAGGTAGATGAGGCTCCAGGGACAATGAAGCTCTTTGTTTGAGGACCTGAATCAGGCAGCCCTGTGCCCTGCTGAATTTCCCAGTCAGGCCCCATCTTTGCTCTGCCAATAGGCAGAACCTCTGGCTGGGATTACTACTTGGGTGCTGCAGGTATGAATTTGGTCTGCAAGATCTTAGCACTGGTTGTTGCAAGCCTCTCCCCATCTTCTCCATCAAAATCAGATTCCCAGTGGCCAATCCCTACAGATTCCCTTAGGATCCTTGTAAAGAAACACTGGCCTGAGGACTGCCAAGAAGTGACCCACAATGCTGGGGAAGTGACCCACAATGCTGGGCTCTCTTTTCCCACTGGAGGAACCTAGGCTCTGGGGAGACCCCTTGGTGTGGTGCTGAGGGAGGGGCAATATGATCAGTGTGCAGCTGCTTCTCTTACCCTTCTAATGCAATCTGTCTTAGTCTATGTGCTTCATTCTCACTCTCTTATTCTAGGGTTTTCTCAGTGGTGTCTTCTCTATGAATAGTTGTTAGTATTTCTTTTTATGAGGGAGAACAGAGTCAGGAACCACCTTTACTGTCATCTTGGTGATATTACTTCTTAAAATTTTATAGTCTTTTAATCTACTTTTAAGTCTTATAATCTTCATTAGTTAGGAGCAATAAAATTCTGCTTTTAATCTTTTAAAGTTGAATCTAGAAAGGTTTTACTTCAGAGTACAAAGGCCATTTTGGCTAAATAGCTATTATTAGCATCGGCAATTCATGTTTGATTTTTAGTTTTCCTGATAGCTGACAGGATTTAATAACAATTTCCTTATGGATTAGTTACCTTCTTATCAGAAAAATGAAACTATTTTTATCCCCCATTTTTGTGGACTTCTTCTATTTGTTAAAAAAATCAGGATAAATTGTGTCTCAGTAATAATATTGTAGCAAGCTATTCTTTACTTGAGGAGCTGGTAATGACTGTGTCTTACATTTGCATTAATTCTGACAAGATTTACTGCTGCTTGCTGATCTGTAAATTTCAAAATGGCAAACGGCAGTAAAGGTCAACACAGCAATAATATTAATAGCTTTAGAAAAAGGTTGAGAGACTCAGAGATTCCAGATGATAGCCTGGGTGAGAGGGAAATTCAGTGAATGTTTTTGTCATCTATTACTTCACTCCTTATTTTATAAGGTAATTATAGTACCCTAGCAAAGGAAGCCTGGGGTCACAAAGAGCAATAACATGGAATGTTGTTTAATCATAGGTAACATTTTCTCCAGAATCTCTATCTTATAAAAGCACTTGGAAAATATGGTGAGAAGATGGAGATTTGGGGTATTTTAGTTTATAGTTACAGCACATGGAATTTTTTTGAAGATTAAGGACAGCTCAGTAATACTTAAACATTCTTCTTTGTAATATATTCCTCACTCAGTGGAAATCTCATGAGCTAGGAAAGAATGTTTAAACACAATAGATACCTTGATTCTTTAGGTTTATAATGGGAGAAATGTGTTCCACATCATACTGGGTTCATGTCTTCCGGGAAATCTTTCCTGATGCCTCCAGAACAAGTTAACCATTCCTTCTTCCATATCATTTCTTACCCAGATGGCACAGAAGTTTCTTTCTGTTGATGCCCTCTTTACTTGTCTTGTAATTTATTTGTTTACTTATCATTGTCCCTCTCTAGACTCTATGGCTTACAGGCTAGGAATTATGTACTTTTCATCTAAGAGAGTACATGGCTTATAATATGTGCTCCATAAATATTGCAGTGAAAGCGAGAGTGCCTGATTGCAACTTGGCAACTGTGCACTTTGTGGTCAGATACCTCTTTGTTCCATAGATGTCAAGAAGAATCAGATAATTTTAAAGTATGGAGCAAGAGGTTCCTGTTGAACAGCTGAAATATGTAGGACATCCAGAGGGAATCAACACAAGGTACTTGACCAAAACAGTCCTTTGTGGTTTGAATAATCTGGATATCCATTTTGAATAAAATCTTGATGAGTTCTTTAGGTACCTTGAAGACAACAGAAGAATGAGTATAGAATAACTGAATCCACTGCATGGGAAAAGAACTAAGTGCAGTTTGCTTTATTGTTACACTAAAGTGATATTATATCCAGCAAGATATAAATGATATTGATAGCTCTGGGATAAAGCCTGCTAACTTTTTCTCACTAAAGACATGAAGAAAATTCTAAAGCAGAAGAGAATATTTTGTTCTTGTTGTACATGGACTCCCTTCTTATTTTGTTTTTTTCAGATCTTCTAGGCTTTGTGGTGATCTGAGTCAAAATTTGCTTGCATTAGAACCTTTATTATTTTTTGATTATTATTTGCAGAAATGTCTTTGGTGAAGAGACTTTACTCATTAAAGTCTTTATTGATTAGATTTTTTTTTTAAAAGATTTTATTTATTTATTTGACAGAGAGAGACACAGCGAGAGAGGGAACACAAGCAGGGGGAGTGGGAGAGGGAGAAGCAGGTTTCCCACCGAGTAGGGAGCCTGATGCGGGGCTCGATTCCAGGACCCTGGGATCATGACCTGAGCCGAAGGCAGATGCTTAACCGATTGAGTCACCCAGGCACCTCTATTGATTAGATTTTAAAGGCACTTTGATCCCATTAATGAATTGCTACAAATACTCTTAGAAAACTTCTGTTTGATCTTGCACCCCTTCATCTTTCTTTGATATCTGCATGTTCTGAGTTTTTCAGGGTGTGTCCTAAATTATCCCTGATACGGCAATTGGAGAGGTTGTATTTTGTCCTTTTGATGAGGAAAGTTATTTCCTGAATGGGGTCTGAGCCAAAGCAGTGCTTGCATTGGACCAAAGGGCCACAACAGCTGCTCTGTGACACAGTCCAATATCCTTTCTGGCTAAAATGGGTCATGGTTTTCCTTTTTAATCATTTCATATTTGATGAGATATGAGCCTTGGAGACATAGACTGAGGATAAAAGCAGGCAAACATGTTTATTTAGACACTTGTAACAATGAACTGCTTGAGGTCATAAAGAATAGGAGAATTATAAGACATGGCCACTGGAGGGAAGAGATTTCTCCTCTTCTCAGCAGGTCCACTGTGGTAGAGTAAATTACCATGTCTAATTCTTCACCTCTCCCTATATCCATGCCCATTGCTATGTAAATGGGAGTTTTACTACTGGTCAAGCATACTTCCCCATCCCTAAATTGGAGCTTAATCTTGTCCTACTTTGGTCAATGGGATGTCAGTAGATATGAGACAAGCAAGGACTTGAAATGTGCTTGTATAGTTAGGCTTCCCTTCTTGTGTCACTTGCCACTGTCATGTGAAAAATTGCCCTGAGAGGCACCTGGGTGGTTCAGTCAGTTAAGAGTCTGACTTCCACTCAGGTCATGATCTCGGGGTCCTGGGATCAATCCCCAGGTTGGGCTCCCCACTTGGCATGGAGTCTGCTCATCCCTCTTCCTCTCCCTCTGCCTTTCCCTCTGCCCCTCCCTCTGCTCACACACTCTCTCCCTCTCTCAAATAAATAAATAAAAATATAATCTTAAAAAAAAAGAATTTCCTTGGGATAGCTACTGTCCTTTAAGCAAAGACACCATGATAAATACACTTTATGCAGATCTGAGCCCAAGTACAGAGAATAGACAAGCCCAGTGGAATCTGTAGGTTGAAGCAGAGTCTCTGGGCCAGATCAGCTGACCTCCCAACAGCAGTCATGTGAGTGAGAATAAATGGTGGTTGTTTTAAGGTAATGGTTCTGAACTGGGTATGATTTTGCCCCTTGAGAGACTTTTGGCTATGTCTGGAAACATTTTTGGTTGTTACAACTCAAGGGATCCTACTCGGATCAAGTAGGTAGAAGCGAGAGATGTTGATAAACATCTTACAATGCACAGGACAGTCCCCTACCACAAATAATTATCTGGCCCCAAAGTGTTAACAGTGCTGTGTAAAGAAATCCTGTTTTAAGGTAATAGCTAATTGATGCAACTTCCATCGGTCCTCTACTACTAGATGCTCCTTAGCCCCATAAAAGAAGAATCAAAATTGGCCAGAGCCCAGAATCATCACTGGACCAAGATTTACTAGTAAGCAGAATTTTATGTCTTTCAGACATGACTCTGTTCTATGTGCTGTCATGTTTTTTGTCACAATACTAAATAGATTGTCAGAACCTATGTCTTTGTGGGTAAATTCAACTATCCGCCTCTCATTTTCTTCTTTTCTTTCTTTTGGATCTCTTCTGAATTTCTTCCTCTCCTATGTTCTCTCTTTTTAGATACTCCTGAACTTGCCTTCAGGCCCCATGATATAGGTTAGGTTCAATTATGTATGAGGGCTTTCTGCTACTTGCTCAGCTATAAATATAATGGTACTTTGATTTCCATCCTGCTGTTTTCCTTAGTGCATAGGGCTCCCCCAGGAATCCCACAAGGAAGAAGGCTTTTGACATGACAGAATGCAGGCAGTTCTTTGTCCCAGGTGGTAATACCATCAAGTAGCACTGAAACCTGTCCCTAGGATCCTCACAGTCTCTCAGCTGTTAAACTGTCTGGCAAAAGTGTTAAATTCAACAGAAGTTCAAAGAAGGAGGTGTGAAACTCACTGGGAAAGACTTCATGGAAAAAATAGGAAATATTCAACAACTATTTGTTGAACCAATTTCAGACAGGTACATTTGGCTTTTAAGCATTCAACACCCTTCAAAATGTAGCTTCACCTTTTTTTTCTACCCTAATCTTATCGACCCTAGTCTCTGTACTCCACACAGTAACCAAACTAGATGACTCACTGCTCTTCAAATAAGCCTGTGGCTTTATACTTCCATAGTGTTGTATGTGGTCTTCTTTCTGTATCCAACCCATTCCCCTATATTTACACAACCCTTTATACTTTAGTGTTTATAACCAGTCTCTAATGTCACCTTATTGGTCTTTTCTGTGTTCTTTCTTTCTTCCTTTGAACTTATTAGAATTGTATTTTTATATTTCTTAGTGTTTCAGTATTCCTGACAGCTATTAATCTTTGGGATTCAGGAATAAGTAATTGAAACTCCCAGTAATTCTTAGGAATTCCTAAAGTCCTAAGTTATTCTTAAAATATTTCATACTTTTTAGATTATTATGGGTTTCTTAAAAGGTTGTACAGTAAGTAGGACATATTAATTTAAAAGTATTTACAAGCTTATAAATGAATTAGCCTATAGTAAATACTTAAATGCTGGAAAAAAACAGCCAACATTTTTGGGTAGTGTGCAAATAGTGTAACATTTGGATCTCTTAGCAATATTTAGAGTACTATAGAGAATTGTCTATCAAAATTGCCAATTGAAGAACTTATTTCCTCTTCAATACCTGTTATTTCTTGGAACTTCTCTCCTAGGATTTGTTTATAGTATATGATGCATATGAACATATGAATATTTATTTGAAAGAATGACTAACCATCATCATAGACAAGACCACGAATACACACTTATAACAAGGAAGAAGCTACAAGCAAGACTGAACAAATCATGAACATTTTTCTCCTACTTGATCCTGTCCTGCTTCCTGGAAGTGTAGACTTTAACTTTTGACCCAGTGTGTCTGTGTTTTCTGTCTTGCTTTCAACTCGATATCAGTGATTCCCTCTTACCAGTGATACTTCTATGTTAATTGTTAAACTTGAATTTTCATAGGAATATACTTTTTTCCATCTTTATGATTTTTTGACTGATTTTTATTGGGATTTGGGATTTAGCAAAACTTGTTTCCCAAGAAATGCCTAGAAGGAATTTCTGCATGGAAGTACTAGTGCCTCTCAATTTACATATCCTGTCTCCTATATGCATTTTCAAACTTCTATATGATACAAATCAGCTATAGGTTTTGTGAAGGGGAGCAATATGCTAAATGTAGGCCTTTACCAATATGAATCTGAGAACTGAAAAATGTCAAATTGCAGGTGGTAGAGAACAGGATAGGAGTAAGTGAATTTAGATAGAGGTAACTTATGGAATGCTAATGCAGTAATCCAGGTATGAAGAAACCTGACCTAGAATAAGAGAAGTAGGAATAGAGAAATGACTTGATAGTAACTTGATAAAGACAATAGAGCAGAGGGAACAGTCTAAGATTGGAAATATTAAGCTTGGGGACTAATAGAGTTGTGGGGGCATTAATAGAAATAGGGAATTTGAGAAAAAAAAGCTAACTCTTAGGAAGCATTGGCTAATATGCCAGGAACTGTGCTACTCACTTTCATATATTATCTAATTTAGAAGTAGAGTCAATTAAAAGAAAGAAAGTAATATGTTTGGAAACAGAATCTAGAATTGGAGGAGATGAAACAGTAATTGTCGATGCCCAATTGGCAATTGGAAATATACGACTTAAATATAAGTGAGAGGTCAGAGTTGGTTACACAGATGTATTTTTGAGGAATAAGACTAGAGACAATGTTTATAGCTATGGAAATGAATGTGGGCCTCCTTGGGCTGGTCGAAGTCTTAGCACATTTAGAGTATAATATTTAGGTATCATAAACTGAAAGGAAGTGGAGAAAGTGTACCTTTCCATCATTATGCTAGAAAGATCCAAGGATATGTTTAACTATTTTCTTTCTATGTTTGGATACATAACAGAACTTACTAATTTTATAAGAAGGTTTTGAATGTAAGCCATAATGATTTTGTTAGGGTCTGCTAGTCTTATGACCTACTATGGTAACAAAATGACCCTTAGCCTTAGATTTGAGAGAGCAAGTGACTTTTGGGAATTTTTGGAATGTAATCAAGTTGTTTTGAAAATCAATACCATGGATGGTTTGTTATTAGAATTGAGCAGATATGGCTTTAGGTTTAGATATCAAGCTCCTGTGCTATTCTCAATTTTTATGTTGGATTTGAGTGATTAAGTAATTCACTCATGGTGCTAGAAGAAATCAGAGGAAGAATAATGATCTGAACTCTCTGACCCCAGGAATTTTCCCCACTGACATCTTCTTTGGTACCTGAAATGTAACATGGTTAGGAAAAACAAATAAACAAAAACCAGCCCTGTGAGGAAGAAAAAGTGACCTGCTAATATAACTAGTAAGTATGGTATAAGGATGGACCTGGTCAGGGATAGTGTTAGTATATTTATTATCAAAAACCTCTACTCCTAGAAGAAAAATTAAAAAGTGATCAAGAGATTGGGGAAAAAAGTAAGAAGGTTAGAAAGTGGAAACATGAACACTTCATTCCTGACCTTTTGCTCTCTGACTTTTCTGATCCCATTTAATTTTCGGTTGTGTGCTTGTCTTCTCTCCTTAAGGTCCTTTTTTTCCTTAGTGTCTTTATTTATAGAGCTTCTTTTGCATAATAGAATACTCCACTTGTGTGAGTTTGCTGTGTTTCCTTTAAATATATGATGAAAGTCGCTTCTCTCTATGCTGCATTGAGACTATTTCCCTCACAAGCACAGGGATGATACACCGAAGAGGCATTAATGGAACTAGGTTTAAGTGAAAGCCATTCTTCATTTCATACATCCAGCACTCTTTTTTTAAAGGACAGTGAGTTTATTATTCAAAGCCACATTTAACCAGAAGAATTTTCACCAGAGTTAGCCACTCCATCACAGAGCAGAAATGAAAACTGTATGCTCGTATAGCCCAAATGCAACTGCCTTATTGAACATTTTAGCAGATTGTACCAATGCCATGATTATAGGGAACCTATTATGAGAAGTTTTCTGAGTTACAGGCCAAGAAGTGCTTTGAATTTCAGTCAGATATGGTACATGTTGAGTTATAATTATTAATGGAGGCTCTCTACCCTTTGAAGGAGAAACACAACAACTTGGTGGCTCTCTATTCTTTGTTTTGTTTTCTTCAGATGGTTTAAGTGACCACAATTGAATCTCCTATTAATTTTTGTCCAAACTTACTTATTTTACTATCAAATAAATGATGCCATTTTGGAATAATTTGTTCAGCTACTATGATTTTAAGGTTTCCATTTTTGTTCACTGAACAAATTCTTAATTATCTAAGGGCAATTGAAATGCTCTACAAATCTTTGTGCCGTCAAAGTTATTTCTGTGAATAATGTACAAACTAACCTCTTGGGAGCCCATCTATATTTGAAAGGTTTACTAATGGGCTGCTTCTTCCCCTTGCACATATGCTGGTTTATAATTTACAGCAGCCCTCCAGGAGCTTGTCTAATCCCACAGCCCTGCTGCACATCACAGCACACAGCTCTCAACTGCCACAAATTCCTGGCTGGGAACTTTCTGTTTTCTTCTCTTCCTACAGTTGATGGTATTTTGTATCTATGGTTTTAGTATTTCCAGTTAATGGAGACCAAAACATGTTAAGTTTTTGTTATTAAAATATTTTAATAACTTCCTTCTTTGGAGATATAGATTTGCATTTTCTATAATTTTTTTACTTTTCAGCCCAAGACATATGGATTATCATTATTTCTTTTTATAATCAAGTAATTGGTTCAGGAGTCAGAATAACTGGACTCAGAACACTGAGAGTATTTTTTTTATGACTGTTTCTCCCATTGCTGTTCATTACCACCTGAGTGCCAGATCTGCTGTCTTCTCTGCGTTTGTGGGTATTTCTTCAAATAAGGATGAATCTCTTTGGGAATAGCAGTTGTCTTTTGTCTTTGTGTTTCTCAGGCATATGTTCACACTTGGATTTGTGGAATGGAAGAAAGCCAGATTAATTACACTTTATTCTTTCAGTTCTTGACATGCTTTCTTGAACAGGCTGCTATCATATTAGCTTAATGCCTCCTATATTGGGGGCTTCTATTTAAGGAACTGAATCGCATTATGTTATTTCTCGTTTTGAAACTCTCACGTAATTTACAGGACTAAATTTAGGAATATGTTTTTAGCATTTTATTTTGCTTTCTAATCAAACTTATTTCTGTACTAAATATAGCCCAATACCTCTTTTTGATTTTTGATCTTTTCTACTATATAATTGATTTTTATGCTGTTCACTGTTTTTCCTTCATGTTGTTTCCAGTTAAATGCAAACTAGATATATTGGCTTTGGGGTCTGAAACTGACAAAGCTTTCTGATTTCTTTCTTTCAGGAGACATTCCTTTCTTTCTATAAGTGTGAACTGTCTTCTGCCTTTTGAATGTAGAGCATACTCTGTAGTCAGACCATTTCATTTAAAAATGAACAATTTTTTCTTCACATTGCTTTCAATTTTATTTTGTTTTTCTTGGTCCTATCTTAAGAATTGTATATTTTAAAGGAAAAAATAATATGTTTTCTGTTCTTGATATTTGAGAGTTAGTTTTTTCATCAGTGCTTCAATTTATTAAAGGCTGTTTTTACAAAAAAATATCATTTGTTGCAGTAGTCATTCTTCTAAATCTTTTTGCTGTTTCTTGAGCTTTGTCACATTCTTGGGGCTATCTCAAAATGAGCCAGATTCCGATGAAGAAGGGAGATTCCAGCTATTTTGAACACAGTAGTATGGGATCACCATAGAAATATACCATTAAGACCATAATGACTGATTTACATTGGTAATACAACATTCTCCTTTTTCTATTAAACTTTTTGTCAGGAGAAATGATGAATCATGTGACATTTTCTTTTTCGTTACATTCTCTGTGATGAGGATATGAGACTGTGAAATGCCTATTACATTTTATGAATGATGGGCAAGAGCAATAACATTTTCTTTTCTTTTTTTTTTTTTTTGTCTACACTGTATTGTTGGCCAACTGCCTTATTCAGTTTTTTGCAGCATTCTGACTTACGGTTCACAGAGTTAGCTAACCCAAATGCAGAATACTAAGAATGTATAATTCAAAGGCAATATCGATCTCATGATACAATTTTCACATTAAAACAAGATTGTGGTGAAATATGCCAATATCATTATATGACCTGTTCTCATTAAATGATTGGCATTCAAATTGGACAAAGAGCAAATTGAAACTGGTCCTGTTCAAAATAATTCATTGCATTTTTTTCCTCAAAACATGCCATAATATTGTCAGACAATTGAGCAGTTACATAATTTTTTAATATGAATACAAAAGGCCTAAGATGTACAAGGGTCATAATTTTGAATTAAAGAATGTTAGGGGTCAATTACTGGGCATAAAGTACTTATAAGTCCTCTTGGGGGTGGCAGTAGACCTGAGACAGGAAAAAATCAGAGTACAGGAAGCATGTAATGTACTTCCAGTTCTACTGGGCAATAGGCTGGGCTCCCTGGCTAGTTTTTATTTTTTCCGCTTCCTATTGCAGGGTAGTCCATTCTTATCAATTGTGATCATCACTTTCTTCTTGGGTGCCATGAGACCACTTACTCTGTCTTCCCTGGGAGAACAACTGAGTGGATCTTGGGAGAGCTAGAATGAAAATGTTCAACAAAATCCCCTTGCTAATGTCAAAGCTCTTGCTATTCACTTTGGTTTAATGCTACGGCCGTTCAGCTCAAATTCCTAAGGTGACTCTGAAATGAATTCCATTGTCTGTAGGTTTCTTGACTTAGTACTAATAGAGAATAACATGCTGGTTGATGCATCTGCCTTCATACCTCTGTCACCTTCGTGAAACAATAATCACTTTGAAAGCAGCAACTCTGAATTTATTATTGTATTCCTCACAATTTTAGGTGTGTAGTGCCTTACACTTAACACTATTCAACAAATATTTGTGAATTGAATTGAGAGCCCAATAAGAGGAAATGAACTTACATTCCACAGCAGATAGGATTTTAATTACCATCACCATTGAGCTTACTACATGGATATTAAGAACCGCTCTTACTCAACTTTTATTGACATGCCCAGTACTGTGTTGGGAGCTAGGGACAGAGAAGGGTCTTTAAGAGCCCAGTCCCTCAAGGGGCTCCCAACAACAGGATATCTAGTGATATTTAGCTGGAATAGGTGCTAGATTAGTTCAGTTTAGATCACAGCATTGCTGCGGTCAAGATAATTGCTTTAATTCTTTCAGTCCATTCAGACACTATACTCTATGGCTTCTCTCAGGCCTATGTGCCTTGTCACAAGTGGGACATGGTGATACATTATGTGTGAATCTGTGTGTCCAGTCATTATCGCTATGGGGAAGTCCTCTAAAACATGCGACCAAAGTGGTCAGTAGCATCATTGCCTATTACAAAGAACATTTACATCTCTAAGACTTTTTTTGTTGTTGTTCTTATAGGCTTACAGTTATAGAAGCTAACTTTGAATTTCAACTCTCATTTTCAAAATTAACCCTGGATGATTGACAAGAAAAAGGTTTGGTCTGTGGAAACTTCTTTGTGTAGTTGTTGCTGACTTTAATTGTTGTATGATAGGCTGTAGCACTAGTAGCGCTTGTCCAAAGTCTGCTAGCCTATATGGGATCTTGGGCAGAATTATAAAAAGGAAGCTTTTCTAGGAAGATGAATTAGAAAGAGGCCCTTTTTTTCCTGGAGGCTGATGGAGTCCTACACTGGAGTACAGCGTTTAGAGTGAGCAGAGAGCATGGATTGAATTTCAGTCCCATTCATACCTTCTGTCAGATCCCTTGTGCTTAGACAAAATGCATGACTGTGGGCCATAGTCCTGGCACTTGAAGATGAAATGAAATTTAATTTGTGACTCTATAATGATACCCACATATTTTTTAACCCTAAAGAGAGTGCTGATTCTATTTCCATAAAGATTCTACATTTAAAATTCTACTTGCTAATGGCATGTCTCAGGACTCATTTCAATATGCAAGTTCTCTCCCATAATGCTTAAGAGAACTTGATGTCTTGAGAGAGCAGCTCAGTGCTACTTTATGAGTTCTCAGGGGTGGTGTGAATGGAAATTATGGAAGGTGAAGAGCATTAAGCAATCTGAGTGTTTTTCAATGAGTAACAGGTGTGTAGTACATGTCATTTTTTTAATGCTATTTGATAAATAATATTTATGCTCTATAATTTATGCTGCTTTGCTATTTGTGAAGAGCCATGCAGAAATATTATGTTTTTAACTGTAAAATGGCATACTGTGAAATCTCAGTGTTAAAAGGATAGGTTTCCCCTTAAACTTAATTCAGTAAAAAAAAGAAGAACCCTCTTAACACTTGTGAATCTAAGCAGGTGGCTTTGTAGTCTCTGGAACACAGCAGTTGCCCACCTTTACTTACCCATATTAGCATTTAAACACACACATTAGCAAAATGCTAGGCATTTTTTTAGAATTGCTTAAATTCTGCTTATTTGGTACAGCAGAGAAATGTGAACAACATAATGCTGACCTTGATTCCTTCTGATTCCTCCTCCACTACAATGTAAACTCTGTTGGGACAAGAATCTTGTTGTCTGGTCATTCTAATATACCCAGATCCTGTAGCAGTGTCACTACATTGAGTAAATTTTTAAGATATATATTTGAATAAATAATAAATTAATGTTTTTAAATTATATCATCAATTTTTAAAATTAAAATAAAATATGCTGATTTTTCATACCTAAACTAGGCCTAGTTGAGATATCCACAGAACAATTAATAATTAAACTTATGACATTTTCTAGTGAATTTTGGATTTCTTGACTGTATGTTTCCTTGTTTAGAGAAAGTTTGTAGGAAGCCTACAGGGAATGGATCAGTTACTGCCATAAATTAAAAGAACAGTAGGTATAGAGGACTAGAAATAAGAGGGTGTTTTATGCCCCTGACATTATTGTAGCCCTCATCTTTTCTGTTTTTCTTCTCTCTCTCTTTCTTCTTTTCTTTCTTTTTTTGTGGATGGTTTTGGTCAGAAGGAGGCTAAAAAAATGGGACTGGGATAATTTTAGAAAAATATACACTGAATGAAAGAGACATTTTATAAAGCTTAGATTGGTAGTAAAACTATATTATTAATTCTAATATGTATTTTTGCCAACTTTAGTATCAAACAGACTAAATTTTCTGGCAAACTGATTATGTGGTTTGTTTGTGGACCTAACCTTCAGAGCTGTAATGAATTGTGTGCATGTGTATGTACGCATGTGTGTGTATTTACATAATTCATATAAACGAATTCATATAAATATATGTATTTATATATAAAACTATAAATTCTATTTGCTAAAAATATCTCTGGTTTATTTTAAGAATATATGTTTTGAGTTCTAACATGAATTTTCTGTAACTGGGAAAAATAGGAGAGGTCTGAACCTGGATTATCTAAAATCACATATGAATACAAATCAGGCAATTGTTACCATTTCTATTTGCAGTGCTAATTAATTGGAAGATACTTGTAGCTTTACAAGCCAACACTCTTGTAAATTGTTGCTTTAGGTATTCAGGGAGGCAGAACATATTAGAATGACTCTTTGATGGAATCATAATTTGAAGTGATATATGTCCTGTTACTCCATAGCATCCTGAGATTGCACAAAATATTTCAATATAGTAATTTGATCTATATTAGACCCTGGTGTAGAACTGAATACTACAGGGTGTGAAGCAATAATCTATCTTGTTTTAGAGACTCAAGGAAGGGCTCTTTCCCCCAAATCTCTCTCTACTACTTAGGAATGACCATAAATGTCCTTTCCTCCAGACCAGTCCTGCTTTACACCTGTTTTCCTGGCCTAAGCATTAACAGTACCTTCTTTCACTCTCAAAGTGTTCCATTCCTGTTTTAACAAGAAATTATTTGGACACACTACTGCTAATAATTTGCCCTTAACACTAGACTTAGTCATTTATATTTTAGTGTGGATGCAATTTAGAACCTTTCTTAACAGTAGATTTTTTATTAAAAAATTAGATTAGGAGGAGGCACAGACTCTAAGAAGGTAGAAGGGATACTTAACTGGAAGGTTAGGGAAACAGACACCACCTTAATCTATTCCACAGTTTTCCCAGAGAAATACCTTTCAGGTACCTACTTTAAATAGATTTACTCAATTTTATGTTTCTTATTCCCCTTTCCTTTCCTTTTGATGTGGAAACTAAAATGCAAATGCCTAGAAACAGAAAACCTGGAAAATTATTGATCATTTTCCCTTTGGTAATCAATAACTGCCTACCTTTGGGTAATTTTTATTCATAGCCTTTCAACTTTCTTTTAAGGTAAGTCTCTCCCTACTTCCCTCGTTGTCCATGGGTTTCCTATTGAATTCCCCATTTCCTGTCTCTCTTCTCCCCCCATGTGTTATTCTCTGCCTCATCCTCTCTCTCTCTCTCTCCCCCTCCCCCCACCCCCATCTTTCCCTATCTCATCTCTCTCTACCTCTTGCTGTGTTTGATGCCATTTTGCCTTTCTGCTTACTTTCCTAAAACAATAAGCCAAAGACCTCAACATATACCCTGCTGATATATTTACATAGCTTGAATTTCAACATATACTGGTATAAATATTGGTTTTGAACAGCTGTAATTTATAAGTTTTCCTATGACTGTATTTATATCTGCAGAATTTCTTTGCTTTTTCATCAGTTAACAGCATTTTTTGAACATGCGCTGTAGACTGAGAACTTTGATAAGCATTGTAGAAAGTTTAGTAGAATAGAGCAGCAGCTCTTATACCCAAATAGGTGCTTATAGTGTAGTTAGGGAAGATGAGATTTTAGTGAATAGTACGTCAGAATATGGACTGTTGCCAATTTATAAATAGGGTATGTTTCAAGATTATTTAAGAGATAGTCACTTAGGAATCAGAATGCTTTTTCCTCACAGAAAAAATATTGTATGACCATAATAATCAATCTAAGAAAGCCAGTTATACTTACAATTATTTGGATTAGTAGTGTAAAAGAACTTAAATCCTACTAGGAGAAGATACTCTGGGTATTTAAAAATTGATGGCTTCTTATTCACATTTTATATCATTTTTATGCATATTTATTCTAGTTGGTTATTTCTTTTTTTTTTTTTTAAGATTTTTATTTATTTATTTGAGAGAGAGAGAATGAGAGAGAGCACATGAGAGGGGTTAGGGTCAGAGAGAGAAGCAGACTCCCCGCCGAGCAAGGAGCCCGATGCGGGACTCGATCCAGGGACTCCAGGATCATGACCTGAGCCAAAGGCAGTCGCTTAACCAACTGAGCCACCCAGGCACCCTCTAGTTGGTTATTTCTTAAGTTAGTTCCTCCCTTCATCATCAAATGTTTTAACGGGTTTGAAGTCTGCTAGTTGGCTATTCTCATACCATTGCTATGTTCATGAAGCATCTTCTCAGGTGATAGAGAGCAAAGGTTGCAAGGAGAAGAGGTTCTTTCAGCCATGACATCATATTTCAACTATATGCAGCTGACTTTCAATTCTCTGCATGAGGACCATCTGTGTTTGTGGATTATTTTAAGAGCTATATGAAGCCTGGGGAAATTTTTCTTTGATGTCTCTCATAAACCTGGGGCATATTCTTGTACCGTTCAATTTAATGTTAAGGTTTGTAAACTCAGCTCTGCCAAGTAAAATTGGAAAGGGATGCTTTTCTCAAAAGCTAACAGAATGCATTTGAAAATGCAATTGCAGAAATTTGGATATCCGACCTGTGTAAGAAAAATGTGATACAGTGGAAAGAGCGTTAGACTTAGAGCAAAAGACCCAGGAGTTGTTCCTGTTGGCTCAATTTTTTAGGCTTTTGATCTTGGTGAAAGCACTAATCTTTTTGAGGCTCAGTTTCTTTATCTGGCAGAAGTAGCTAATAATAGAAGCCTGTTTATCACATAGGAGGTTGCAAAGTTTGAATGAGATAAAGGGAAAATGATACTGCTGTGGAAATGACTCTACAAATCTACTCATCATTTTATTATTCTCTTGGCCCTGAATTACAATCTCGGGGCTTGTATACCAGGACTTCTAGAGTTAGATTGTACCTCAAGATACCAGTTAGTCTATCCTGCTGCCGTTAAGCAGGTAATTAAATGCAGAAATTGAGACCCAGAGAAGGTAAGTGATTTGTACATTGTCACACAGACCATGAGTAGCTGAAAATTGAGGTAGTGTTTTTCCACCATAACAGACCAGCTTTTACAAAACCTAATGCATCTCATTGGACCAGAATATTTTTAAAGGGTCCAGTTGTTTTTTTTTTTCCTTAAAAACCAAGCAAACATGATTTCTTTAAAGGAGAGATATGGAATGTCTGTAATAGTTACCATTTTCAGAGTGTGAATTTGGGACACAGCATACAGAACATCCATAATTGTATTTCTTGGAACAATATCCAATTTATTGTCCAAATATCCAATTTATTGTCCAAAAATTTCACTCACTGGGGTGTCAGCTGCCTTTGGCTGATCTAGACTGGCCTGGTGGGGATGATAGGTGGAGATCAACTCTGATCATATGTTTCTCTTCTATCTGTAGGTTGACTGATGCATATTTTTATGACTATGGCAGGGACACAAAAGCACAAACAAGTGTTTTTACAAGCCTCATTTATATAATGTCTTTTATAATCTCATTTGCCAAAGGAAATGACACAGTCATGCTCAGAATCAAAGGGTAGAAAAATATTAAGTTTTAAAAAAATATTATTAAGGTATAGCTGACATACAATGTTATATTTGTTTCAGGTGTACAACATAGTGATTTAAGAATTCTATATATTACTCAGTGCTCACCATGATACATGTTGTAACCATCTGTCACTATTCAATGTGACAAACAGAAGAGTTTGTATTTGACCCTTTTAACCTGAGTAACTAAAATCATTAAACATTGCACTCATCAATGCCAAATTTGTGGGAATCAGAGAGGGTATAAGTATCTGGTAAATAAATAAGAGTATTTACAATGTTTGCTAATTAAAGCAATTGATATTATTTAAGTAAAGAGGAGGGTAAGCCTTTATTGAGCATTCTTCCCAAGCGATTAAGGAAGATCAATGGAGCTCAATCTCAGCTAGCTGAGGGCTGTAAATTAGGGAAAAAATTACTTTTATCCTACATTTACCTCACTTTATCCCTGTGGATTTAGGAAGCTATTAGTGAGGTGTGCGTGCAGAGAAGCAACACTACAATGTATATTACTCTTCTGATGAGTTGCCACTCTAGTAGTAATCAAAGCAACTCAAAAAATAATGATCAAAATAAAAATAAGATCAGTAAACAATAAGCAGAAATTATTTTAGTCTCAGTTCTAAGAGAGGATTTATCACTTGTTTATCACTAATTGCTACAAGACGGCAAACTCAGAATTTTTCAACCTTGCCTGGCTGTTTTCTTTTCACTTCACCGAGGTCGAGTTCTTTTTGCAATTGGGTGTGAACTTTGATTTATGGCTATTTGAATAGGGCAGAAGCTTGAGAAAATTGTCTACACTGCTATTATTTAGTTGGCTTATTAATATGCTTGATCTGAGGCAGTAGAATACAGTTCTCCCTTATAAAGTCTCCAAGAAACAAAAACAAGTGTTGCTATTTACTCCAATTTTCAGTTAGAGGAATTGAGTTATAAATCTTGAATGCCTGGGCTTTCTCAGGAGTCTTCTAGTACTTCTGCTCAAACAGAAAATACATAAGAAGAGCATTGCTTCTTGTCTTAAATCAACTCAAAATAGTGGGATGGCACAATAATAACAAAACAATTGCATCATAACATAGTGAGATGCCCTCAACTCTCCTTAATATTCTCAGGACTGTTTTTCAGTCAATTATTTTACTTATCCTATTCCACCTGAAGACTTGGTCATTATGGATGATGATTAATTTTATACTTACTGTAGTTCTTATATGTCTATAAAAAGACTTGACAAATGTCTAAGTTGGAGAAAAGAATATGGCTGATGCAATTACAAAAATTTATTATAGATCTCAGAACTAAGAAATAAAGTAAAAGAACTTTGGTCAATTTCCTCATGCATTTAAACAATAGGGCCTTATGTTCATAGCATATTTCTAACTCCCTAAAAATTTGGAGGTTAAGTCTTTGGTGCTGGAAATTCATAAATGAAATAAAATCATCAAAACTTATAAATCTTTTACTTATTTGATTTTATTAACCAAAGTATTGTAAAAATGATGATTTAAGAACTTCTTTTGGGAAAGTAGGCAAAGAAAATATGTAGAATTGAATGCAATTGGGTTTACATAAAGCATTGGAAAATCGTAGAGGAAATATTTTGAATAAAATTTAAAATATAAATGGGTAGATAAATAATAGGATTATAAAAGTAATACATGTTCATTATTGAAAATTCGGAAACTATAAAGCCACAAAGATCTCACTACTTAGTATTTCCCTTTCCAAGTTGTTTTCCTATACATTTTTAAATTGAATTGTTCTCTTCAATTTGATAACTTGAGTCATCAGTTAAAAACATATTGTGGATAGTTTCTGAAATAAATAACCCTTAACAATTTAATTTTTAATGAGTGCATATTATTCCATTGAATGGACATACCATTATTTGTTTAAATAGCCCTTATTGGTGTTCTTTTAGGGTATTGACCATTTTTCACTGTTATAGGGTGAACATGTTATGTTTGTGCATGTGTGTGTGTGTATATATATATATGTATATATATATATATTTGTGTGTGTGTATTTATATATATATATATATGTGTATATACATATATATATACACACATTTGTTTTTTGCATATTCCCTAATAGCTGTCCTGCAAAGAGGAGTGTATAGCCCTATCTTGCAAAAGCTCTGGTAGAGCACGGTGCTGTCATCAGAGTAGGAGCTGACATTTATCTCCAGTTTCCAATGAATGAAACATTGTCTTCAGCACTTTACATAAAGTTAATTCCCCTAGCAACCTGATGAGGCCAACAATATGATTTTTTATGATTATTTTCCCTTTCCACCGATTATTTCTTAATGTCATGTAGAAGTTAAATGACTGGCCCAAGGTCATACAATTAGTAAGTGGCAGAACTGGGATTTTAAGCATAGGAAATCCAACTCTAGGTTCTAATGCCTGTTTTCTCCCAAACATCTGTGTAATTTGGGTTTAAATATTTTGTATGTGACAAAACTTTATAATATACTTTCTTGAAAAATGGAGACGGGTCTACTTTATGAGAGCACATGAGAAAGAGAACAGAGGTCTGGGAAGTGAACTGCAAGAAAGAGTGTGGAAATATTAATATTCTACTAAGGGAGTCTGTACACCTTAGAACAGGGGGCCTTCTATCAGTAACAATTAGTATCTCATTTGCTGAGTAATTAGGCCATGGTTCCTCCTGTATTTGCTACAGACTTAAAATCTCCTCAAATCTATCTTAAAACGAAATAAACCTCAAAATGTGAGATACATAGGAAGAATAAATATCAGAACATAATGATGGCAGCTTTGAAGGCCATCTGAAGTATACTAAACAACCTTATAAGGTTAAAGAAAAAATAAAGCAATTTTGAAAGGTAAGAATTGACTTTGTTATAAATGGCATATTAATTTTGTCCATTAGCGTTTACTTCACATACCTTTGTTTATTAATAAATGTGGGCCATTATTCCTTTTTTTTTTTGAAGATTTATTTATTTATTTTACATAGAGAGAGAGCTAGCGGGGGAAGAGGTGGAGGGAGAGAATATCCAAGCAGACTCCTGCTGAGCAGGGAGCCAGATGCGGGCTCGATCTCACAACCCATGAAATCAGGACCTGAGCCAAAACCCAGACTTGGAGGCTTAACTGGCTGAGCCACACAGGTGCCCCTATTATTCCTTATTAAAAAAAAATTGCCTTTCTTTTCCCAAAACAAACTTAAGATGGAATACACTTTATGGATGAAATGGGTGAAAGACTATTTCCAGAATACCATTCAAAGTTCATCTACCACTGCAGTAATCTTAGGTAACAAATAAGTGTTTTTACAAGCCTCATTTATATAATGTCTTTTATAATCTCATTTGCCAAAGGAAATGACACAGTCATGCTCAGAATCAAAGGGTAGAAAAATATTAAGTTTTAAAAAAATATTATTAAGGTATAGCTGACATACAATGTTATATTAGTTTCAGGTGTACAACATAGTGATTTAAGAATTCTATATATTACTCAGTGCTCACCATGATACATGTTGTAACCATCTGTCACTATTCAATATTCTTACAGTATTATTGACTATATTCCCTGTGCTGTACTTTTCATCTGCATGACTTGTTTACCTTACAACCATGAGTTTATGCCTCTTAATCCCCTTCACCTATTTTGTGGGATACACTTTATGGGTGGGATGGGATATACTCCCCTCCTGTCTGGCAATCACCAGTTTGTTCTCTGTATTTAAGAGTCTGGTTTTTTATTTGTTCATTTATTTTGTTTTTAGATTCCACATATAAGTGAAGTCCTAAGGTATTTGTATTTCTCTGTCTCACTTATTTCACTTAACATAATACCCTCTAGGTCGATCCATGCTGTCACAAATGGCAAGATTTCATTCTTTTTTATGGATGAGTAATATTTCATCATGTATATATATATATATATGCTATATCTTCTTTATCCAGTCATCTATTGATGGACACTTGGATTGCTTCCATATCTTGGCTATTGTAGTAATGCTACAATAAACATAGGGGTGCATAATACCTTTTCGAATTAGGCTTTCATTCTCTTTGGGTAAATACCCACTAGTGGAATTACTGGATCATATGACAGTTCTATTTTCAATTTTTTTGAGGAAACTCCATACTGTTTTCCATGGTGGCTGCACCAATTTACATTCCCACTAACAGCGCACAAGAGTTTCCTTTTCTCCACATCTTCACCAACACTTGTTATTTCATGTCTTTTTGATACTGGCCATATCTGAATGCTAGGAGGTAATATCTCATTGTCATTTTGATTTGCATTTCCCTGATGATTAATGATGCTTTGTATCTTTTTATGAATCTGTTGACCATCCATATGTCTTCTTTGGAAAAATGTCTATTCAGGTCCTCTGCCCATTTTTTAATTGGATTGTTGGTTTTTTTGGTGTTGGGTTGTATAAATTCTTTATATATTTTGCATATTATTAGATATATCATTTGCAAATATATTCTCCTCCAGTAGGTTGTCTTTTTGTTTTGTTGATGGTTTCCTCTACTATGTAAAACTTTTTGTTTTGATGTTCTCCCAATTGTTTATTTTTGCTTTTATTTTCCTTGCCTGAGGAGACATATCCATAAATAATGCTGCTAAGGCCAATGTCCAAGAGATTACTGCCTATGTTTTCTTTTAGGAGAATTATGGTTTCAGGTCTCGATTTAGGTCTTTAATCCATTTTGAGTTTATTTTTGTGTACAGCATAAGAAAAAACTACACCTTTTGATAAGAGGTCAAAGTCAGATGACAAAGGCTGTGAATGCAAGGAGAGCTGAAGAATTGGAGCTAATAATACAGTTAATTATTGGTTAGATGCCAATATTGTATAAATTATTTTTATCTCCATCAGAAAAGTACATACAATTGAAACATATCATTAATAATATTGGCTTTAGTAGATAGAGGTAATCATATTCTATCTTCTTAAGTACTCATATGTGCTAAAGGCTATTTGCCAGAGAGGATTTCTTTTGTGGCCAAATGGAACTCTAATGATGCAATTATAAACTTACCTTTAAGTTTGCCACAGAGATAAACTAAGTGATTACTGAAGAACAATCCAGATTCTGGGGCGCCTGGGTGGCTCAGTCGTTAAGCATCTGCCTTCGGCTCAGGTCATGATCCCGGGGTCCTGGGATGGAGCCCTGCGTCGGGCTCCCTGCTCAGAGGGAGGCCGGCTTCTCCCTCTCCCACTCCCCCTGCTTGTGCTCTCTCTCTTGCTGTGTTTCTCTCTGTCAAATAAATAAATAAAATCTTAAAAAAAAAAAAGAACAATCCAGATTCCAATGGCATCTCTGAAGAATAGTCATCATAAATTATATCATTACCCAATAAGCTGACTATACAAAATATTCCTCCAGTATGGCTATTTCTAAGAAACCTCATGCTATTTATGTGACTACATAGAGGATAATATCAGGTGCTTTGTAATAGAACTTTTCCTGGGACTTATAAGGCCATACTATGAAGTATGTTTTACAGATGAGGAAATTGAGGCTCAGAGAGTAGTCAGCTCAAAAACAGAATAGAAGAACTGAGCTGTGTTCCTATATATGTCTGGATTAAAAAACCTGTTCTTGTTCCACTGCAGTACACTGCTTGATACATGTTTTATATATGTTTGTATTAAGTAAAATAACTTGTGTGTGTTGTCATGTTTACTAGAGAATAAAAGCATCTTTAAATTCTTAATATTTTAGAATGTGGTACTATTTTTAATTTTTATTTATTTATTTTAAAGATTTATTTATTTATCCAAGAGACAGAGAGAGAGCATGGGGTGGGGAGGGACAGAGCGAGAGGGAGAGAGAAACTCAAGCAGACTCCACGCTCAGCACAGAGCCTGATGCAGGGCTCAATCTTATGATTGAGGGCTTAATCTCATGACCCTAAGATCATGACCTGAGCCAAAACTAAGAGTTGGATGCTTATTTAACTGAGCCACCCAAGAGCCCCAAATGTGGTACTATTTTTTAAACAAACATATTGAAATATAACTTACATACAATAGAACATACCCATTTTAAGTTTGATGAGTTTTAGCAAATGTATATATTGCAGCTGTCACCACTATCAAGATTTAGAACCTCCACATCACCCCAGAAAGTTTCCCCATGCCCCTTTGCAGTCATTCTCCATCCCTATCTCTGGCTTCAGATGACAATTGATCTGCTTTCTGTTACTATAGTTCTGTCTTTTCTAGAGCTTCAAATAAATGACATTACAAAACATGTAGTCTTTTTGTTTGGCTTCTTTCACTTAGCACTTCTTGAAGATTCATTTAAGTTGTTTATAGTATCAGTAAACTCCTTTTTATTGCTGAGTAATATTTCATCACTATTAATATACCATATTTTGTTTATAATTTACATGTTCATGGACATTTGGATTGTTTCGAGATTTGGGCTATTGTGATAATGCTGTTATGAACATTAGCATACAAGTCTTTGTGTGGACATATGTTTTTATGTCTCTTGTGCTGATTCTAAGAATGCAATTTCTAGGTCATATACTAAGTATATAGTTAAATTTATAAGAAATTGCTGATGTGACTGTACCACTTTTCATTTCCATAAGCAATGCATGAGACTTTTCATTGCTCCATGTTATGGTTTGAATTGTGTTCTCTCAAGATTCATATGTTGAAGTTCTAACCCACACAGTGTGACCTTATTTAGGAATAGGGTTGTGGCAGATGTATTAGTTAAGTTGAGGTCATTATGGTGGGCCCTAATTCAACATGACTGGTGTCCTTAAAAAAAAAGAAATTTGAACACAGAGGGACACAGGGAGAATGTTATGTGAAGATAAAGACACGGATTGGGGTGATCTTTCTATATTCTGAGGAATGCCAAAGATTGACAGCGAACCACCAGAGGTTAGGGGAGAGGTATGGAACACTCTTTCATGGCCCTGAGAAGCAACTAACCCTACTGACACCTTAATCTCAGACCCCTGGTCTAGCCTCCAGAACTGTGAGACAGTAAATTTCTGTTGTTTAAGCTACATAGTTTGTAGTGCTTTGTTATGGCAACCCTAGCAAACTAATATATTCCACATTCTTATCAACTCTTAGTTTGCTCAGTTTTTAAAAATTTTAGCCATTCCAGTGTGTGTGTAATGCTCTCATAATAGTTTCTTTTTTTTATTTTTTATTTTATTTTTTTAAAAGATTTTATTTATTTATTTTGACAGAGAGAGACACAGCGAGAGAGGGAACACAAGCAGGGGGAGTGGGAGAGGGAGAAGCAGGCTTCCCGCGGAGCAGGGAGCCCGATGCGGGGCTCGATCCCAGGACCCTGGGATCATGACCTGAGCCGAAGGCAGACGCTTAACGACTGAGCCACCCAGGCGCCCCTCATAATAGTTTCAATTTGCATTTTTTTAAATGACATGATGTTGAACATCTTGTGCTTGTCGACTTTCTTTATATCTTTTTTGTCCCATTTTTTTAATTCAATTGTTTGTTTTATTTTTGAGTTTGAGTTCTTTATTCTGGAATCAAGTCCTTTTCTTTGATGTAGTTTGCAAATATTTTCTCTCAATCTGTGGCTTGTCTTTTCATTTTCAGAACAGTGTCTTTAAAGAGCACATGTTTTTAATTTTGATAAAGTCAAATATACCATTTTTCTCTTGTGTTTTGTGGTTCCTTGTCTTATCTAAGAATTTTTTGTCTAATCCAAGATCAAAAAGATTTTCTCTCATATTTTCTTCTAGAAGTTTTATAGTTCAGTTCTTATGTTTAGGTCTACTATCGCTTTTGAATTATTTCTTATGAATGGTGTAAGATGAAGATCAAAGTTATTATTTTTTTCCATAGGAGTATTCAGTTATCCCACCACCATTTTTTTTTGAAAAGTTGATCTTTCCATATCAGATTACTGTAACACTGTCAGATATCAATTGGCCATATGAGTGTGGATCTATTTCTGGAGTCTCCATTCTGTTCCACTGATACTTATGTCTTTCTTATGCCAATACCATACTGTCTTGATTTACTAGCTTTATAGTAATCTTATACTCAGATGTGTAAGTTTTCCAACTTTGTTCTATGTGAAAAAAACATTTTTTTTTTTTTTTTTTTTTGCTATTCTAGGGTAAAATCCTCAAGAAAGTAGGGATAGAAGGAACATACCTCAACATCATAAAGGCCACATATGGAAACCGTACAGCTAAAATCATCCTTAATGGGGAAAAATTGAGGGCTTTTCCTCTATGGTCAGGAACAAGACAAGGATGTCCACTCTCACGATTAATATTTAGCATAGTACTGGAAGTCCTAGGCACAGCAATCAGACAACAAAAAGAAATAAAAGGCATCCAAATCAGCAAGGAGGAAGTCAACCTTTCACTATTTGCAGACAACATAATACTCTATGTAGAAAACCTGGAAGACTCCACCAAAAAATTGCTTTTCTATATTTTAAAACCATCTAATCAATCTACCAAAAAATCTTGCTCAGATTTTGATTGGGATTACATTGAAACTATAGATCAGGGGTGCCTGGGTGGCTCAGTTGGTTAAGCATCTGCTTTTGGCTCGGGTCATCATCTCAGGGTCCTGGGATTGAACCCCACATCGTTGGGCTCCCTGCTTGGAGGGGAGTCTGCTTCTCCCTCTACCCCGTTCCTCCCCCATCCCCCGCCTGTGCTCTCCTTCTCTCTCTCTCTCTCTTTCTAAAAAAGAAAAAAAAAAAAAAGAAACTATAGATCAATTTGGAGGTAACTGACAACTTTTTCATATTAAAATGTTATATATCTCCATTTATTTAAGTCTTCTGCAGTATTTCTCAGCAATATTTTGTGGTTTTCAGTGTACAGATCTTCCACATTTTCTCTTAAATTTACCCCAAATTATATTTTTTGTTTCCTTATAAACAGTATTCTTAAATTTCATTTTCATATTGTTGATAGTATGTAGAAATAAAATAGATTTTTAAAATATTGCTCTTGCATCATGCTATTTTACTTTATTCACTTATTAGTTCTAATAGCTTATTTATAGGTTCTTCAAAATTTTCTACATCAGAGGTAGTATTTTTTTTTCTGTATAGGGTCAAAGAGTAAATATTTTAGACTTTACAGGTCATTTGCTCTCTGTCAGAACTACTCAGTGCTACTGCGGTAGTACAAAAGCAGCAATAGATAATATATAAATGAACATTTGACATATATAGTCATGTTATCTGTAAATAAAGAGTTGTGTTTAATCCTGTGCAAGCTATATATCTTTTTGTCCCCATCTTACTCCACTGGCTAAGACTTCCTGTATCATGTTGAATAGAAATGCTGAGTGGGTCTCCTTATATATGTAATCCAATTATAGTTTTAGAAACTGTTTATTTTTCATCAGTCTTATTTTTTTCTGTATGCTTTAGTTTGGATAATTTCTATTTATCTATAGTCTAATTCACTAATTATTTTTTCTCTATGATCTCTAATCTTCTCATTGAATTAAAAAAAAATTATGTGTAGCTTGTGTGTGTGTAACCTTTGCTGTGTGGTATCTTTACCAAACACCATTTTCAGAAGATTGTCAGTTCACCTTGTAGTCTTACACCTACTTGGCTTTCCTGATATCTTCCTTTAGATAGTCCCAGTTGTCATAAAATAACAAATTCTTGTGTCTTGCTCAAAGAGGCTCAAAGCCTCTTTATCTTTTCAGTGTGACATAGGTCAGTAGGTTTCCACCTTGTCCTGTGGCATCTTCCAAGGAGTTACTTTCCAGAAAGATGTGTCATTCTCTAGGGCAACTTGTAGGGGCAAGATATGACATATGAATTTTGGAGGTGGCTGTGGACTTAGTTGACTGTTAAGAGGGAAAGAATTAAGAAAGTTGGAATTTCTCTTAGTTAGTTGACTATTAAGAGGGAAAGAATTAAGAAAGTTGGAATTTCTCTTAGGTATTAAGTTTATACCTGGACACCTTCACCACCTTAGCAAATACTGTTTTAGTTGGCCCTTTGAGGGCCAGATAAAATATCATCTGTGGAAAGTGAACTTAAGTCCCTAGGCAGAATTAACAGCTATGCTCAAACTTGTATTATAACCCTTTTCATACTGCACTGTAATTATTTATTTGTGTATATTTTTATTCTCCCTGGATTTTGTCCTCAGCTGCTTTGTGACAAGCAGTGCCTATCTCATAATGCATCTTTGTTGAATGAATGAAGCAGATTTGGGTTGCAAAATAATTTTATCTGGCAGTTCTCCTTTTCTTCCTTCCTTTATTTCCTCTTTCCTTCCTGATTTCTTCCTTTCTTTCCTTTCTCCAACCCCCTTTTATCTCCCTCCCCTTCTCCTTTTCTTCCCTCCTCCCTTTCCTCCTTCCTTTTGTTCTTTCCTCTTTCTTACATCTTTCCTACTAGGCATTCCAAAATTCATATTCTCATAATAAAATAAAACAGCACTTTTAGCCTATTTTTTGGTTTTCCTGTTTTAAAATCTGGTGTTTCTATATAATTTGGGTTTTTCACATCACTACATTGCTAAAAATGGTGTTTCCTATGGAAAACAAATAGATATAACGTCCTGTTTATATTTACGTATAAATACATCCCCATAATGTTCTTGCAGTATGCCGAGGAATTTGGCTTTTTTGGTTGCACACACTTTCACCTTTGTGATTCTAGGATAATTCCAGGTTGTCCTGAGATGCAGATTCCAATCATTCTTTTAGATATATAGTAATCTGTTAATGAACAAATTCACAATTAGAGGACTACTATAATTTTAGGAATAGGTTTTGTGTTTCCTAACCAATTATCCTGTGGAATCTAGACCTTTTAACAATCCTGGTTTTCACTGGGATCAGCATTGATCTTATTCAGTGAATGAAATAGCTTCAAAATGTTCTTTGCTGTATGTGCTCCCAGCAGCAATTCACATCTGTAATCCATCTGCTGAGTTTCAGTATTTCAGCTTCTGAAATGGCAAATAGATTGCTTGTAGCTGAAGGACTACCTTCTAAATTTTTAGTTATGGAACATTTTTGTATTGGCCAAATTCAGACTATAAGTCTATTTCTCATACCACTAGAAAATAATTACTTCATTTCTTCAGTCTTGTTTCTCAAAATTATCATCTAAATAAGTGTGTGTGTATGGTACAGGTGGTATTGGGGGAGAGAAAGAGTGAGGGTAGAACAAACATGCTATTTCTCAACACCTCTTACTGATAGATTTTTAACATTAAAAAACAAAAAAACAAAAAAACATGGTTGATAGGAAGATAACGGGCTCCAGGGATAGAAAGCTGAATAGGATTTAATTTTTCTGGCTCTGTTACCCAATGACCATGCAATTTCCTCATTCTCAATACTAAGACATTGCAGTATGAGAAAAGCAGGGAAAATAGGTCCTTATAAACTTGTGACAAGTCCAAGTGGATTAAGTCTGAATACTAAAGGGAAAGAGAATAGGCAGGCTTGAGTTCTAGTCTTTACCTAGTTCTAGAGACAGAGACTTAATTCTTTAGAAATCTGAGGTTCATAGTAAGAAAGAAACAAGAGTAATGCTTCTGGTGGCAGGAGGTAGATTTGCTATAAGAGCTGTTGAAGTGATTCATATTTCACCTCTGCTGTTTACTCATATCATTTCAATCTTGATGCATTGTCTTTTTATTGCATTGGTGAAAGTGCAAATCTCAGATTCTGTAAGATTTGTTTAGAGATATATATTTTTCTATGTGCATGGTTTGCTCTGGATTACCTGAGGGCAATTGGTTCTGTGTTTTGTTGGGTACTGGTGTCAGAGGCCAGTGTTTTTCATGTGTTTAGAATGTGGTGGGTTATACCCCTGCCTTAGTGTATTAGTTTTCTATTGCTGTATAACAAATTCCTACAACATAGTGGCTTAAAATAATTTTTGTCTATTATCTTACAGTTTTGTATGTCAAAAGTCTGGGCACATGGTGGCTGGGTTTTTTTGCTCAGGCTCTTGAAAGGCAGCAGTCAAGGTGTTGGTCAGGCTGAGGTTGGTTCCGTGTGAGGCTCTAGTCTTCTACCATGCTCACATTGTTGTTGGCTGAACTCAGTTCCTTGCAGCTGTAGGACTGAGGTCCCCAGTTTCTTACTAGCTATTAGGCAGGAACTACTCTCAGTTCTTAAGGGATGGTCTCAGGTACTAGCTATGTGGCTCTTGTAGGACCTCATGGCTTACCACTTCAAAGCCAGTAAGAGAGTTTATCATGCTTTAAATCTCTTCCTTCTGGAGGGTCTTAGTCCCTTAAAAAGGGCTCACCTGATTAGGTCAGGCCCATCAAAGATAATCTCTTTTTTGTTTTTCTTTCTTTTTAATTTGAGTATAGTTCACACAATGTTACATTAGTTTCAGGTGTACAACTTACTGATCTGACAAGTTTATACATTGTGCTATGTTCACCACAAGTGTGGCTGCCTTCTGTCCCATCACATTGCTATTTCAATACAGAATAATCTTTTTTTTTTTTACACAAAATGAACTAATTTGTGATCTTAATTAATATGAAAAATCCCTTCATTTTTATCATAATATGTCACTTAATCAAAGGAATAAAATCCATCATATTCACAGTCTAGCCCATAATCAAGGGGAGAGGATTATACAGGGTATGTACACCCAGAGTGGGGATCATGGAATGAACATCTTAGAATCCTACCCACTACTCTTTGTATATTCTTAGAGACTGCAATTTCATTTTCATATTAAACTAAACAGGGGATAACTAGGGATTAGAATCTGCTGGAAAAAATGCTCTTTTCTTTGTCCCATTTTCCTCATTTATTGATTTTATCTTCTTGCCTAAAATTTTGTAAACATCCCAAGATCTTGATTTTGGAACCATTGAGGTATAAATAAATACTAAGAAACATTTATTCTTTTCCTAAATCAACATGAGTGTTCACAATTTTAGATTTTTTGAGTCACATTTCCTTTCTCTCATTCCATTAGCTAAGCCAGTGTCTTTTTTGTTGATAAAATTTCATGGTAGTGTGACTCAGTGATCAGTTTTACACTATCAAAAGAGAGCATTTTTAAAAAGATTTTTGTTTGTTTGTTTTTAAATAATCTCTACACTCAATGTGGGGCTTGAGCTCACAACCCTGAGATCTAGAGTCTCACTCTCTACCGACTGAGCCAGCCAAGTGCCCCAAAAGAAAGCATTTTTGAGATTGTAGCATACTATACAGTTTTCTAGTATGTTTGTTTTGAATAAACATAGTTAGCAAATGAATAAATTTTTGCTAATTTTTTTCTAATTACACAGTTAATGGTGGAAAATGAAGAAAATGCATGTTACCTTGACACTCAGGCTTTATTAACCAAAAAACAGATCTAGACTTCTTTTCTTTAAGACCAAAATACTTGGGGCAATGTCCATTTGTCATTTCTGTGCCCCATATATGGGATGGTGGGTATGAGTATTGGTGTCAGATACCCTGGGTTTGAGGTTGAATTTAAATATTTACTATGTGTGTGAGCTTGGACAGATTTGAAATTTCTCTAATCTTTCCCCCTCCTTTGTAAAATCATGACAATAATCATTACTATAATTGTACATTTATTTTGTAGATTAAGTAGATGGTGCATGTAAAATGCTTAGCATAGTATATCACACCTAGCTACACTCAGTAAATGTTAGCTACTAATACCATCATTGTTATATGTGAATTTATCAGACCAATGTCCTTTTCCTATGTCACACTTGTTTAGTTTGTCTTATAACCTAATGTTGTAGTGGGATGAAAGGTATAATTGAAGATACATAGCACTGGTAGAGTAATAGTAGGCCAGTACTGTTCTTGGAAGGCAAGAGTTGGGGTGAATCTGGCAGTAAACTTTGCCTGATACATGGAGAGAGGATAGGTGGTCATCGGACCTGCTAGGAAATCTGGAAGAGAAATTTTCCCATTTCCTAATTCTAATCTTGCTTTCTTTAATTTGGTCTCCTCTTTGGGGTCAGAATGGTCTTTCTAATAAGCAAATCTGTATTCCTTTCTTCCTCCAGACCTTTGAGTGGTGTCCCATGGCCCAACTGGTGGGATCCAAACTATTGCATAGTGTGCAACGTTGGTTCTTTATGATCTCACCTTGTCTGTCTATCCATTCCTATCACCTTCTACTTCTTCTTTCCTAATTTGTGCTCTACTTCACCTTTTCTCCATTTATGCTTTCCCAAATTACAAACTATGTATAACTTTGCAAACATGTCACAGATTCTCATACCACTATGTTTTGCAAGAATGATTCCCTCTGCCTGGAATACCCTGCCTTTCCTTTTGATCTGCTAAATTCTTACTACATGTCTCCCCTCAAAGGTACTTCTCTTAACCCTCACAGATTCCAGAGGCAGATGTAGACACATTAGTCCACTGTACTATGCAGAGTCCTCCATCATGGTAGTTATCATTATGCATTTCTGTCTTTCCCACTAGATTATAAGGAGGAACCATGTATTGTCAACTCTACTACACTCTTGGCTCAGCCCTTGTTCAGATATTTCAGCATCACAATTTCACAGAAATTTTACTAGCAGGTAGAGGAGAACTGTCATCCCATTTTACAAGTGGAGAGCTGGAGACATACAGGTATCAAATGGTTTTCCTAAGTGGCACACCTAGGATTCAGATAAAAGATTTTTGGATGTAAGATGATTTTTTCTGTGTTGAAATGTTAAGTTATAGTTCAAATCTCACCAAGTTGTGTTCTACAGATGATATAGATTTTAAAAAGGATATCTTTCTGAAGGTTCTCTTGATCTCTTGACTAATGCTAGGACAATATTCTCTTCACTTGTTGGTAATTGATATATAGTAGGCATTAAGATGTATTTATCAAAGATGGATGTGTGGATGTATGGTAATTATCAAGGTAACTCTGATATTGACCTGCAAATAAAAACTGAACAGTTAGTGACTCCTTTCTTCTATTTTGGGTTTGGAGGAATGTTTATTTATTATGGAGTTCAATTTTGCAAACATTCAGGAAGATGGGTTGATAGGTTATAATATTATATAAATAAGATGAGATAACTCAGGTTAAACAGAGGTAGCATAAAAGGAATTAATATTAATAGACCTTTGAGATAAACTAATTAGAGTTACATTTTATGAGAAGGTCTGGTAGCCAAGATGAAAAGGGACTGCACACTAAGGTATACATTTTTTTCTTAAAAAGAGGACATAGGGGTGCCTGGGTGGCTCAGTCAGTTGAGAGTCCAGCTCTTGATTTCAGCTCAGGTCATGATATGGCTGTCCTAGGATCAAGCCCTGTGTCAGGCTCCACTCTCAGCAGGGAGTCTGCTTGGGATTCTCTCTCTCTCCCTCTCCCTCTGCCCCTCACCCTGCTCTCACAAGCTTGCATGCATGTATGCCCTCTCTCTCTCTACCCCCTCTAAAATAAATAAATAAATAAATCTTTAAAAAAAAGAGGGCATATATATTAATTTGTCCAGGTAAGTTTCCTAGGACTATAAAGTGGAAGCAATTGAATGTGACTAGATATTATCTATTCAGCTCTAAGAAGTTGTCCTCAGAGGAAGCTCTCACAGATAAATCCAGACATCCTCACCATATTTGAACCCATGGGAAACCAATGTCAAACCATCATTTTCTATTTTTTTTAATATTTTATTTATTCATTGGAGACAGAGAGAGAGAGCATGAGCAGAGGGAGAGGCAGAGGGAGAGGAGAAGAAGACTCCCCGCTGAGCCAGGAGCCGATGAGGGACTCAATCCCAGGACCCTGGGATTATGACCCGAGCAGGAGGAAGATGCTTAACCATCTGAGCCACCCAGGCACCCCATCAAACCATCACTTTCAGATGTACCAGAATTATAGCCAACTGCTCCAGGTTTTCTGAGACCTGAAGTTTATTCAGTTTTAGAGACTACCTCTAAGAAAAATAATTAAAAATTATGAACATAAAATTGAGTACAAAAATATATATTTATTTACAATAAAAAAGAAATCACAACAAATTGCAGATTTGCTGATATATATTACAAATGTTTCTTTTAGTTTGATTTTAGCTTCCACAAAGCTATTTTCTTTATTATGTTAAAGAACAAAATTAAAGATTCTTGGACCAAATGGAGAGTTAAGCACGGAATCTAATCCAATGCAAAAGCTCAGCTCTAGGGTGAAGGCTTGGGGGAGAGATACAGCACCTATCCCATGTCAGGAAATCAAAGTATCTGTGCTATTTGCTGTGCTATTTGGGCTGATCAGGTTAGTTAGGCCCTACATAAGTATTGAGCTGCCTGTTTTGGGATTTTCTAGAAAGTGATTTGTTATTGTGTACAAGAAGTACTCATTTCCATACTACAGTGTTTTGTTGTGGTTGTTGTGTAAGTGAGTTGCCCATTTCAGGACCATGGTACCTTGAGTAGTTGCTTTAGTAACAATTAGGTCTGTACTACTGTCAGCAGGCTGGGTGGTCAGGTCAGGATTTATTGTCCCTCCTTTTCATCATTCTGCTCCTCCAGAGAAGGGCTGACCATAAAGTGTTCTATCTCTTTTTGGCACAGAATCATCAGTTCAGTGTCCTTTCTAGATAACAGCTGCATGATAGCATGAAAGCACCCTGCTAATTCCTTAAAGCAAAAATAATTATTACGGAAAAAATAAAATCCCATTATTAGAGTTTAGAAAATTTCATGGAAATCAGCTTCAAATATGACTTAGCCAAAGCTAAATAAATAAAAACTCAGACTTAATTTGTTCATTCTTTGAAACCCAATCAGCTTTTTAAAGAGATTTCCTCCCCCTTTTTGCCTTGAAGCATTAACCAGAAACAGCAGAATGTATTAGCCAGAGAACAGATAGCCCTTGTGAGGCCAGTAAATGCTTTAAAGTTTAGTGATCTCCATTACCATGGTAGCAAATGACTCTTTGGCTATGCCCATATGGCATTTACAATCTCCTTTGTAATTTCAGCCATGGTATTGTGCAGTCTCTGTTACTTCTAGACAACTTTCATCATTTCTCTGTCATTTATTCTACTGCTTACAAAGTCATCCTACTTTTTGCTTCTCATATCACAATTTAACATTGTGTAAATCTTAATCCTTCTGGATAAAGGGAAATATTACATAACTGTTTAGCTAACTCAGGAGGTATGTCCAGGACTGCCCTTACAAATACTCCTTTAATGAATTCTGATTCAGTGTTGTTTATAAATGGCTTTTTCTTGAAAATGGCAGATATTTCCTGTGCAGGACAAGTATTCATCATGAAATGTGCAGCCATCATATCAACTCCATTGCCTAATGCTCTATTTTCCCAACTGGCAAAACTAATAATTTTGAGTTGAGTCTGCATACTGGCAAAAGGAAAATGGTAAACACTTACCATATAGTAGACACATGATTTATGATTTTGGGGTGCTATGGAAGCAAAGGGAATTTGAGACATTCAGGTAATCTGATAAAAAAATGACAAAGGGATCAATGTCATATTAAAAGTTATTAAGTTCTGAAGAAGTATCGGTTATGGAAGTATAAGCCCATATTTCTGAGATCACCACAGAAGCGATGCTCTTGTACCACATAGCAATTCTCTGCTGATTTATCTGCTAAACAAGTAGCTCTTGTTATCTTATCCATCTGGGTGCCACTAATTTGATGTTTATCCTCATCAGGCTTTCTAAAGGACAATTGGCTATATTTAGACAAGCTATAATTGCCAAATGGTAATTTTATAACTGTTATTTTCTCTCCATTTACTAGTTGTAATATAAGGAAACATGTTTCCTTCTCCTGTTAATTTACCTATTCATTTGTTTTTTATGGAAGTATAGATTCATAGATTTCGTTTTATCCTATGCATATTCTGTTACTACCATTATTTGAATACTCAATTTATTTCATACTTAGTGAGTGGAAACCCTTCAAACTGGCACCTATGTCCTTTTTGGCTTACCTCCATCATTTTTTTTTTAAGTACAGTTTTACTTTCTGGAACTACAAGATGTTCCAGGTTCACTTTTTACTTTTCCTGCCTCAACACAAAGAGTCAGCTGTATCTCCAATGAGGCCAGTTCCTTTTAATGGGAGATGGTATATTAAAAACCAGGATCAGGATTTAGAATGTGTTCATTGCTGCTGGTGTCTTTCCTTCTGGGTTCTCAACAGGCAGGGCTAAAAAATATAAATATAGCTATATCCACCTTTCTTTATCTATCTATCTATCTATCTATCTATCTATCTATCTATCTATCATCTATCATCTATCTATCTATCTATCATCTATCTATCTATCTATCTATATCAATCATCTATCTATCATCTATCATCTATCATCCATTCATCCATCCATTTAAACTCATGAATTTATACTAACTACTCTCATTGCAATTCAGCACCATGGAATTCATTCTAACCTTCTTCTTTCCATATTTGTAACTCCCTTCTCCAGCAGTAAGAAATCTAGCTTATTTAATCCTCTAAATATTTAATCATTTGCTTAGTCCTACAATACATGAAGGGTAGTTTCAGAATTGTAAACTCATACTACCATCAAAAATAGACCATCTAACTAGAGTTCTATTATTTGTTTATAGTTTTTTTTTTTTTTTTTTTTTGGCTTCAGACTCAGGGTGTATAGTCAAAGTATTGTGTTCCAAAGTTATTCAGGTTAGTTCTGTTTTTCCCCTTCAATGTAGTTATGCTTTTTTTTTTTTTAATTTGGGATATAGTTACATTATAATGTTTCTGTTACTTGAGATTTTATTTTCCTTCTGCTTTAAATTTTATTTTTTTGAGTACATAAAACAACATGATTCAGTCAATGTCAAAACTACATATAAATATATATTCAGAAAAGAGTCATCACCCTCTCCACAATCCCTTCCACTCTGTTCCCACTTAGCCCCTGTATGTAATTAATCCATTAGTTCCTGGTTCATCCTTCTTGAATTCCTTTTTGAAAAAAATAAGAAAAATATGAAACATTTTAAGAATTTCTATGTCATCCTTGCATGAAGGTTACAGTAATCTTTTTTGTATCATTTCAGTTTTAGTATATATGCTGACAAAGAAAGCACTGCTGGCTTTATTTTTATTGCCTTGTGATAGCCGTGAATATAAGAAAGTGATAATTAGATTTCTGGAGGTTTGGCATTGTTGGATCCCCAGATTGGCCTACTGCGCTTTATTCTTTTTTTTTTTTTTAATGTTTTTTATTTATTTATTCATGAGAGTCAGAGAGACAGAGAGAGAGAGAGGCAGAGGCAGAAGGAGAAGCAGGCTCCCCGCCTAGCAGGGAGCCTGATGCGGGACTCGATCCCGGGACCTGGGATCATGACCTGAGCCAAAGGCAGACGTTTAACCATCTAAGCCACCCAGGCGCCCGATTCTTAACTTTTCCAATGTCTTACCTGTTTACACTATCGGCATTAATTGTGGTCTTATATTTTAGGATGGCTTAAACGGAGAGACTTCCCCTCAACAGTGCTTTCCTTTCTTAGCCTTGGAAGAGTTTGCTATTATGAATAGGCTATTCAGTTTGAACTGACATAAGATACGACTTTTTCCTTCCTATCTCTTTAATTTTTTTTCTGATAATGTTCTGCTGCCTGTTTTACTTCCTTTAATTGATTTCTTATCATTTACTTGGGTTCTGCTTTGTAACTCGCCATTTTTGTTTTTAACAGGCAGGGCTTAAGGAACTGGCTTTAATCAGCTGCTATATTTATGCTGGAATATTTTTAAAAGGTTCTGAAAATCTCTTACTGATTCTCAATACTTTTTAATTTAATTTCGGAATCTGTTTCAAATTAGTTTGATAGGGGAGACTTGGAAAGACTTCTAAAATATCTGAAGTGTTCTTCTATTTTTTTAAACTTTCTTTTATTCTGATATCATATATCGTGTTTATTGGAGTCTCAGCCAGCCCTTTTTGAACCATTTTTGACGTATTAATGGAGAAGCTAGAAACCTAAGTTGATGAAGGTATGGTAGCCTGGATTATAGGTGCTTATGATTGAAAGCTCCCAGAAGAAAAGTCTAGAGTTAGGGCCTCCAGGTGGAGGATTTCCTAGCTTACACCTATGAGGGGCAGAACAAAGTCAGTCTATGTCAAGTTTTAGCATCTGCTGGCTATAGACAAAGACCTTATAAAGTTTCTTTCTTTAATTCTGGGTGTGGATGTGTGTATATTGTGTGTTTTGAATAGAATGACATGTCATAGAAAGGCAGTGTTGTTATAGTGTGGTTTTTGACTATGACCCCCATCAACAATATATTTTTGCTTGTATTTCCTCAATGAATATATATTTATGTATAATTTATATACTTGTTCTACTACACTCATATACTTTATGTCATAAAGCAAAAATAAGAATTAAAATTATAAATATCATATATAACAAAATTTATACTATAAATTTGTATTTATAATACATATAAATAGGACTTTTAATAATTTCTTTTCATGCTAGTAGATGATCTTGTATACTTCTTGGGTGCATAGACCCCACTCTGGAAGCCATGGCTGTGATGAATGTAGAAGAGCTGGGCTCCAATTTTGGATTTATAGTTATTGACATGGTAATCCAAGGACATTTACCTATTATCTATACACTTGACTCTCCTCCTTTGTAATGAGAATCAAATGAAATGATGTATGTAAACTTTCTAGTATATCACTTGATATAAAATATTTTCAACAAATTTTAATAGAATCTGAACGGTATTTCATGTTTTTCTTCTCAAGAGCTATGATCAGGGAATATATTTAGATATAAATGTTAATGAAGAATGAAGGAATTTTATTATGATCATTTATGTTATTTGATGAGGGGAGCAAAAGCTTGCCCAATGGAAAAAGTTGTCTAAAAATTTCAGTATTCTTCCTTTTTACCTGATCACATTTATGATTTCTCAGCAATAAGTCAAATTCACTTCCTGTATTTGTAAATAAAAAAAAATATTTATTGAGTGCTTGGCATTATTCACACTCTGTGCAAGGAGACAGAATGGTTGAAAAGATGGGCATGGGGACGCCTGGGTAGCTCTGTCAGTTAAGCATCTGCCTTTGGCTCAGGTCATGCTCCCAGGGTCCTGGGATCGAGTCCCACATCAGGCTCCTTGCTCAGTGGGGAGCCTGCTTCTCCCTCTGCCTGCCACTCCCCCTGCTTGTGCTCTCTCTCTCTCTGACAAATAAATAAATAAAATCTTAAAAAAAAAAAAGATGGGCACGTAGATTGTTATTTACTTGAGATTTTGTGTGCTTTCTTTTTATTTGTTTGATTTTCTTCAACTGAGTTTAATATTTAATTTATACAAACCATGAGTTTGACATGGTTTGCAGGAGAAAGTAAGGACTTTGAAGTTAAATATACAGATTCATATTCCATCTCTGTGATTTGCTAACCATGCAATCTCAAGCAATATTCCTCAACTTTATCTCCCATATCTGTAAAATGAAGATCATTATTTTCATTGTTGGATTGTTGTGGGAATTAAATGATAATGTTTGTGAAGAACTCGCACAGTTGAAGGCAAGTAAAGTTATATTCAACAAATATTAGTTATATTTAGAAAACATTTTGAAAGATCCATGTTAACCATAAAAATAAATTTTTACATACCATTTTTAGAAGAGATGCCATTTAATTCATTAAGTAAACCGTTAAGTATTAAGTTTCTGCTTGGTGTCAGAAACCAATGTGAGGAGACCAACAGAGAATGGAACATTATTACTGGAATGCCAAGGTGTTGATTACAGCAAAAAGCAGGAAGGCCATAAGGGGCCTGGACCAGGTGATGCCAAATTGTCAGCATTACCAAATTATCTGATTCTGGCTTCTACTTCACTCAGTCCTTTGCCTTATTGTTTTCTCTCTTCAGAGTGACTTTTTTTCCCCTGTACAATCATGATGTGCTGAAAATTGCTGCCACACAGTCTCATGTTTATATATTACACATCCAGCCAGACAAAGGACTAATTATCCTTCTATCTTAATTATAACTTCATTAGGGAGAAAGTTGGTTTGAGTCTTCTTGGGTTCCTTCTCTACCACTCAACTAGTCATCTGTGGACATATGGAGAGAGTCATACAGCAGAAATGACTCTGCTAGGTCTTTACCTCTCTGGAATGATTATGGTGAGGTTGGATGTGGCAAAGAGAGCAATTCTAAGAGTGGTTCTGTGGGTGTGGTCTTGAGACCCCTGGTGTCCCTTTTAAGTAGTTTGTCAGGTCAAAACTATATTCATGATACTACTAATATGCTGTTTTTCTTTTCCATTTTTTTTTCTTTTATGGGTATATACATGAATTTTCCTGAGGCTATGTGACGTGTAACAGATTGAATGCAGAAGCAGATAAGAGATTTCAGCTATCTTATATTAAGCCAATATTAAAGAAATTTTGCAAAAATGTAAAAAATGATACCGTTCTCAGTAAATTTTTTTTTTTTTTTGGAATATAAGTTGCTGTTTATTTTTTTTAAATTTTATTCATGTTAGCACATGGTGACTATTATTATTTCATTTTATTTTTTTATTGAGATATAATTGACATATAACATTATCTTAGTTACAAGTGTTCATTCTAATGGAATGTGGATTGCTTTGGGTAGTTGAACATTTTAACAATATTAATTCTTCCAATCCATGAGTATGGAATATCTTTCCATTTATTTATGTCTTTCTCAATTTTTTTTCATTAATTATCAATTAATGTATAGGTCTTTATTAATGTATAGGTCTTTCACATCCTTGGTTAGATTTACTCCTAAGTATTTTACTCTTTTTGTTGCAGTTGTAAGTGATATATATATATTTTTAAATTTCTCATTCTGATAGTTTGTTAGTAGTATACAGAAATGCAACTGATTTTTGCATTATTGATTTTGTATCCTGCAACTTTACTAAATTAGTTTTTTGTTCTGACAACATTTTGATGGAGTCTTTAGGACTTTTTATATATAATATCATGTCATCTGCAAATAGTGGCAGTTTTACTTCTTCCGTTCTGGTTTGGATGTCTCTTATTTCTTTTTATTGTTTAATTCTCTGTTGCCATATTTGTATATATTTGTAACTCATACTTAATTTACCAGCTTTAAATTGTATATTTGATCCTAGGCACAAATGACATAAGTCATATTTTTAATTTTATTTCCCTTTCTTCTTGGTGTCTTTTTCTTAAACTTGTACTCTATTTCCTTTATTGTTATTTAAGCATATCTATGATTATAGCCATGTTTATTATTACCACATTTGGTTATAATTTTTATTTGCCCCAGGGAAACATTTTTCTCATGAGTAACTTTTTTTGTGTTTTTTTCCCCCTCTATTATTTTTCTCATGTACTGTCTTTGTAAATATCCTATGCTGTGTCCTTTTTGACTGTTCATCTTGGTATAAATGAAGTTCTTCCTGGGACAGCTACTTACAGGATTTTTATGTAGGGAATATGCCAAAGCTGGATTGTAGGCTAATAGGAACTTTCTCTGTTGCCTAGGGATTTGCGTTTGGGTTATTTTGGCCTTGATGTTTTTCCAACAAAGGGGAGACAAAGCTGTGGGGCTATTAATTCTGTTTCTTTTTTCCCTTAATGCTCACCAACAGATAAATTCCTGCAAATGTGCCTTGTTTATGTGTTTCCTTTCCTAGAACTGTCTTTTTGTTCTCAAAACCAAATTGCTTCCTTGAAAACTCATAATGCCAGTCTATTCAGCCTTTCCATTGTTGGAAATAAGGGATTTTAGGTTTTAGCTGAAAAGAAGAGCCTTTAATCTTGAATATCTTGATTTTCTGAGATCAACAGCACCATGTATTCATTGTTATAAACTCCTATATGATCCTTAATGCTATTAATAATGATTTAATCTATTTTTTGATTTGTGATTTTAGTTGCCTTTGATTTTTGTTGAATATCGATATGCATTTCTATTTCTTATTTTTCTTGTTTCTTTTAAGTAACTTGTAAGAGGTAAAGAAAGAAGTTCTAAATTTACCCTGATTTTTGAAATTGGAAGTTTCTCATACTGTCTTATAAGTGAACAAACCTTTGTTGAAGATCATGTTTTGTAGCACTTTTTCTCCTGACCATAACTGGTTGGATATGGAACAAACTTTCCCAAGGAAAATTAATCAATTAAAATGGGTTGAGCCAATCAGATTTTCAAAGAATTTGAACTAAGACTTTGCAGTTAGTTGTCATGGGCACTTGAGATGAGAGGTTATACAGATTCAGCGGAGGTAGCCATACTGAGCTATATCTTGGATAAGTAAGTTGAAAGAAGAGAAGAATGGAACATAGGTGTAGAACAAAGTGGAGAAGCCATGAAAAAGAGAAGCAGAGATCAAAGAAACCCTGAGATTTCTAAGAGATAGAAAAAGCATCCTATCTCTAGTCCCTTTTATGTTCCCATGAGACTTGGCTCATAGACAGCATATCTTATTTTTCAATTCTGTGAGCTCTCTGTTTTTCTACTATACCACCCTTGATATAGGTAGTAGGTTCAGTACATCTTTACTTCTTGCAAACAAAAAATATAAGTAAAAAAGAGAGGTTCCAAACATAGGACTGATAGCACTAAAATTAGACATGATAAAATTAAATGGTATCATACATACTGGAACAATAGTTCACATAATGGAAACTTTTGCACCATAGTCAATTTCTTGGAAATGCCTGTCTATATGTTGAGGAATATTTTTATAAAGAGTTAAGGCAGGTCATATATAGTCCATGTTAATATGAGTTCATCCTAGAGAGGGCATGTTGATTTGGTGTGAGACAGTAAGTTAATTAGTGCAGTAAATTAATATAGCACACAAGTGACAATACTGTATCCAAAGCAATTTATTGGTGTTAATTTCTTCATTTGCAAATGCACAAAGTTCACCTGTTGAAATGGATGTTTTAATATATACTATAAATTGTTTCTGAACTTGCACATTTTTAAAAATTATCTGTAGTTTAGTTAAATTTGTGTGAGGGTGCTGGAGAGGACCTTACTATCTTAACCCTGCATAATTGAGTATTTGTGTTTTATATGTAGGGAAATAGGCACTGCTAGAGCCATAGGCAGAACTATGAAGGATTTCTTGTTTTCTGGTGTCTTCAGACTTCCTCTTCCTTGCGTTTTCTTTACTGCAGAGCTTACTTTCCTTTTCCCTGACTTACATGTTCAGCACCCAGGCTCTACTTTCAAAGCTACTCTTAATATAGGATCTGAAACCTGTTCATACTAAGATTTAAGGAACGGATAAAATGTTTTATTATCAACTGTAGTATTAATAACATGTCTGATATTTATTTAGCATTTTATACCTTAAAAAACACTTTTATATACCCTATATCATTTAATCACCACTACAACTCTGTAAAGTAGATGATATCTCAAATGTATGAATGATGAAACCAAGACTCAGATACTAAAACAGGGCTTTGAATTTAGGTCTCTAAACTCTGGTTTCAGATAAAAAAAACTTAAGCTAATAAAATGAGTCTTCAAATGTAGAATTTCTGCTGTCACTTGTCTACAGTGAACTGGCTTTCTCTGTTCAGACATGGTTGCAGCTTACGGATAGTAACAGGAACTGATAGATTACCAGGTTGAAGGCATGAAAATCCAACGTAAAGAAGACAAGGAGGATGTCATTTAAATTAGGGAAAAATAACTCTCGGTAATTCAGTAATCTCTGAAGACTATTACAAAGATTTGTGTAATAATTAAGGCAATGTAGATGGGCTTTGAAATCCTGCAGACATGGGATTTGAACCCAATTCCAGATCTGACATTTACCAGCTGTGTTACTTCAGGCAAAGACACTGAACCTCTTTGAGCTTCAATTTCTATATAATTGGAGCTATTAATACTTGTTTCATAGGACTGTTGTGAAAGTTCATTGAAAAACATGTGAAATTAAAAGGATAAATCATTTATTGAGCACAAACTAAATGTTCCTTTAATTTGTACCAAGAACTATGGGATAGGTACTATTATTGTGAGGATTTAACAGGTGAAGAAACTAATCATAAAGAAATTTATCAACCTGACCAAAGTCACACAGGTAGTAATCTGTTGAACCAGTGTTCATCCTCAAGTCCACCTGATTCTGATACTTGTGCTGCACAGTACATAGTACTTAATACTTGGTACCTTTCTTATAATGGTCAGCATTTGTAATGATGGCTGGGGTGGGCATCTGTTGTTTCGGTCTGTCCAGAAATACTCTCCCCCTTCTTCTGTTAATAGCATTTCCCTTCTGTTGGAAAACTAGTTCTCAGCCACTTCAGCAGATGGACATTTTCACAAAGGTCCAGTGACATTTGTTCTTTGTTCATCTTTAGGAATTTTACTAAAATATTGCTTGGGAGCTCTGTGTCACCACCCAGTGTGAGGTAGGCATTGTGACTCTAGTAAGGCCAATCAGAACACTTCCTTGTGGGGACGCCTGGGTGTCTCAGTTGGTTAAGCATCTGCCTTTGGCTCAGGTCATGATCCCAGGGTCCTGGGATCAAGCCCTGTGTTGGGCTCCCTGCTCAGTGGGGAGTTTGCTTCTCCCTCTCCCTCTGACTGCCTCTCCCCACTGCTTGTGCTCTCTCTCTCTTTCTTTCTGTCAAATAAATAAAATCTTAAAAACAAACAAACAAACACTTTCTTGTGTTATGTACAGGGAGTGAGAGGCCTTCTAGATCCTTTGGGATTGCCACAGTAGGATAACATAAGCTGGAAGCTGAATAAGAACAGAAAATATAAGCCACTTCATGTTTCCTCCATAATCATGGAGGAAATCATCTCAAGTAAGAGAAATGAGGTCAGATAGAAACTAAATGAGGAATACAGAAAAAGTCTTGATGATAGAGAGAAAAAGTTCCTGAATTAAAATTTTGCATAGTCCAGTGGGCCAATACAACTGCCTCATTTGTATGGACTAATTTGAGTTGGATTTCTGTTATTTACAACTGAAAGTAATAGAATATAAAATGTCATCGGTTATTTCTTTTAGAAATCTAGGGGGGGAAACAGTGTTCTTTATTGTAATAAGTTTCTACTATAGGGGTTTAAAATAATATAATTTTATGCTTAAAGAGGAGAACATTAATTGTATGAAAATTTTCAGTTATAATATCTCAGAAAGGCTGAAAAATGAAGTACCATCTTAAGGATTTCTTAAAAAATATGACAAAGTAAGTAGTGATAGTCGTGATTCACTATTTATTAGATTTATCTAAAACATAAAGGAGAATAAGTTTTGACTGAGTAATTTGACACCTTTATAAAATATATTATTTTCATTGCTTCTGCTTGCAAAGCTCTTCACTCAAATACTCAAACAGCTCCTTCTCATGCTTCGTTCAAGTGTCTGCTCCACATCACCATGAGGCTCTCCCTGACTCTTCTCTCTAAACAATACCCTACTTATTTTTTATCCTTTTCCTGCCTTATCTTTTATTTCATGGATTGTGTAATTACCTGACACTGTACTTTTTATATATTTGTTTATTACTACTTTCCACACTGTAAGTTCTATAGGATAAGGATTTTGTCTCAACACTATGGAATGAATGAATCTTTTAGGTAGAACATTTGCTATGGACCTAAGTATAGAAAAAAAAAAAAAAAGAATAGCCAAGACAGGCTGGCTGATTAGCTTTGATCAAGCCTATATCCTTCTCTTCCTGGGGACTTGCCAAGTCCATATTTCTGTCTACTTTGCCATTGGGAGTGGTCTTATGATAAATTAGGATGTGAGCAGGAGTGAAGTACACCACTCCAGGCCTAGTCCATAAAATCTCCCACACATAGGGTTATCATCATCTCAGTGTGTCTAGGACACTTACGGGTTACACTTGTTGTCAAGCGGTGTTTCCACTCTCTACAATATCCTGGTTTCAACAATTTTAGAGACACTGTAACTATGCATGACACTCTAGGGCTTTTCCTTTTCTGCAGCACATTGCAGATAAGCCCTGTGACTCTGAAAGCCACACATTACAGATTGCATAGCCATAAGAAGGAAGGATACTAGATCCTTAACTCACCACTTGGGAGAGAGCTGCCCATCTGCTCGCTTTGGACTTTGAACAAGAAAAAGATTTATTTTGTGCTTGAGCTGTTATACATATTTGAATTTGAAATTTATAGCAATTAGCCTATCCTAACTAATATAGGAATCTAAAAGTCAAATTGTTAATATTCAGAATATATACATTAGGAAATGTAGATGCTAATTTTTAACTGATACAAATACAATTCAACTTTCCAATTATAAATTACTATTGATTCTTTTTTTTTAAATTTTTTTATTGTTATGTTAATCCCCATACATTACATCATTAGTTTTAGATATAGTGTTCCATGATTCATTGTTTGTGCATAACACCCAGTGCTCCATGCAGAACGTGCCCTCCTCAATACCCATCACCAGGCTAACCCATCCTCCCACCCCCCTTCCCCTCTAGAACCCTCAGTTTGTTTTTCAGAGTCCATTGTCTCTCATGGTTCTTCTCCCCCTCCGATTTCCCCCCCTTCATTCTTCCCCTCCTGCTACATTCTTCTTCTTCTTTTTTTCTTTCTTAACTATTGATTCTTGAACAATGCAGGGATTAGGGGTGCTGACACCCTGCATAGTAAAAAATCGATGTATAACTTTTGTCTCCCCAAAACCTAACTACTACTAGCCTGTGTTGACTGGATGCCTTACTGGTAATGAAACAGTTGCTTAACACAATTTTGTGTGTTATATATATTACATACTGTATTCTTACAATAAAGTAAGCCAGAGAAAAGAAAATGTTATGAAGAAAACCATAAGGAAGAGAAAATACATTTACAGTATTGTAATGTAAAAAATCTGCATATATCACACCATTTAAACTTGTGTTATTCAAGGGCCAACTGTATTTTAAAAGGCTTGCTGAATCAGATCAGGTATAATATTCCAATATTTTATGATTTGTTTTATAATGTCAGTGTTGTTAGTAAAAATCAACTCAGAGTCATAATAAATTGAGCATAGGCTGCGTGTTTCCACAGGGATGGTTAATCTGGCTATTCTACTGTGGAACATTCCATGTGCATGTAGGAAAATACTATATGACTGGTTGGAATAATTTGATTACTGTATGTTCACCAACTGGAAAGTCTAGTCATAATATCCTTTTTGTCTTCATTTTGTCCCTTGATAACCAATTCATGAAGCTAATCAAGCTGAATCAAATCTTTCTGGAAGGCAGAAGTCTTGCAAACTGTCTCTGACACCATCTGCTGCACAAAGAAAGAAAATATGTTGTACTAATTGGTATGTTATGAAATAGCCAAGGGACTGAACTGTAGTGTTTTTGGAGTTAGTGGATTTCTGTGAGATCTCAAATTCTGACAGATGCTAGAGAGTGCACAGTGTCTGGCCCTAGGAATATGTAGAGAACTTTCCTGAAGCTTGACTTGCCTCTCTCTGCCTTTGTGGTTGTCCAGACAAAAGAACAAAAGCAGATTTCTTTCGGTCAGTTATATGCATCTCAAATTTTAAACTAAACAAATATACATGCACTGAAACCATATCCAAAGAATATAGAATTGCATATTGAAGGATTTTCTGGTTCTTTGCAGATAGCCACCACGAAAAATTACTTGTTTTGGTCTCTGCTTTTAATTTTGAAAGATTTTCACAAAGGTCCAATGACACTTTTTCTTTGTTCATCTTTAGGAATGTTACTAAAATATTGCTTGGGAGCTCTGTATGGGAAAGCAGGTCCTTTTGACAAATGAGTTTAACCATAGGGTGATCGCGTATGACAAGCTGGAATTTTCACTTTGGCAAACTCCAGTATCAATATCTGGAGAATGTTTCCCTCCTAAAGTCATTTGGTCCCTTGCCTAAAGACTGTAATTCTGTATATCAGCCTTCTCAAAGTTTGACTAGAGGAGTGGAATTAGGGTCTTAACATTCAGTATGCAGATTTCTCTTGAATCCCCAGATTTCAATCTTGAGACTCAACCCCTCTTTCAAGCCAAATGTTCTTGAGGTCCTGAGTTTAGATCCTCTCAGTTTAATTTATTCAGGGTAAACCTCCCATCTCTGAGGTAATGTTGGGCATTCTGACTGTGCGGTAGCTTCTGGGCTGTGTAGGGGGAGGCAGAGTTCTGAAACTTTGAATTTTCCCCTAGGACCTCATCATTACCTTCTATGGTATCTTGTGGCTCTATGTCCCTCAAGTGGAGTGGAATAAGAGTTTGTTCCCAAATTTCTCTGAAAAAGCATGTTTTGTGGACTGAAAAAATTACAAATTGTTTTACATGATGTAACCAATATGTGCAAACATATAAACAAAAAAACAAAAAAAAATGTGGCTAAAGTATAACCTTTATCATGTACTAGTGACACGCTTATTAATATTAACCTCTGACTGTCGAGTGTGTATTTTAAAGAAATATTTTCACTTAACAGTGATAGCTAGTATTTGGGTATCTTGCTGTTGTCCATGTTACTCCTTCTTCAGCAGAAATCTTCTTTAATTTGATTTGAGTAGAAAATTGTATAACACATGACACTTTGCTATTGAACTTATAATATCTGGCTCAGGTTTTTCTTATGTTGACAGTTATTAGAAGAAGGTAAAATTTTAATGGTATATTATTCTCAACAAAATATTAGAATATTGTTTGGGAACTTGATATTAAAGAACAACAAAATGATCCCTTTTATAGACTAATTATAAAATGTTGGCATGATAGTACAGAGTTCTCATAATTGTAGGGTGAGATTGCACACCACACTGACACTCTATCTAAATCAGCACACATCCAGCAAGAGATGTAAGGAGAAACTGGAAAATTCTAATTTGAACCAGGGTAATAGACAAGTTATATTTCTTTGTGCATATTAGTAATATGTGTTATCCATTCTAAAAACAAAGTAAATATCATGTAATTTATAGAAGGAAGATGGATCAATATATTTTGTATTCTACTAGATCTTTGAGCAAGCTTAAATAATTTAATTTTTTCTCTTTTAAAAATTTATTATTGAAGCATAATTGACGTACAATGTTATATTAGTTTCAGGTATACAACATACTGATTCAACAATTCTATGCAGTGCTCACCATGATAAGTGTAGTCACCAGCTGTCACCATCCAGTGTTATTACAATATAATTGACTATATTCCCTATGTTTTACTTATCATCTTTTGACTTATTTATTTTATAACATAATTATTTTTTCAGTCTGAATAAATCTTCCTCTAAAGTAAGTAGGGTGGGGCGCCTGGGTGGCTCAGTCATTAAGTGTCTGCTTTCGGCTCAGGTCATGATCCCAGAGTCCTGGGATCCAGCCCTGCGTCAGGCTCCCTTCTCCACGGGAAGCCTGCTTCTCCCTCTCCCACTCCCCCTGCTTGTGTTCCCTCTCTCGCTGTGTCTCTCTCTCTGTCAAATAAATAAATAAAATCTTTAAAAAAATAAAAATAAATAAAGCAGGATGAGCAGATATAAGTAAAGCTATCTTATTTTGAAGAAAAGTCTTTAGTCATTATTTGAATTTGTTGTTTACCAAGATGTTTACCAAAATAAAGAATCAGTACTTATCAAACAGAGAAAGACATGTATCATATGACCTCACTGATATGAGGAATTCTTAATCTCAGGAAACAAACTGAGGGTTGCTGGAGTGGGGGGTGGGGTGGGAGGGATGGAGTGACTGGGTGATGGACACTGGGGAGGGTATGTGTTCTGGTAAGCGCTGTGAATTGTGCAAGACTGTTGAATCTCAGATCTGTACCTCTGAAACAAATAATGCAATATATGTTAAGAAAGAAAAAAAGAAGAAGAAGAATGTAGCAGGAGGGGAAGAATGAAGGGGGGGAAATCGGAGGGGGAGAAGAACCATGAGAGACGATGGACTCTGAAAAACAAACTGAGGGTTCTAGAGGGGAGGGGGTTGGGAGGATGGGTTAGCCTGGTGATGGGTATTGAGGAGGGCACGTTCTGCATGGAGCACTGGGTGTTATGCACAAACAATGAATCATGGAACACTACCTCTAAAACTAATGATGTAATGTATGGGGATTAACATAACAATAAAAAAAATTAAAAAAAAAATATTAGTAGCTGTAAGGTGAATAATAGTACATGGTATAAATCAAATAATAATACATGATGAAACTATCTGATGTATGTTAACTATACATATGTACATGACTACATGTGTGTATATATTTATTTAGAAAATTTCAACACCTGTTAGTTATTGGGCAAGCAATGTCACTCACTGTTGTAGAACTTGCAACATATCATCAGATTTCAAGTCAGCCATATAATCTATGTGAGGGAATTCAGCAGTGACATATAAATATTTCTGTATTGGAAAAATAGTTATGCTTGTATTATTCTATAGGTGTATTAATATAGGATTCTGGACACTGATTTTTTTAAATAGGTGGAAGAAGCAAAAATAATGTTAATTCACATGAATACATTAAATGGTTTTAAATGATTATTAATGTCTAAAAAAAAAAAAAAAGAATCAGTACTTATATCGATGTGCTCATTTTGGTTGTTATTAAAAAACTTTTGAAGTCAACACAACACCAGATGTGTCTAGGGATGCAGCCTCTGAGAAGGCAGCCTCAGGCTCTATATTTTTTTCTATTGCTGCCATAATAAATTATTTCAAATTTAGAGGCTTAAAACAACCCAAATTTATTATTTTACAGTTCTGTAAAAGTCCTAGACTGGTCTCACTGGGCTAAAATCTAGGTGTCTCCAGGGCTGAATTCCTTTCTTGAGGTTTAGTTGAGAATCTATTTCCCTGCATTTCCAGGTTCTCAAGCCTGCCTGAATTTCTTGGTTAGGACTCCTTCCTCCATTTTTAAAGCCAGCAGTGCAGCATCTCTCAAATCTTGCTTCTATTGCTATATCTTTTTGTGACAGGAAAGATTCTCTTATAGTTAGTTTGGGCCAACCTGAATAATTCAGGGTAATATCCCATTGTCAAGGTCCTTAAACTTAACTGCATCTCAAAGACACTTTGCCATGAAAGCAACATAATAAAAACTTCTGGGGATTAGGGTGTGAATATCTTTAGGGACCATTATTCTCCTTATTACATACTATCACCTTGAGTTCTCCGGCAAAACAGGGATGCAGACCCAGTTCTGGATATAATCTCATTTCTGCAGCATGGTTCTTATACTATTTTGCTGAGGGCATTGTCACCATACCATAAGAGCTACTGTATTTTTTTTTCCCATGAATTTGGCAAATATACAATTTCTATTGTGTTCCAGACACTGTAGTAGGTACTGAGGAAATAAAAGTGAAAGACAGAGCCTCTGTTTTCAAGGGTCTTACAATGGATTAAAAGACAATTGCACAGTGTCATAGGGGTAAGCACAAGATGCCATGGGATCTCATGGGGTGCCCACCACAGCCTTGAAATTTCAGGCAAGATGTCCTATAGAGAATTACATCTAAGCTATAATAAACCCTTTGTGAAGAATGACCATGTGTGGAATTGGAGAGGTTATAGGACCTTTACATTTTTGTTTATTTTACTGCTACATTCTGGACATAATGATGGTATAAAAACAGACGAGACTTTTGCCTTCATGGAGCTCCAAAGAAATGGATAGTCCAAGACCCAAGGAGTTTAGTGTTCTAATCTAATATACTTAGTATGGGTGAGAACATTTATACATCAAAGGTAGAACAAGCAAAGACAGAGAAAGAGCAGAAAACTGAGATGGTTAAGAGGGTTGAAAGTCAAGAATGTAAATGTTAGTAAGTGCCCACTTGAAAGACTTATTTTAGATTATAAGAGAGCAACGGTGTTCCAAACTTGAAGTTCACCTTTTAGGAGTGATTTTTTTTTTTTTAAATCTCAGGAAAAATGTTCAGTTGTTGATCATTTTGAGTGTTTTTAACCTCGGTTGACCCTTTAAAATGGACTTAGTTTCCAGTAAAGAAGTTACTTTGTGCAGACAAACAGAATAGAAAGAGTTCTAAGGAAGAGAAGATATTTTTTACTGAACCCTAGTTATCACTTACTTGGGTGAAAGGACTAATTTACAAAGCCAATTCATTAGCCTGGTCTTATTTTTTTGAATTATGGTGCTAAACAGTTTATGGCCTGACTGGAATGATCACTTATCACTGAAATTCCCAGCAGATGTTTGCAGAATGCTTTCAATTGTCCCCAAGAACCCTTTGTCATTCTTTCTTTTTAAAAGAACTGGCAAGTTTCCATTTGTGACAACATGGATGGACTTAGAGGCTATTATGCTAAGTACAATAAGACAGAGAAAGACAAATACAATATGACTTCACTTATGTGGAATCTAAAAAACAAAACAAATGAATAAACAGACAAACAAAAAGCAGAAACAGACCCACAGAGTACAAAGTGATGGTTACCAGGGGGCAAGGGGTGTGGGGGATGGGAAAAATGGGCAAAAGCAGTGGGAGCTATAGGCTTCCAGTTATAGAATGAATAAGTCATGGTGATAAAATGTACAGCATAGGGAATACAGTCAATGGTATTGTAATAGGGTTGTATGGTACAGGTGGTAGCCAGAGAGAGAATAGCATTATATAGACTTGTCTCATCACTATGTTGTACACCTGAAACTAATGTGTCAAAGCAATAAATGAAACTAATTCTGTGTCAACTATACTTCAAATAAAAAAAAAAAAAACTGGCAAGTTTGGATGATACTACTATCCTGCAAACTCCCGGAGGGACTGTGTGAATTCTGGACATGTTAGGAGAATGTTACCAAAATTCATGTAGGGTGAAGGAGAGTATAATAGCATCTGTGAAGTACTGTCTGGAAAGAGAACCCCTATTTTTAGTCCCACTACTCCATGTCCTGCTACACTGCATTCTGTACTGTGTATTTCTTTAAGTCTGGACTTCTGAGTTAATTGTACTATACATCTTCTTTTGGAAAGTATGGATTGGTTCAAAAAATCTAGTTTAACAGCAGTATTATTGCTTCATCTTATCACAAGATGTTTGTCACTTTCAGATAAAAACCCTCAGTCCTTTTGTATTTTGTGTTAATTATATAATCTAAATATCACATTGACAAAAATAAATAGATGAGTAAGTACATTTTAACTTAGAGTGTTAGCAGACAAAAAAATAGATAGATGTGCTTATTAGTTTTGTCGTAAGAACTTGGAATTCTTAAATTTTATTCTCATATTGCAACTTAAGAGGATAGGAAATCCAGAATTTTAAAGTGGAATGGGGAATTCTTGTAATAAAATATGAAGAACATGCATGTTATTATAGTATAAAGATTTGCAATTATGCCTTGATCACAGCTAAGGGATTACATGTTTTTAATGAAGTGCACATTGTCAGTGTGCAAAGCAATAAATGAAAAAAGTTACAGAACGGAAAATTTAATATATATGGTAATACACATAAATCTATTAGAGAAAGAAAAGCAGAATTAATTATAATTCGGTACCCAGAGGGTGAATAAAAATGGTAAAGAATTATGAAATAAAAAATTCATTTTGTAATTAGTTTAGCATAATAAAATTAGAAAAGAAGTAAGTTTTTTAAAGGTCCTGATAACTTATAAAATATTTCACGAAAGAAGAGCAGGAAAACTGTTAATTATAAGCAGTACCTAAAAGGGGAAAAATCTATTCTATCTTGAAATAACAATGATTAAGTTTCTAATTAATTCATGGTTTCATTCTGAAAACTAATCACAACAATGTTTTGAATATTCAAGTAAAATGCAAAGATATGCTTAAAGCATTTGTGAAGCTCAAGTGGTTTTGAGCACCAATAATTCTCTCCAAGGCATTTTAGAAAAGCAATGTGAAGTTAAACTTTTTCTTTCTTTGGGATTGTTCAACATAGTTATTAATATTTGTGAGAGTTCTGATGGGCTATTTGTCTATACATCGATTTGGTTGTTCTTAATACGTCAGGAAATACATTTTTTAAATTATATTTTTCATAGTAGGGTTATCATGATGAAAAAAGTGTCTTAGCAGAATGAAGTAAAGATACAACAGCCAGAACTTATTCTTTCAGTCTTTATATATAGTGAGTACCTACAACATTCTTAAAGCCACCTAGTTGATAGCTTAAGCTTGATATATGCACACGGTTTCTGAACCATCATAGAATGATAGAGTACACAATTTTAGGTGAGCTATAACCTTAGCCAGTGCAGGGTTCAGAGAGATTGAAAGTTGTTTTTTGTGAATGAGTATGGTTCATTGAATTGACCAAAAGTAATTCTTAGACTGTTTAACTGTTCTGCCCCTAACAGAGTAGATGTGTCTCAAAAAAAAAAAAAAAATTCTGAGGAAAAATTTTAGTATATTGTATTATTTTTCAAGGCAATTGATCCTGACATTTACTTGACTAGTTCAACTGAGGTTGTCAACTAAAAGTTCTGATTAAATTCAAAAGTTCTGACCAGTTTGTTACATAGGTGGCCAATGTATTTGGTTAGTATTTTTAGATGCCTCTCAAAGGTTTCCTGGCTTCTTGTTTGCCAGATTTTGACATTTAGTATATTATTTTAATGTAACTAAAATTCCTTGTTTGTGTGGAATTGGCTACCTGCTATGGACTGAATTGTGTTCCTCTAAAATTCATATATTGAACCGCTAACCCCCAAGTGACTGTATTTGGTGATAGGGCCATTAGACAGATAATTAAGGTTAAATGAGATCAAAGGGTGGGACCCTAAAACGATAGGAGTAGCATCCTTATAAGAAAAGAAAGAGACACCAGAAATCATTCTCCCTCTCTCCCTCTATCTCTCTCTCTCTGCATGAACACAGAGGCCATGTGAGGACATGAGAAGGTGACCATCTACAAACAGGAAGAGACGTCTCACCAGAAGCCAACCCTAAAGGTACTTAGATCTTGGACTTCTAACCTCTAAAACCGTGAGAAGATAAATTTCTCTTATTTAAACCACCCAGTCTTTGGTATTCTCTTATGGCAGTCCCAACAGACTAATATATTACCCAAGTGGGAGGGTTGATTGGATTACATTATCTATTTTGTGATTGTACGTTTTGATGTCCTTGTGTAGAGAACCTGGAGATTAGATTGTAAATACATTGGAGACCCAGGCCAAGTTCCTTTGATGTGATTTTGTGGCTTGCTTTATTATGGATACTATGTAATACTCAGGAAAAATAATGCAGAGATCAATAGAGCCATCTCTTGTTTTTCTAAACTTTAGTTTTATATGAATTATCATGTTATATATATATTGATTCATACATTTTATGGTCATTTCAGTGGAATGTTCACCATTTTATATCACATTCTTTTAAGCTAGTGTTTCTAATGGTTTCAGAGCAGTGTAACCTAACACAAATCTCTATATAGGCCTGCCTCTTAGTTCAGATTTTGTGCCTTTTTCATCTTTGAAGAAAGTTTGTAATGGGTATAGATATTTTAATGTGCATAATTCTATGGGGAAGGCATGGGAGGATTTCTTCTTCATATAAAATCTATCCATTTAACTATTTGTTATTTTTTAAAATTTATTATTATTATTATTTTAATTTATCTGACAGACAGAGAGAGACAGCAAGAGAGGGAACACACAAGCAGGGGGAGTGGGAGAGGGAGAAACAGGTTTTCCGCTGAGCAGGGGGCCTGATGCGGGGCTCGATCCCAGGACCCTGGGATCATGACCTGAGCCGAAGGCAGACGCTTAATGACTGAGCCATCCAGGTGCCCCTAACTATTTCTTTTTATTAAGAGAAATAAAAACTTCATACATTCTATTTTCTAGGACTTTTTTGGTTAAGAGCTAAACAGCTGTTTGTAATCATGTCTTCATAAATTAAAACACTACTTTCCTCTCCTCTACTCCATTTCATTGAAATCTGTATTTTTTTATTCTTCCTACATAAGTCAGCTAAGATGACTTATGGTCCTTAATTTGAGTATAATGCTGTCAAAAAGAAAAAAAATGTTTTGGGTATACATACCGTTACAAAAAATATTGTTATTTTCCAACTTTGCAGAAAATGAAAACCTTTATTTCCCATCTTGTGACTTTGAAAATAAGTACTACTATTTAATAGCATTACATCTTTTATTTGTAGCAGTGTGGTATTATGGAAAAATATGGACGAACTGGGGCTCAAATCCTGGCTCCATCTTGTGATCTTATTAAAGTCATTTTACTTTTTGGCTTTGGTTTTGTCAGCAAAATATGTATAATAATTTATGTCTTGGGGTTGTTATAAAGACTGAGTAAAAAATTTGTGTGTTATATTTAGCATAGTGACAGACACATAGATAATGAAAATTATTTCTCTAAAGAAGGAAATTTTGAAGAGCTTGTATTAATTCACTGCATTCAAGATTGCTAGAAGCTGGGCCTGAGGTCAGTTGGATGTTTTTCCAGAATGTCCTATGTTTTCAAGTGGTGCTGGGATCAATATATAGGCATGGGTCAATCTTTTATTTTGTGCTTGCTTTTTAGGGTCTGTGAGAGGATTAACTGAGGTAATGCATATCTTTTCATAGCCCCTGAGATGCAGTAAGTGGCCACTGCACTGAATGGTAGCCAGTGACATCATGATCATTAACCACCCTTCAGGAAGCAGTAGTGCTCATTTCTCATTCTGGCTCTGTGGGTGGTGGTTTTTGGCAATGACATGGTGATTTGGGGACTGGCTGCATCTATAATTCCTGGGTTTTATTTGTAGGAGAGTCTACACTGAATTAAGCAGTAGTTATAGAAACAGAATGAAGGCTCCTCAGTATATTCTGTCATTATTCCATCTAATTTTTGACATCATTTAAAAGATGAACACAGACAAATATTTGAAGAGGGATAAATGAAAAGTGCAGGTCTCTTACATAGACTTCTCTCTCTCTCTCTCTCTCTTTTTTTTTTTTGCACAGTTGTTTGCAGCCAGGAAAATATTTCAGCCATATATAAAAGTGACAGAATATCCTCTACTGGATAATGATTGATAAACTATGTGGTGACATTTGAAAAATAAGTACATTGGAACTAGTCTGAGTGGTGACAGTAATTTATTCATATAGCATTAGAAATAGAAATAAATTACCTTATTGAGTTTTTCAGGACCCTGTGACTGTAATTCAGATGCTTGCACATGTAGATATCTGATGTACTTCTAGATGTATATATAAAGTATATAAAGGGCAATGAGTGTTTTTCTATTTTTTTAAAGATTTATTTATTTTTATTAGAGAGAGAGCAAGCGAGCACAGGAGGGGGGGGGAGGGGCAGAGGGAGAGGGAGAGAATCTCAAGAAGACTCCCTGCTGAGTGTGAGCCTGACATGGGACTCAGTCCCATGACCCTGATATCATGACTTGAACCAAAATCAAGAGTCCAACGCTTAACCAAGTGAACCACCCAGACGCCCCAATGAATGTTTTTCTTAAACAACTATTGTTTTTACTAAGGTTGTTAGTGGATATGAGTAAATTACACACATAGAAAGAACTCCAGTGTCAGGATATATGACATGTGGTGGATGGATGAAATAAAAGTACCAAATCATCATAATGATCATATTTAGTACTAAAAGGCAATAAAAATTAGCACAGGTCCTAGACACTGAATATATGATTGTTAAATGAATAATTACTGGGTGAATCAAAGCTTATGTATCTTAAGGATAACTACTTAGGTATGATATGCTTCTATTTCATGAGTGTATTACTATGTGCATATATTTTTTGGTATTAGCTTATGATGTGACATAAATAATAGGAAAGAAATTGAAAAAATCCTTTTTTTAAAAAAAATCCAGAAACAATAAGGAACTGGTAAGTAGACTGGACTTGTCTTTAATGCCATATCACCAAGCTCCACAGTTCTCTCCTGTTCTTTGACAGGATGTCATCCAGGTTTCTTGTGTCCACTCAATTCTAGTATCAGGACTGTCTTCTTCAAGCAGTGTTCTTACTCTCCTCTTGTTCCATCTCTCACCATCCTGGATATCTTGATTGTCAGGCTGTGCTTTTAAAAGAAAGGGTGGAAGGATTTGAGAACTTCTTAGCATATGATTACACTGATACTGACTAACTGTATTACTCTTTGGCTTGGCAATACTCCTGGCATTCACTGAGTAACAATGAATAGTTGCTGAATTAATTTATGGACAGAGGTTAGCCAGGTGAAGAAAGAGAGGCAGAGAAAGGGGAGGGTGTTTCTGCCTATGAAATAGCGTGGAGCAGATGTAAAACAAGCCATGCATAGAATATTTTTCATGGCATTATGAATGGGAATGGCTGTATAGCAGAGTGGAGGGTACACTACATAGAAGAATCAAGCCTGGAGATCAAGCCTGGAGTACCAAGAGTTGGGTAACACATTTTATCTCCTATCCTTCCCCTGATTCATTTCCAGAGTGTGTGTTTTGGACCTGGTTTTCTCTAAATGGCTATTTCACAGCTTGGCTTTTACAGTGTGAGTAATGATAGAATTGCTATTGTTTCCATTGAATTGTAGGTGACAAAATTTGGTTAGGTTTCTAATACCTTGGGAAAGAGGTATAAAATTCTACGTGTCACAGGATAAATCAGAGCAACGTTTCACCAAATTGAGAGTAATTTTTAAGGGAGCAGTATGATTTAATGTATCAGAGATATTTAAAATTTATGCTAATATAAAACATTTTTTAAAAACTGGATAGAACAAGTATGTCACTTAATCAGAATCATAAGTTCATAATGAGTAGTTAACAGTATTGATTTTTAAAAAGATTTTTATTTATTTATTTATTTATTTATTTATTTATTTATTTGAGAGAGAATGAGAGAGAGAGAGAACGCTCGAGTTGGGGAGGAGCAGAGGGAGAGGGACAAGCAGACTGTGCTGAGCATGGGGCCCCGTGTAGGTCTCGATCCCATGACCCTGAGATCATGACCTGAGCTGAAATCAAGAGTCAGATGCTCAACTGGCTGAGCCCCCTCAGGCGCCCCTAATAGTACTAATTTTTGAAAGCCATCGGAAATAGTTGGTATTAGAGAGCTAGGAATAATTATTTTAGGATATTTATTATTATTCAAGCTTTTATAAGGGAATTGTTCTAATTTTGATATTTGGGTTTTAGTAAATTTCTAGAGAAGTAAGAGAATAAAAAAGATGAAATATAGTAATACACATTTGGAAAAGAGATTGTAAAAGTCAACATGTTAGGGTTTTTTTGTTTTTTTGTTTTTTGTTTTTTTAATTAGGATAGGGAAGATTCCTAACTGTTTTCAGGCATTTGAAAGGGAATTATGAAAAGGATTGTGTTCAGTTATCCTTCATCTCCACTGGGGATTGAAAGAGAAGCAGGGGGAGCTTAATTTACAGCAAGAAGAAAATTTCATTAAGCTAGAGATTTTTTTTTAGCTTAAATTGTGATTAAACATTGTAACAGTTGACCAAGAACTGTTAGGAGTTCCTGCTTTTCTTTCTTTCTTTTTTGAATGAACAGAGACAAACTTAAATCTTTATTCATGTGAATGTACATTCTCACTTCATGATTCTTTGATGATCCTATATGGATTTTCACATTTCTGCAGAGTTAAAGGCATCAAGGGGGGATATATTTGTTGGAAGATTTTTTCCCCTCCAAACATATTATTTTTGTTTTATCTTTTAAGATTAAACCCATCACATATTGTCTGCTTTGATAGCTAAACAATCTTCTGAACGTTCATGCTAAAAAGAAATGGGAGAGGCCAGGTAAAGGCCATTTAATTCTTTTTTGCCTTTGTTCTTTCTCTCTGGTCCCAGGGTAAATGTAAAATTCGTTTGAGAAGCTGCTGTGAGGTTGTATGGGCTGCTGCATTCTCTGGCAACACAGCCCATGCCTGCCAGTGCTTCTGAAGGGAGACAGGCTGGACTTGTGGCACTTTTCAGGTTTGTCTTTTAAACTCACTTCATGTGTAAACAGCTTCAGTGAGCTTTTCAAGTGACTCCCAGGAGGTGGATCAGCTCCCTACTGTTCTGCATTAGAGTAAAATTTAGCGGACTTTTAAAAGCATTTCAGAATCTCAGAACAGAAACATAAAATAAACTCAAGTATTTGGATTTTTGCCAAGTCCTTCAGAGAAAACTCAGAAAGACTCTCCTTTTCCAGTGGGCACATCTTGAAATTTCCCTTTTGGTTTTAGTTAAACAGAGGGATCCGTGGCTCTCATCTTTCCGTTCAGACATAGGAAATGATTGCCCTCCTAGGGTGTTTGCCTGGCATCAATAGAACCCAGTGTTGGGAACTAGTTAATAATTGCATGGCGTGTGTGGTGTGTGTGTGTGTGTGTGTTTTGTTTTACCTTTGTAGCCGGCAGAGAGAAAGTAGTAGCCTAAAAGGAAGGACAAGAAGACAATAAATAAATATTTGGAAATTAAAAGGAGGTTATAGAAGAATTTAGGAGCCACCATGATTTTGAAGGCATGTCCTAGAGATCCAAAGTTCTACTTCCGGCTCTGCTGCTTACTTTCCACCTTGCAAATCCTTGGGCAAGTAATGTAATCTCTCTAGTCTGTTACTTCATCCATAAACAAGGAATAATAAAAATAACTATCTCACCGAATTGTTATGAGAATTAAACCAGACAATGAATGCAAAATATTTATCACATGAGAAGCATTCAATGTTAGCTATGATTGCTAATATTGAGGATGAAAGGTCAAAGAATACTATGAATGACAAAAATCTGTGGCTGAATTAGCCATTTTCACAAAATTTGTGACCTCTTAGCCTTCTGCAGAACAATCTGGGGTAAGTACATTTTCCCAGTAGGCTAGATATTACTGTTTGCCACTCTGCCCTTTATTGTCTTCCAGTGGACTTTCCCTCTAGACTCACTGCTTTGCAGTGCAGCTTGTGCACCTGTTGGCAGTCTCCTGAGAATGTGTAGTTTGGGCCCAGGGCTTTGGCTCAGCTTTGCCAGATCAAGTGGGACAGAATCTCCTGTTCCCATGAATATGCAATACTCAGGGGTTTCCAGCTGCTTCCTTGCCATTTACTCTTGGCTTCATCCCTGTGAGGTAGATGGATAATTAGCAGGGATCTTATACACACCTTAGGAGAGAAAAGGAACTAACCAAGCAAATATAAATGTGGTGGAGAATTTAATTGTCTGGTGCTTCCTTCTTAGCAACCTAGATGCATTGTGCAATTATTTTTCAGCTCCTAAAGTTCACCTGTGGTGGAATTCAAGTTCTTCCTCTTTTAAATAATCATTTATCCCAAAGGAAGTTTTCTCATTAACAATAATAAAAGCACGCAAACATGTCCATTGTCTATGATGATATTTATTCTCTCATATTTAAATAGTTGTAGTTGGAGAAGAAAATAACTATCAAATCGACTTTCTGTGTATCAAGCTGCATAAAGTTTTCTCTTTGACCTTTTGGGAAAGTTAACATAAGGTGCCAGTACTCAATTATATTATTAAATGTTCATCCACCCATTTCTCTCTCTGCCCCCCTCAATCCCTGTGCATTTGCAGAATATGAATTTTTTATTCACGTGAACTGAGGCTCTTTCCAAAGCCCTTGTACGTATAGGTTTATGGAAGACATCAGGAGGAACAAGAACAGGTGAAACTGAATGCTTTTGATATTTCTTAGAGTGAAAGCTCAGTGACCCACTTTATCTTTTTTGGTGGAGAGATCCAGACTTGTGAATTTACTTCTGGTCAAGTGAGAGTCTTCCTGGTCTGGATGTGTGTAGATTCTGCTTCGAAATAGTTTCCCACATCAGTCAATTATTTTTATAAGTGCCTGGGTCTTTGGTGGCCAATTTTAAATCTTGCTCAAGCTTCTCTTCTCTTCCACACTGGGGCTCCTCTTTTAGATTTAGGTCACATAGGCTAATATGATTATTAGTTTAATTAATGTACTTTTTGAAAATTTATCTCATTAAATAACTAACATGTATTTCAAAGACCAATGGAAATTGACTTTAGGATTGTCTGAAGGTTTTTCTGAGGACAATCAACTGTAGCCCTAAAATGAAGGGAAAAAATACTACATTCAGCAAATATGTATATATTTTTTAATTTTTAAACTTTATTTGTGGCAGCTAAGACGAACAAAACACCATTTAGAATCTGAAAGAAAGAATAAGCAGTTCTCTTCATTACGAATGCCGTTTTAAAGTTCTGTTGTTCTGCTCCATTCAAAGATACCTCTTTAGGGATCTGTATTCCATCCCGCATCACCTTTATGCCCTCATTGGACAGGACAGTTTATGTTCATGTTGAAGCTGCTGCTTCTACAAACTGAATTCAACTTAAAGACAATTTTATCCACACTGAGTTTCCATAACTGGAAACACTGCGCAGGAAATTGCTTATATAGAAGGCCATAAATAACCATATTTTAATTTGAGGAGGCACATCAAATTTTTTTTTCAAGTACCCTTTGGAGTGTCTCCCTACGCTAGAAAGTGAAGTCTGAACTGGAAGGGTTCACACTGCATGCTTCCCTTCCCTGCAGTGCCATAAATAGGGAACTTGTCATTGTCATGCTCAAGGTCTCATCTTCAGCCTCTGGAAAAACATCTGGAGTGATTTTGTTTTGTATATAATAAGCAGATATTTAATTTTCACTGTTTTCTATCCCCAAACATATGATGTGAATCTCAAATAATACTCAGCTAGGAAAATAATAGATTTATATAAAATACAATACCTCACTAAGAAGATAAGGATAAGAGGAAAATGGTTATTTAAATTCATTAAAGTATAAGGAGAGAGAGGAGGATAGTGAAAAAGAATAAAATGTTCAAACAATTAAGTGTAATAAAAATGGAATGTTTTGCTTTTGAGTTTTATATGATATGAAAACTAAAAATCTCATTAGTAAATGGAAGCAATCAACTTAAAATAGGCCTTCATTATTCTACATATGAGAAAAATAGAAGGAAAATGTTACAACTTATTTCAAGTTTCTACCAGTTATTTCAAATTATGGATTTACTTGGTCCAGATCAATGAGGTGAAGGGTTACTTGAATTTCCCCCCTGAGCTCTGTGTTTTCCCAGAAACAAAGGAAAAAAAGAAAAGAAAAACAAAACCCCAACATCTTGAGTGACTTTGTTATGTATACAGTAAGTAGATATTTAATTTTCACTGTTTTTTATCCCCAAACATATAACATGGATCTCAAATAATCTACAGCTAGAAAAAAATAGATTTATATAAAGGATAATACCAAGGTAAAAAGAAGAATAATAAGTTGATGATTAAGTTCATTAAAGTATGAGAAGAGAGAACTTGAACTTATTTTTATGTGAAATATGGAATAAAAAGAAAATAAAATTCTCTTTGGTATGTTAGATGCTATTATGAACGCTGTACCCATTCATGCTTACAATTGCTTGGGAATTTTAAATTATGTAAAGCCTGAAACTTTGAACCTAGTCATTTGTCATATTTTCAAATTCCCACAAGATGGCAGAATTTCAGAGCATTTAGAATATGTGCTTGGATAAGTAGCTAGAATTATTTTAAATCTTGTAACTAGGTTAAGCACAAATCCTGTTTTCTGATCAGTGATGCAAATAATACACAGAGCAGGGTCCAATTCTTCCTCTTGTTATTTACAGATTCTACTAAATTGAACTAATGAAACAATGGGTTGTGAGTTTACAGTACTCCTCAGGTTGAGGACCACTTCCTTACTTTTAAACTCTGAGGTCATTGATAATCACCCAAGAATGTATGGCCTCATCTGCGTTTCATTTATTTTATTCATGAGGGTCAGAGATGAGCAGGGATGCAGGCCTTAACAGATGGAACTCCGCGTCTTGGTATTTTAGAGGTTCCGGCCGCATGGCAGTGTGGTTCTGCAAGCAGTGAGGAGCAGTCAGTCCTGTCCATCACCACGCTTGTGCCTATGAATATTTAAATGACTAAGTTGAACATGCACTGGGTGATACAGGCTTGTTGGTGGAATCCTTGGGGAAACAAATTCCTTTCTCTCTCTCTTTCTCTCTCTCCCTTTCTATATCTCCCATTCTGTCTCTCTTTTGCTAGTGGTGATTGTCACTGTCAGTGACTCATCAAAGACAAGTCCCTAAGCAGCCATGAATGCTTCCATAGCCTAAGAAAAGAAAGGGCTTTTGGGAACCAAACTGGAGTAAACTACACTAACAACATAAGAGATTGGTGTTTGAAGTTAGCACCAAACTTCGGATTTTGCTTGAGTTTATATTTGTCTTTTTTTCTTCACAGATGGGGCTTTTACATTCTTCAATGTCTTTCATTTCTCTATCTATGGATAGGGTTATCTGGGGATAAGTGACATTTCTTTTTTGAAGTTACCTTTCTAAACTAGAGTGTTAGACAACTAAATTGGTTCGACAGCTAGACAGTTGCTTCATTTGATAAGTAGGATATATGTACTTTTGAAAATAATTTTAAGTGATACTCTTGGTGCTAACATTACAATTCTGCCGGAATGCACCTGGTACATACCCAGTGCTAATGGTGGTGCCAAAGCTCATAAGAAGAAATTACTAGTGGCAAACATCTCTAAGCTGAAGATGAAGAATTTGTTATCTCTTAATGTCAGAATTGTTAATAATGGGATTTTGTTTTTATGGTGTTATGTGAGGGCATCTGAACTTGAGAAGTGACTGTGTTAGTTGGTTAAGTGGAGGCTTGTGTGGAGGCTGATAAATACTTGGGGTAAAGTTGATTTATGTGAGCTGAATTTGAGTTGTTGCACAAAGTGCTCCCAAAATGCTTATGCCACTGTGTAGACCATATTTCTTAAAATTTTGCAAACAAAATTATTTTGACTTCCCAGCGAGTACCTGCACAGCCACGCAAAGGGGCACCCCAGTAGCCGTAGCAAATAACAACTTTGAAATCTGCCTAATTATGTACTCATAATACCAGAGACCACCTTGAGGGGATCCCAGGTTCTTCTGCATTCTGCTTCCCAACCTCTGACGTGCAGGCTGACTGGTACCTTTCCTGTTCCATCTCAACATGCACTTGAAGAGAATTCAAGGTGATTTTGTTTATAAGAGAGAGCTCTCGGTATGAAATGGATATCTTTGGGAAGAAAATTCAAAGTTCTAGAAGTAGATTTCTACAGGGTTTTTTTTTTTTTTTTTTTCCCATTTTGAGTTTTGGAAAAGCAACTAGTAACATAAAGAATTAACTACATTTAAAAATATTTCAGAGAAAAAATATTTCAGAGAAAAAATATTTAGAGATGATCTTTATATTCTACTCTAATAGTGAAATATACAGATAAAAACAACCTCTGACAACAAGGAGCCTAACTGACCATGGGTTCAGCTAAAAAACAACAAAACCTAAAACATTCCCCAGTCCAAATTCATTCAGGTACAGAGAACTGAATCCACTCTAGCTAGTTTAAATATAAAGGGATTTATTGCCAAATATTAAATAGCTTATAAAATCATTGGGAGGAATTGACTCCCAAAGTCACACCACAGAAATGAACTGCAAAATTTCTGCTGCTTCTGCCTCAATCAAGAGGTTTCCTGTTGAACAGAGAATCACTGCAACAGCTACTGACTTCAGAACAATGTCACCGCTGCTACAATCCACACCAGCAAATGGGTGTGTTGTGCTTGTCTTTCTAAAACTTACCTCAGATCAGAAGTCAATTCTTTCATAAGTACGTCTAATGAAAAAAATGATATCATATCTGAAACATTGTTGTAAGGGAGTTAGGCATATTTTTCACAATGCAAATTATGGTAAGAAAGATAATTGAATTTTTAGGATTACTTTATTCTTTCTTGGGCAAAATAGCTAATTGAACACTTGGGATGCTGAATTACCTTCTGTCTCAAATATTTACTCCAAGTGGTTTTAGGAATTTTCTTTTTTTGTGTGTTTCAGGTTTTTATTTAAATCACTTACATCTAACACCCAGTGCTCATCACAAGTGCCCTCCTTAATACCCATCACACATTTAGTCCATCCCCCAACCTACCTCCCCTCTATCAACCTTCAGTTTTTTCTCTATCATTAAGAGTCTCTTTATGGTTTGCTTTCCTCTCTCTTTTCATTTTTCCCTTCCCATATGTTCATCTGTTTTGTTTCTTAAATTCCACATATGAGTGAAATAATATGGTATTTCTCTTTCTCTGACTGACTTATTTCACTTAACATAATACACTCTAGTTCCATCCACATCATTGCAAATGGCAAAATTTCATTCTTTTTGATAGCTGAGTAATATTGCGGTGTGTGTGTGTGTGTGTGTGTGTGTGTGTGTGTGTACCACCTCTTCTTTATCCATTCATCAGTTGGTGGACATTTGGGCTCTTTCCATAATTTGGTTATTGTTGATAATGCTGCTGTAAATATCAGGGTGCATGTACCCCTTCAAATCTGTATTTTGGTATCCTTTGGGTAAATACCTAATAGTGTGATTACTGGGCCAAAGGGTAGTTCTATTTTTAACTTTTTGAGGAACTTCCATACTGTTTTCCAGAGTGGTTGCACCAGTTTACATTCCCACCAACAGTGTAAAAAAGTTCCCCTTTCTCTGCATCCTCGCCAACATTTGTTGTTTCTTGTGTTGTTATCTTGAGCCATTCTGGCAGGTGTGAAGTAGTATCTCATTGTAGTTTTGATTTGTTTTTCCCTGATGATGGGTGACATTGAGCATTTTTTCATGTGTCTATTAACCATCTGGATGTCTTCTTGGAAAAATGTCAATTCATGTCTTCTGCCAATTTCTTAACGGGATTATTTGTTTTTTGGGTGTTGAGTTTGATAAGTTCTTTATAGATTTTCAGTACTTTAGGAATTTTCTTAAACCTGCGTTTTTTATGTTTGCCCTTGTATAAAATGTGACAGACTGTATGAAGTTCTGGTCCTAATATATTATAAAAGGCAAGCAAAACTTACGAAGGAAAATATACTGAAAAGAATCAAGATAATAGAGCAGCTTTTGATAAGGCTGCATTGAAGATCTAGGACTCCTCAGTCTGGGGAAGGTAAATAGAATTTATGTCAACTGTGAACTTGAAGGAATGGATAGGAAGAAAAGGCAAAACTAGGATTTGGTTTGAATTTTGAATAGGTGATTTTAAGGTAAGTACAAGGAGGTGCTACTCACCTAACCAACATGTATCATTTCATTCGTTCTATGTATACAGAACTGGCTAAACCCTGTGAGGATTCTTACCAGTAAAAAGTGAATTTGAGTTCCTTGAGGAACATGGACATTGTATGTGCTCAAGTGCTTTTTCATTATTAATATATTAATGAAAATATAAAATAAAAAACATTCAAGACTACTTATATTAATTCATGAAAGGCAGATTATCAAAGGAAATCAGGAGATAAATATCTCACGAAGTCAGGCGATCAATATCTCTAGGCCTTTGGGCTAAGTCATGGGAAGGAAATGTAGCACAATGGAAGGGCTTTGGGTTTAAGCCAGATATTAATCCAACTTTGCCATTTGCTAGTTGTGTGATCTTCAGCAAATAACTTAGCCTCTAGTAGCTTCAGCTTCTTTCTCTGTAAATTGGAGATAATATACCTAGCATTTAAGGCTGTTATAAAGATTAGAGATAGGAAAGGTAAAATAGCTAGCTACATAGCAGAAATAAGAAAACGATTTTTTTTTAAAGATTTATTTATTTATTTAAGAGAGAGAGTGCATGAGTGGGGGAGAGGGGCAGAGGGAGAGAATCTCAAGGAGGCTCTCTGCTGAGTGCAAAGCCTGACGCAGGGCTTGATGTCATGACCCTGAGATCATGACCTGAACCAAAACCGAGTCAGGTGTGCAATTGACTGAGCCAATCAGGCACCCCAGCAAGTACTACTGCTTTTTTAGGGCAGAATGCCAGTGAGGTGAACACTTGATACAAACCTGTGTGGCAATGTTCATCTCCTTGCATGAGTGTAACCCCTTGTGGCATTCCTCATATCTTTGTGTATGTGGACCATACCCAGACTTCGAATTCTTGCATGTCAGTGCATACCTTATGCTTAACTGATGGCAGTGTCTCCCATTCCAACTCCTGTCCTTATTCTAACCCACATATTGGTCACATGCTAATTTTTATCTTTTATAGCCCCTGCCAGATATCTGCAATGGCTTCGTATCATGCTTATAATTGTTTTTATTTTATTTTTTATTTTTTTAAGATTTTATTTATTTATTTGACAGAGAGAGACACAGCGAGAGAGGGAATATAAGCAGGGGGAGTGGGAGAAGGAGAAGCAGGCTTCCTGCAGAGCAGGGAGCTGGATGCGGGGCTCGGTCCCAGTACCCTGGGATCATGACCTGAGCCGAAGGCAGACACTTAACGACTGAGCCACCCAGGTGCCCCACTTATAATTGTTTTTAAAATGCACAATTCCACTTCACCAAAACTTTAAAGTCTTACTTTGTGGAGGTTGGTGAGAATGGAAGAGGGTTGGGACAGAATGAAGATGGATGGGGAAAGGTCCATAAGTAAGTTAGTAAATAGGTAAAAAGCCAGATAGATAGTCTGTAGGTAGATTAGTAGGTGATAGATGATAGGGTAAATGAATTAGAGAGAATAGGAGCTGGGGAGGTAGGACAGGAGTGTGGTGAAGCAGAGAATGTGTGGTGTAGAATTAGGAGACCCGGGTTCTGTGTCTTGTAACCTGACGTGTCTCAAGTCTCTCTCTGGTCAGATATGCACTGTTTGGTTCATGTGATTTCATTTCATATGCTTCTAAATGAATAAGGGCTATACATTTTTGAAGACACATTGACAAATATCATGCCTTAGTAACAAATCTAGGAACTTCTGCAGGATTATTTTTGCCTCCCTCCCTTACCTCTCTCCTTCCCCCCTCCCTCCTTCCTTACTTTTTTCCTCCCTCCCTCCCTTCCTTTCTTCCTTTCACTTCCTTCTGTTGTAGTTTTTGCGTTATCGCTATATTTTCTTCATACTTTCCCATAGAGATCATAGTTTTTTCTGGGTAGGAAAATAACACATTCTTGTTGCAAAAATAAGTACTAAGAATAAAAAGAAGCCCACATTTTCACTTTGGGCATATATGTTTATGATTTTTTGTTATTGTAAACAACCCTCAAACATTAGACATTTGGACATGTGAATGATCATTTCCTTTAGATAAAATCCTAGAAATGAAATGAAATGAGTGCACATATCTTTAAGGGTTTTGACACGAATTTCCCACTTTTGCCTCCCTTTCCCCTTCCCTCAGGGCAGATACAGGGTATGAGAGTATGTGTTTTCCCACACCATCACCAACACTGGATATTATTGATCTTTAAAATGTTTTCCAATCTATTTGGTGAAAAAGAGCATCTAATGGATGTTTTTGTTTGCTAATAGTCTAAAAGTATTTCCTTATGATTATTGGCTATTTGGAGCAGACAATATTATACCATAGCTTATCATCACATTCTTTCTTCAAGAAATGCCATTATTGACTCCTCTATAGCTAAAAGTAGTAAGTGTATGCTAAGCAAGTTTCTGTGTGTTATTTTACACGCAGTTCTTAAGAAGAAAAAAAGTAAAACTATGTTCTTTGGTAGTGGCCTAATACATGATATCCAAAATGAGGATTCAGAATCTGTGCTTATTAACCTTGTGCAAAATTAGTCGAATTTCGGATTTTCTGTTGTATTTGTCTTGCCAGTAGGGGGTATTATACAGAAATACATGTGGCATGTGCTGTTTCTAGTGATCTGACCATTTTCACTTTGCCATAACTGTGTTTCCCAGCAGTGGCATTAACTAGTAGGCATCTTTATTCTTCTTCTTTATAGAAGTGGGCTTCTAAGGTTTGAAATGAATAGGCAAAGGCAAGTCAAACAATTTTCATAATAATGTTGAAGTGAATGAGAAAAGAATGCAGGGCCTTTATCAATGTGTCTTTTTTAATCTCAAATTTCTGATACTCATTTAAAGCCTTTTTTTTTTTTAACTGATGAGTTCTGCATGCATAGTCTGCTAATGTGTGACTAATACACTAAGTACTTCTTCCCCAGTGGAGAGAACAAGATCATTTGGAAGAGATTCACTTCCAAACCTCCTCTTATCAGGTTTGCTTTATTAGCTTTGGTGTCTGGATATACACAGTACACCTTATTCCTGCTGCAAGTGGAATTGTTTGCTAGGAGAGGAAAACATTCTTTGCCCTTGAGAAACCTTCAAAGTGAGTGAAAATTGCTGTGATGCAAACTCTGGAAAGCAATTTGTAAACCTTTGGGCCATTGGCATTGCTATTGCACATCTTAGTGTCTGTCCTCCCTATTTCATTGCATTTTTTATCTGCCTTGTTATGTCAGAAGAATTATTTTGTTTGTTATAGTAGGCTCAGGGATATAATCTGGGGAGAATATCAAAGTGCCAAGGCAATATAATCCAGCAAGTGAGGACAACGTTGGAATTTAAGGAAAATTCCATAGAAATAGTATTTCATTGCTAAGCTTATATCCTTCCCCCCCTTTTCCTTCAGTCATTTTTCTAGTAACCTACTGACTAATATCTTTTTTACTACTACACTTCAAGTAACTACCATCCCACACTATTATTCTGCTAAGGATTACCTGTCCCTTCTTCAAAAGCATATGTTGTTTAAGGACAACATTCTATGTCTGTTAAATACTGTTGAGTAAATGTTTAATGAATCGAACTGAGTGAAAAAAAAATCCCCAAAGATTCCTGGGCATAGACTATTTAGCCTTGGAGTTCTCAGTCAGTTCTCTAATACAAATGCTCTGTCCAAGTTCTTCACCTCAGGGTAGAGTCTTTTTTATTTTTATTGGGGGAGAGGAGAGGTAAATAGCCAATGCATTGATTTAAAGGATATTCTGCCTTACAAAGCATTCTAAGATACAAAGCAAAGTAATGTAATTTGAGAGATAAAATATTAAAAATAGTGGATCAGAATTGTCTTTCAAAATATAAGGAATAAGAGAAAGGAAGCTGGTTACTAAAATACACAAAAAAAAAATTTTCCAAGTTCTCCACACTGTTAGAAGGAAATGGGAGCATTAAACTTGCCAAATAGTAACCAGTGGGTAAAGTGAAATTTGGAAAACAACTTGAATATTCCAATAGGTCATGGTTATACTTGATATCTGGTTATTTTCTCTTTGTCCATTCCCCACCCCCTTGATCCATATCCCTTTTCTCTGCTCAGTTCTGTGCCCCAGAAGAATGACCTTTATGGATTGCTTCCCTTCCTGGGTTTCCTGTTCGAAGCTCCCAGTCATATTTCATTGATGAGAGACATTAGCAAGGGACTAGAGAGCAGAGGGAGAGAGGCTAGGATATTTCTTTCCTCTGAATCCCACCCTGACCATCTCTGGCAATTTCTGTGTTTCCCCATTGCTACAGCTTCCTCATATGGCTGTCCTTCAGAATTCAGCTCTCTAGGGTTCGGTAATGCTTTTTTTTCCCCCTGCAGTCTCTCCAGACCTTATGGTAGTGAGGACTTCTTTTCACTAATGCTGGCCTCGAAGTGCCTCTCCATCCAATGTTTATTCTCTTATCTCGGCCTACACTTCTCACATTTTTAAGGACTCTCTTCACCAAAGTCTCTTTATTTGAATCACGGGCAGGTGAATTCTGTGTCCTGCTGGGGAACCTAACTGATACAGTATCAAACTTCCAAAGTCTTTTATTCTTTAGTTTCTATATGAAGAAAGGACAAGAATTTCTTAATGTTCTAATCATACCCTTGTTTGTAGGAGCCTGTATCATGGAATTATATTTTTAATTCAATTAAGTGAGTAGAAAAGGAAAAAGAAAGAGGAATTGGGCAGATTCTAGATCTTCTTATGCCATTCTGACATAATGTGGTGTGTTCAGCAATAAATGGGCTGGAAACAAAACTGGAAGGTTTTTGACCCCACTAGGCTCACAGATATTTAGTAGTGCACCCTTTGTTATTATTGATAATAATAGTCATTAAGCCAAGAGTATATAAGAGATCAGAGTCACAGAAGTAAATTCTTCTGAAATCATGATACAGGGATGAGAGGTGAACTATAAATACTGCTGTTGGGATACATGCTTTTAATGACATGGAAAAAGGTTGTCACATGACATTAGTGATTGTGCTGCAACTATTGTTAGCTAGTTTAGTTATTTCGTGAGTTTGAAACACTTTGCATGTTTCAAGAGGAATTATACTGTTTGAAATGGGCCTTTCGCATAAAAGCTAAAAACCTCTGAAAAGCTGCTAAGTGCCTGGAAGCCAGCTCTGTTAATTCTTTGTATGATATTTTGCCTGGGACAGTGTACCCTTAAGTACTTTTGGAGGAAAGTAATTAAATATGGTCATAAAACTGAAAGAAACAGATGACTATGGGTTTTATTATACTATGAACTAATTTGTTGACTTTCTCCCTAAATTTCCATCTAATTTTCTATTGGAGCTGTAATTTTCTATTGGAACTATAGGATTAAAAAATAAATTAATGACATGGTATCTTTTCCTCAAAGGTATTACTGTGTAATCAGAGGGAATGTATGTATGAAAAAGCTAAAGAGCATTTATAAGGTGACATGAGACTACTGACCAGATGTGTTACTCAGAACTTTTAGTTGCAGATGACAAAAATACTAGTCTAATTAGTTTGGGGAAAAGGGATTTATTGGTTTATATAACTGAGAAGCACAGGAGATAGAGCTACCTTTTGGCTAAATGGGCGCCTTGAGGTCACTTATTCTCGCCTCAACCATCATCTCTTCTTTCTTCTGTAATAGCAAGGTCTTCCTGATTGGTGGTAGAGTTGGCTATTGGAGGGAAGTGATAAATTCATATTCTCTTTATAGCAAACAGTTCCAATCAAAAGAATATGCCTTGAAGACATACAAATGGCCAACAGATGCATGAAAAGATGCTTAGCATCACTATCCACCAGGGAAATGCAAGTCAAAACCACAACGAGATATTACTTCCTACTAGTCAGGTGTGACCAGCATCAAAAAGGTAAGAAACAAGGAGTGTTGGTGAGGAGATGGAGAAAAGAACTCTTTTGCATTGGTAGGATACAAGCTGGTGCAGCCACTATGGAAAACACTATGGAGGTTCCTCAAAAAATTGAAAATAGAACTACCATATGATCCAGTAATTCCACTACTGGGTATTTGCTCAAAGAAAATGAAAGCAATAATTTGAAAAGATATTATGCACCCCTATGTTTATTGCATCATTATTTACAATAGCTAAGAGATGGAAGCAACCCAAGCATCCATCAATAGACAAATGGATAAGAAAGATGTGATATATATATGGAATATTATATATATGTTGGAATATATATAGTACTATGGAATATTATACAGCCTTAAAAAGATGAGATTGTGCCATTTGAGACAACATGGATGGACCTAGAGGGTATTATGCTAAGTGAAATAAATCAGACAGAGAAAGACATATACCATATGATTTCACTTATACATGGAATCTAAAAATTAAAACAAACAGACACAAAACCAAAACAGACTCATAAATACAGAGAATAAACTGAGGTTTGCCAGAGGGGAGGGAGGTAGGGGGATGGGCAAAATGGGTGAAGAGAAGTGAGAGATACAGGCTTCCAGTTATGGAATAAATAAGTTGCGGGAATAAAAGGCACAGCATAAGGAATATAGTCAATGATATTGTAATAGCAATGTATTGGGACATATGATAGCTACATTTGTGGTGAAAATAGCACAATGTATATACTTGTTGAGTCACTACATTGTATAATATAACATGTCTGTCAACAAAAAAGAAAGAAGAGAAAAGAAGGAAGAAAGGAAGGAAGGAGAAAGAAAGAAAGAAAGAAAGGAGAAAGAAGGAAAGAAAGAAAAAAAGAAAGAAAAAAGAGAAGGAAAGAAAGAAAGAAAGAAAGAAAAAGAAAGAAGGAAAGAAAGAAAGAAAGAAAGAAAGAAAGAAAGAAAGAAAGAAAGAGGGAGAGAAAGAAAGAAGGAGGAAGGGAGGGAGGGAGGGAGGAAGAAAATGCCTCTTTTCTGTTATTTGCAGCTAAAGTTGCAATGAAGGTTGTGATTGGTCTGAACTAGACCATACACCATCCTGGGTATCCTGTGAGCAGGTATTAGGTACTCTAATTGGTCCATCTTGGGTCATGTGCTCATCTCTGCAGAAAGTGAGGGGGGATGAAAAGAGTCATAAATTAGAGTTTCCATGAAAAGACAGACTGTATAACAATAAGAGAATGAGAAAAAGCAGGGTGAACAGACAAAAACTATGATTATCACAGCCTACTGCCATTTATTTCTTGATGGCTCAACAACAAACTTTCTTTCTGTATGCATCATTTCAAAATTCCACTGCCTGCCAGTGAAAGTATTAGACTTAGATCCAATAATGCACCCATTCCCAAAGCTAAGAGAAGCAAGTCAATGTCTCATCCAGGAGTTGCACTTAACTCTCAAGTCCTCACCTATGTTAACTCCATCCTCTCACATTTTAAATTCTGTTACTAGCAGCACCCCACTTGCTGGTATTTCTGTGTCAGGGCTCTTTCGTATAAAAGTGATAGAAAACTAGTAGAAACTATTTCTTTCCAAAAGAAATTCATTGGCTCCTATAAATGAAAAGTTTACAATTGCACCTCAGGCATAATGGATTCAGGGATAAAAATGATACTATCAGGATATCACCTTTCCCCATTGAGTCCCATTTTCCTCTTAGTTGATTTAATTTGGGGGCAGAGTTTCTAACATGGTAGCAGAGCTAGACTGCTAGCATCTGTAGGCTTACTTCAATGACATAGCCACAATTTCAATGGTTCGTGTCCACTTTTTCAGGGTCCAGCAAAGTTGTCAGGGATTGATCTAATTGACTTAGGAAAATGCCCATCCCTGAGCCAGTCACTGAAGTTTGGCATATATATGTGTGTGTGTGTTGGTAGTGGGTGTGGAGGGGTGGGTGGAATAGTCTGACATGCTGGGCTTCTGTCATGTGGATACCCCAGTTGTAGTGATGACAGGAAGAGATCAGTTCTACCTGGACCACATGGAGTAGGCTTCACATTAAAATGAGAGCCTATTGTCAGCAGAAATAGGTTACATAGAAAGATAACATACAAAGACCATGACTACTGCACTACCCAATAAATGATAGAGTGATTAAAAAAATTAATCTTTATTGAATTCTTGTAATGTACCAGATATTTGGTACATTGTTTCACATTTATCAGATAAATTTACTCCAAATCACATACTAGCGAGTGGTGCTACTAGGATTTTTTTTTTAATCTGTCTAGTAACTCATGGCATTTTAGTATATTGCCTACCACTTTAGAGAAGGTGATCCTGTATTTCCTTCTTGGAAAACTAGATTTTGGAAAACTAGGGAGAGCTTAGAGCAGATAAAGAGAAGGATAGATGACATGGAGATGGGAAGAGTAGGACATGCAAGAAATAAGGCTGGAGCCTAGTCTGATCAGAACTGATTAGAGAGGACCCCAGAGTGGAGCCATGAGAAATATCAGTAGACCAGACATACACTGAGGTCCCTTCATAGAAATAAACAAATGCTTATCTGGGAAGTTTGGATTTGTCCTGAAATATGATAAAAAGATATTAAGAATTTTGAGCAGAGAGGATCTGTGATGAAAAGGATGTTGAGCCTTACACAGTGGTGTGCAGAGGGTACTGGAGAAGGCACTCCAGGCAAAGAGATAAACTCCCAGCCTGTTATCAGCCTCTTGATATATAGTGATAAGAATCCAGACAAAAGAAGTGGCAGGAGTAATTGAAATCCAAGATTCAGATGGATGATTTTGAAACTCTGGGGTATAGAAGAGCATCTGGTAGAATGTTCTAAAATGCAGATTCCAGGGCTTTTCTTCCAGATGTTCAGATTTAACAGGTCTAGAGTGGGGCACAACAATGTGTATTTTAATAAGCATTCAAGATGAGTCGGATGCAGGTCATTCACAGACCACATTTTGTTTCAGAGGAGGATTAGACAGGCGTGTGGATAATTATGAAGGGCAATCAAGCCAGGAGGAGAGGGGAATTTGTGTTGATGGTAATTGGAAGGTTGGGAAAAGGCCCTGATTATAGGGAGAGTTGATGAATTCTGTTTACATAATTCTTATTCACATTTATGTTGGAACTTCTGGTGTGTTGATTTCAGTTGTTATCTGTGTATATAAAGCTGTTGTTAAAAAGATGTCCTGGAATGAAAACTATTAGGCACTTGTCCTTGATCAACAATACTGGAATTGTTCTGGGTACTTACTTACCGCTTTGGCTGGTTTGGAGCAGAGTTTGAAGTGGAAGAAGGAAGTGAATGTAATAAAAGCCATGCTGAAGCTGTTGTGTTTTTCAAAATGTCTGGCTAGACATTCTTTTCCTAGTCTAGAAATTATGACTGTCAAAACTACTTGTCATGGTATCTGAAAAATCACAATGAAAGGAGTGTTGCTAGTATGAAACATGGATGTTAAAATTCTCTTAGCATATCTCACAGTGGCCAAGATGTTAATAATGTTGCTAATGAATTTCTACCCATCAAGGTAACAGCACCTCATGGGACAAATTATCTCCTTTAAGCTAAGCCTGTCAAGTTATAGTACTCTTTCAATTTGCCTAAATAGTTTAAGAAAGGCCCACTATTCTGAGAAAATGCAATGTTGGTAGTTTTTCTTTTCTCTTTTACTTTCAGATCTGGACCTCCCTTTCCTGAATCTCTGTGAATCATATTGGGCAACCAAGATATTTCTGTGGCATGACCACTTCTTCTCAGAGCTCCCTTCTACAATTTTGGTTATTTTAGTGAGGGAGGGAAAAGTTGTCTTCATAAGTCATTCAACATTTCTAAGTATCATTTACCAAGGAAGCCCTTCACCAAAAGCATTTTCTCTCTATGATATTGAATGGTTTCATGACATGTGATTTATATAGTATTTATTTACTCATGGAAGAAATGCTTTTTGCTCAGCCTTTCTTTCTTGATGCTAACTCAGTCAAGATGTCTGTCTGACCTAGTGAGGTTATGAGTTCATTTCTTTCCTCCCAGGTTAAAGTGATCCAGTTCAAAGTATATGTTTGTGTAAGAGTAAAGCAGGATTAAATGAAAACTTATCCCCCTACCTCAGTATTTATTACCCTGATATATATTCAGTCATAGTGTACTTTTCTCTATTTTTTTCTTACTATAAGTGAATATAATTTTAATCCTTTGAGACTTTCTGCCCAATTCTGCCTGTATGCAAATCTATACCACTATTATATGGCTTTAACAAAAGGAAAAAATACTCACTAAAATGAAAGTGATCTAAGTATTTATAACAGCTATTGATTATTCGTAGAAGCTTTCCACTACCTTTCTCCTCCTTTTTGTTAAGGAGTTTATTTTGTATAGTAAGATACATTATTTCAGTGCAAGCATCAAGACCAAGAGGATAATAACTTAGAAGTTACACAATCCCTTTCCTTCTCTCTTAATCATTCCTCCCTGCCTTCTCTCTCTCTCTCTCTCTCTAATGTAATCTCTAGAACTGTCTTTCTAAGGTATCAGGAAGGTATGTTCGGTTATTTTTTTCATATGGCATACATGGAATAAAATCTCTTCCTCACAAAATCTGTGGCTACTTAACTTATATCTGTGCAGCTATTACTCTCAGTGGTTGATCTCTTTGTGTCCATCTTTCAATTGATTGGGGAATGGGAAACTAAACTCCGATTACGCATTCTAGGAGAAAGCAGCCATCATAAAGTGTTCACATTGTTTCCTCTGCTGCTTTGTTCAGACCCCATGGATAACTTCTGAGACTGATTAGGAGAGTTACTGAAATCTCAAGCAGGACCATAAAGATATTCACAATTATGACCTGACAGATAATGCTGCCCTACTGAGTTGTTATCTTAGGCAGGATGGCTCTCCTTGGTGTCATCTTCTGTTTATAGACCTGGACCAGAGTGCATTTGGTTGTCTCTAATCCCTTTACTATGGCATCAAAGAATGGATAGCTCCAACTTTAAAATAAATCAACACACACACACACACACACACACCAGAAAAATTGAGGGTGATATAGCTATCAGAATATAGTGTGATTTAATTTTCTTCTCATATGTGTGGGTATATTCTGTTTTTTCACTAATACGGAGATGGACAAAAATGTTCCTGTTTTACAGTTTGTATCTGAAATGAAAATATATCTAATTCAGCAGCACAAAGGCAATGTGCCTAAGGGATATCAGGTTTGATGTTCTTAATTAAGACATCCACCAGAGTCATGTTTGGAAATTTGTTTCACTTCTGAGCTTTAGTTTCCCTTTTCTAAAACAAAAACGCTAGAACTCTTATCGTTAGACTTTGTGAAGACCAATGAGGAAAAACTACAATAGAGGGAAATATGAATAAAATTGACTGAATGGATTTTGGAGCTTAGCACCAATATTTGGGGAGTAATTTCAGGGACTAATGACTGTATGGGAGATAAAATACATTTTAAAATAGTATTTGAGTACAGTACACCAAAAATTTAATACTTTTTTGAAAATTATAGAAAAATTTTCATCAATTTACATATACTGTGTTTATCTGTTTGAATACTAATATTGTGATCTGAGATTTCTTTTGGTATAGAATTTTCCTGGTATACTTTTCCCTAATATTTTACTTTCAATCATTTGTTTCCTTAATTTTAAGTTTTATTGAGATAATTTTCACACTATAAAAGTCATCCATTATAAGTAGAAAATTCAATGAATTTTAGTAAATTTATAGAATTCTGAAACCATCACCACAATCCAGTTTTTTTTAATGCATTAGCATTCTCATTTTTTTATTTGTTTATTTTTTTAAGATTTTATTTTATTTATTTGACAGAGAGAGAGAGAGAGCAAACACAAGCAGGGGGAGCAGCAGGCAGAGGGAGAGGGAGAAGCAGGCTCTCCGCAGAGCAGGGAACCTGATATGGAGCTCGATCCCAGGACCCTGGGATCATGACATGAGCCGAAGTCAGACACTTAACTGACTGAGCCACCCAGGCACCCCACCACAATCCAGTTTTAGAACATTTTGATCACTCCCAAAAGTTCCCTCTTGCAGGTGACCTTTGGTCCCACTGTTCTGCTTTCTGTCTTTATAATTTTTTCTCTTATGGACATTTTATATAAATGAAATCAGTATGTAGTCATTATTCCTGGCTTTTTTCATTTAGCATAATGTCCTTTTTTTCATTTAGGATAATTTCATCATCCCTGTTGCCACATGTATTAGTTGTTCATTCCTTTTTTTTTTTGGCTGAATAGTCTTCCATTGTATGAATATACCATTTTTTTTTTTCTTTTACTTTCCCCTGATCATAGACATTTGGATTATTTCCAGTTTGGGCTCTTATGAATAATAATGCTATGAAAATTTGCATGCATGTCTTTGTGTGGATATATATTTTAATTACTTTTGGGTAGATTCCTAGGAGTGGAGTGGCTATATAGTAAGTGTATTTTTAACTTTGTAAGATACTCCAAGCCGTTTTCTATAGTGGCTCTACTACTTTCCATTCCTATCTTCAATTCTCAAGTGTTCCAGTTTCTTTGCATCCTTGTTAACACTTGGTATTGTCTGTCTTTTTGATTATCGTCATTCTTGTGGGTAAGAAGTGGTATCTCATTGTGATTTTAATTTACATTTCCCTGATTACTAATGATATTGAGCATCTTCTAATGTGATTAGTGTTTTCTTTTTTTTTTAAGATTTAAAAAATTTATTTATTTGAGAGAAAGAGATAGAGCAGGACAGGGATCAGAGGGAGAGGGATAAGCAGACTCCATGCTGAGTGCAGAGTCCAACACGGGGTTCAATCCCGCAACCTTGAGATCATGACCTGAGCCGAAATCAACAGTTGGATGCGTAACTGACTGAGCCACTCAGCTGCTCCTCTTTGTTTGTTTTCTTTGATGAAATGTCTATTCTATATTTTGTCCATTATTACATTGGGTTGGTTTTATTTTTTAGCTTTAAGAGTTCTTTATATATTTGGGATACAAATCTTTTTACCAGATATGATTTGAAATAATGCACTCTTGACTTAACAAAGCTTTGTTAATTGATAGTTTTTCCCTTTTCTTAAAAGTGATGCAGGAACAGGGAACACTTTCTCCATTTATTTCTCTGCCAGCGTATAATCTACTTAGCATGTATTTTAATTATCTTTATAATTAACACCTCACAAGACATTATCATTAATATTTTATACAGAAAATATGCATTTAGATTTACCCATCTACTGATAATTTTTGTTGCTCTTCATTCTCTCATGCATCTTTGGTTTTCCATCTGAGATAATTTTTTTTCTATTTCTCCTGTGTTAGTTTTGGTAATTTGTGCCTTTCATGGAATTTTCTCACTTCATTTAGGTTTCTGAAAATATTACCATAAAGTTGTTCATAAGTCTCTCTTGTTGTTCTTTAACATTGGCTGTATCTTTAGTGATGGACGTATTATCTAAATTATTGAATTTATTGGCACAAAGTTGTTCATAATATCCCCTCATTATCTTATCAATCTGTAGGTTCTGTAGTGATGTGTTTTCTTTTTTCATTGACATTGATAATTTGTGCCTTCTTTTTTTCTTATCATTCTAGCTAGTTTTGTAATATTTATTGATTATTTTAAAAGAAGTTATTTTGATGTTTTTTCTCTATTTTTATTTTCTATTTAATTAATTTCTCACTTCTCTATTTTATTTCCCTCCTACTTACTTTGTGTTTAATTTTCTCTTTAAAGTTTTTTTTTAAGTAGGTTAGATAATAGATTTTAGATCTTTATTTTTTCCTAATATAAGCAATTATAGCTATAAATTCTTCTCTAAATACACCCTTGGTTGCATCCCATAAATTTTGATATGTTATTTTTTCATTTTTATTCAGTTCAAAATATTATCCAAGCACACTTGGGAGAATTTGCATTTTGCTTCTGTTGAGTGGCATGCCCTCTAAACATCAATTAGGTCAATTTGTATGATAGTATTTTTCAAGTCTTATCCATTTTTATTGATTTCCGTTCTACTTACTCTCTTAATTACTAAGAGAAGAGTGTTGAAATTCCAACTATAATTATGGATTTGCTTATTCCTTCTTTCATTTCAACTACAAATTGTGTTTAGCAATGGAATTGATTTTCATTCTGGTGCAAGCTTCTTATCCTATCATGGTGCAGCAACAATCAGATACCAGTTTAGTACCAGTACATGGATCACATTTTGAATATCTGTTCTGGAATCACCAGTAAACTGAGATGGCTTTGTAGAAAGCCTTCAAATAACTATGCATTTGAAACTTCAAAATGAACAGGATGAAGTCTTAATATGAAAAGAGACTGTTTAAATAACTAAACGTGACTGAAAGTTATTTGAGATGTCACTAAGAAAACCTAATATTTAAAAGGAAAGGAAAGATATGACAGATCATAGGTGGTTGCAATTATTTAAAAAAAAATGCCACTTTACTTTTACAGCCTAATGAATTAACATTTCCTACCAGAACTATTCCACTTGGTATAGAAAATTCTCAGCTTAAAGTGGTTTAAACTTAAGCCTCCTTTGTCATTACCTATATAGTCAATTTACAGAAAACTGAAGCTTAGAGTTCAAGTTCACATAGAACATGGTGGATGTTCTGATATTTTGGTTCCCTTTGCAGTTTGCCCACAAGAAGGGAGTCAGCTGGTCATGTCAATTACGGACATTTGGTATAAATGCTAGATTCATTTCTTACGTGAATTAATACAATGCCACTCTCCTTTACACTGGTCTCTGAGAATTTGTCCCAGAGGGACAAATCCATTTTTAGTGGGGTGATAAACCCTTGGGGTTGAGGACAAGCTTAAAATGTGTTGGATTCACCAAGATAATTGCTGACCTAGTGGTACTGTATGGGAGCTGATAACCAGACTTCCCTAAACCACTCTGTTGGTGAAGTGTCATGATAATTAAAACCATGGCACTTATAAAAGCACACACACACACACAAAAAATAACAAGATAAAAAATGAGTGAAGAAACAAGGATGAAGACAAAATAAAAAGTGACGATGATATGAAGCCAGATATAAGGTTAGTACGCAAAATATATGCCAAAGGATCTGATGTATTGCTAGTGACAGGCTTTAAATTTGAGTCTGTGCTTCTTAGAGAGCAAATCAAAGTGGGAAAACATGATAACTAAAGATTCATAACAGATTTTTTCTTTTTATTTGTCCTTTTCTTAAATAACACAAGTAATACATGATTATTACAGAAAAATTAGAAAATGAATAACAATTCTTTTGAAATCATATAATCCCTCCATCCAGAACTAATCATTTTAACATGTCAAAGTGATTCAATGTTGGAAAATAGTTATTTTTCCAAATTTCTATTTATATAAATATATATTTAAAATGGAATCATATTACTGTTTTTACTTATCAATATTTTATAACTATTATAATAGATATTATTTTCACTGACTACACAGTTATCATAAATGGGTAAGTCACAATTTATTTAGCATTCTAATTCTGTTTGACTCAGTCTATTTTTTTGCATTACAGACAATGCTGTGAGGACCATCCTTGTATATCTCTATACAGTGGATTAGTTATTTACTTGGGATAAAGTTCAAAAAGTGACATTGCTGGATCTACATAAGATTTGACAGAAAGTTTCATTTTTAAGCTGGGGTTTGAAGAATGAGCTAGATTTCATCAGGTGAAGAATCAAGTGAGCAACAATAATACCTTTTCTAAAACCTAAATTAAGTGTGATATTAAGGTCTTTTAACTATACCTGTCAAAACCATGTTAGTGCGAGTAGGCAAGGCTAGGTCATTTTCCCAAGATGCCATAGCTCAGTCTGGTTAAAAATCAAATGATGTGACTCATTCATTTTTTCATTTATGCATCAATTTACTTAATAGATATTAGTTGCGTAATGAAGTGCAAGGCACTGTGATAGACCAGTGCATAAGATAGATGTGGCTAAATGTATGTTGGTGGAGGCCATGCTGCAAATCTTCACAAATATTTGGTTTATGTTTGCTATGCTTTTGTTGCTACAGATTTTCTGAATCAGAATATTTTTATATGAGTCAGATATATTTGAAAATGTGCCAATATGATCCTTTTGAAAGCCAGTGATCTAAGAGACTGCTTTCTAAACCATCTTGTTCAGTCTCTGTGAAGAAAACATTTTTGCTCTTATTTTGGGTTTTAATTATAAAGTTCACATAGAGTTTTCACACTTAATTTATTCCCAAGATCATAATCCAGAGGTTTTATAGACAGCAATAAAAGGTTATTTAGATCAATGGTTCTTAAGTGGGTTTAGACTCATTTTTTGAACTTTTATAAGTACATAGGAATGAGCCATGTGTGTGAGTCCACCAACAAATAACAAGGCAGTTGTGGTTGGAGCAGGGAGAGCAGCAGCATATGAGAATTGAGAGGGAGAATGGAGCCAGATTACCTATGGCCTCGAGGCCTAGTTAAGGAAATAATTTATTTGTCTTTATATTTAAATATTTTGCTCAAAATACTTTTTCTTTCATGATTCTAACCCTAGACTCTCCAGTTCATACAGATATCTCCTCTCTTGGAAATCCTATTACAGTTCTTATCATAGCATATGATCTAGCTTCTTCTTTTTTTTTTTAAAGATTTTTTTATTTTTTATTAGACAGAGTACAAGCAGGGGGAGTGGCAGGCAGAGGGAGAGGGAGAAGCAGGGTCCCCGCTCAGCAGGGAACCCGATGTGGGGCTTGATCCCAGGACTCTGGGATCGTGACCTGAGCCGAAGGCAGACGCTTAACTGTCTGAGCCACCCAGGCGCCCCATGATCTAGCTTCTTAATAATATTTTTATTACTTCTGTTATGTTACTGTTGTTTCAACAAGAAGATGTCTTTTGAGGGCAGTTTTTGTATTATAGATAATTTTGCCTAGGATAATTCTGGACCCATACATAGTAGATATGCTATAAATATTAGTTGTTTATAGTTCCTGGAGGTTGGGGTGGGAAAAGAACAAAGAAAAGAAAAATGGGTAGGTGATATTGAAAATATGTGTCATTGCCATTGAAAAAGTGAAGTCATTCATTTAAAGACTGGAGAATCAAAACATTTCAAAATTATTTTCTGGCAATTTATGTCCCTTCTTTTAAACTGTGCTTTAATTATTTATCAGTTTTTATTTTTAAATGCATCTATCATTTATTTACTTCACTAAGAAAGGTCTATTTTATCTCTCTTCCCCATGTCCTGATTTAATATTCATTCTCGTCAGATAGTTTGGTCACAGCTCAGATGTTACTGTGAAATTGGGACGAGTACAGCATTGTTCCACTATGCTTTTGAAAAACTGCTATATCTTTTATATTAGGTAAATAGACACAATTCCAAAAAGGGATATACATTTCCATTCTAATTCTTTTCATGCTGATGTTACATAAAGCACATTCTGAGAGCCAAGAATGAACAAGAACTGCTTCTTAAAGAAGAAAGGATAAAGCAAGATAAAGACATCAAAGCTATTGCCATTACATTTTATCCTGAAAGAAACAAGAAATTACCAGGAAGGATCAGAACCTGACGGAAAGGGGTTACTGTTACAAATCCCCACAAGCATTTCAGAAGGGAGTAAGACTTTTTCAGGGGAGGAGATCTATTTATCCAACTGACAATGAGTCTGTGAAATTATCTAGTTAATGCAAACAAAAGGCAGGTGCTTTAATGTTATCTCCTGGGTACCTGATGTTTCAAAAATCAGGGAAACGTACCTAAAGATGCGTACAGTGAAAAGTGTCTAGGGCCAGATTTTGAACTTTTAAAGACACTTTCAAGATTTCTCAAAGTACAGCTTCAAGTTCAAAGTGAACTCATTGAAAACTGGTTTCACTAAGAACCAGCATCAGCATCAAGCAGCATCAGCAGATTGTTAGGACTGAGGTTTCCCAGGATGCCGGGCACTGAAGAATCATTTTTTGTTATTTTGTAATATTTCATTTGTTCAACAAGTACTTTAAAGCTCCACTTTTTGCAAGGCACTGTGCTAGGGAATGTAGAGGACTCAAAGATATTTGAGGTAATTATTATGCCCTTGAAGAGAAAACAGTGGTAGAAAGTTAACAGTTGCTGACACCTTTAAGCAAGCGTCTCAAAAAATTAACTTAAACAAAATTGATGACTTAGAACGAGAACTAAAATACCCTATTGGGCGCCGGGGTGGCTCAGTCAGTTAAGTGGTTAGACATCTGCCTTTGGCTCAGATCCTGATCTCAGGGTCCTGGGATGGAGCTGCATAGGGTTTCCCAGCCCTCCTTCTCCCTCTGCCCCTCCTCCCTGCTCATGCTCTCTCTCTCTTTGTCTCAAATAAGTAAAATATTTTTTTTAAAAATACCCTATCATTTTAGTTTCAAGGAATATTGTATTCTAGCTGTACACCTGATTTCTCTTCTGTGACCTGTGTCCCCATTTGGCTCTCTTCATCTGTGTTGTGTGTGTGTCCTGAGGAGCCCAGCACCATTTAGGAGTGTAGGACAGCTGAGAGGCTAGGCTGTGGAATGAGGAATTTAGATTAGAACACCTCTTCCAGCACTTCGCAGTTTTGTGATTTGAGCACGTCCATAATCCCTCTCTCAGTTTTCTATTCTGTAAAATGGGGATAATATGATTGACTTTACAGGGTTGATGTCATGATTAAATAACATCTATAAAGCACTTAGCAAATTGTGTAGCAATAGTAAACACACAGTACTTAAAAAAATAAATCAAATAACATCACTCTACTGTTTAGAAGTCTCTAATTCCTTTCCATTGCACTTAGAATCAAAGCTGCCCCTTACCACTTAAGATGGCCTACAATGCCTAAAAAATCTTCTTCCACTTGTCCTAGTGCCTTCTCACACAGCTCTTTCCCTAAGTTCCACACTTCTCAGCTGCCCTGGGCTTCTTGCTAAGGCTCCTTCCTTTAGGGATCTCTAAATGTGCTTTCTCTTTTATCTACAAAAACTCTTTGACAAGATTGTTGTGTGGCAAGATCACACCCATTTTCACATGGAGCGTTTTCAATGAAGTTTCCAGGGCAGTACTCTTTTCCTCAGATGTGCCTTACTTGGCTATCTTATCTAGCAGTTATTCCCCTTGATAGTTTCCCTTTCTCCTCAGAAGTGTCCCAGTCACTCTATATTCTCCTTACACTACTTGGCACTTAAATTCTTTGTTACTTATTTATTTTTTCCATCTCTTTCTAGAGTATAAGTTACTGGAACTATAAGGAACTATAAAGGAAGAACTTTGTCTTTCTACCTAGTTGTTATATCCTGAGTCCCTGTAACAGTGCCTCACACACAGAGGTACTTGAAAATTTTTGAATGACTGAAAGCATTTATTTCTATGGATAATAAGTCCTGTACTTCCAAACTGTATTTCTAGAGAAAAAGGATACTATTTGGAGTTAAGTTCTTTGTTGATGGTTTCTTAATTGATGGTAACCTCTTTTAAATGCATAACATAAAGCTTTGAATTTTAAAGAGTACAACAGTTACAGATAAGAAAAAAATAGCAAATTCAGGAAAGATCTACTCAGACTCATTTGTTGTACCTCAATTTTAAACTTTAATTGTTAATTCTAAATGTGTATCTTAATTATTACCTAGTGGCTATTAAAATTAAAAATGCATCTGGAGTTTGAAAATCATGAGCCTGCATTTCATGGTAACAAACAAGATGGGTTACTGTTAATCCAAATATTATTTACTTTTAAAATCCAAAGACTAAGTCATAGTTTATAGTCACTAGCCCACAATGTCCCTTAGAGCCTGTCTTGTTGTGTCTTGTTTTCTAATTGCTTTATGTGCACATGTCTTTGTGAATTCCTCCAGTGCAAGAATACATTTCTTTGATACCCCTAGTAGTTGGTGCAGTGTAAGACAATGAAAAGTTTTTCCTAAATTACTTGAGTAGAATTGGATTAAAGGATTTAAAAAATGTTCACCTGTTGGTATTTAGCTGGCAGACATTAAGATAGAAGATATATACAACTTTTTACTTTTCATGGTTGAATATTTCACTAATGGAGTCTTCCAACTTAACTTTTGAACTTCTTACTATAAATTAGACACTCTGCACTAAAAATGAATGTGGGAGAAGTTTAAAAGGTATAAAAGATGTTTGTAAATTTAGGACAGCAAATCTATTCCCATTTCCTGTTACCATAGATACTAAGTTCAATGAGGTCAAGACAAGATATGAAGATAAAATTATGATAAACAAAGAAAAGGTTATGAATATTTTTACACAATAGAGTTTTAATTAAGCATTTGTAGTACATGCTGTTTGCAATATAAATCACCTTCTTAAGGTATCCCCCATTAATTATAACAAAATTATTCATTCATTCATTCAGCAAATATTTGCATGCTTACAATGTGCCGGGCATTGGAGATACCTGAATGAACCAAACAGACAGAAATCTCTGCCTATGGTAATTATTAGTTACTATTTTAAATGATGTTTAACTTGGGAAAGTTTGAAGTTTCTTCAGTGACCTCTACCAAATTTCCCACTTTGTAAATCTACTGTGGACAAATTTAAATATACTGATTTTTTTTTTTTCTAGTTTGTATTTTGCAAGCACCTGTTGCTTTTAAAGCATAGAATTGGCTGTTTGAATAACTAAATAAAGACAATGAAGACTTTACTCTTAAAGAACGGTGATAATTGAAAGGAAGAGTGCCTACCCATGAAAAAAAAATTAATACCCAAATATACATATCAAAGTAGGGATTCAAGATACTGATAAACACCTTTGATGTTTAGAGACAGGCCACTTGATATGAAATCATCAAGTGGGCTACTGAGTAAATCAAATGCTCATTAGTGCTTCCTATGTATATTTTCATTTGCCTTGCTGTTTCTTTGGAGGTAAAGCCTTAGATAGCATTTTTAATGATCTTAGGCAAAGGATTCACATTTAAAATAGTTGAAGCTCATATAATGATCGTAGCCTTCTCTGCTACCAGAAGGGACTCTGAAGACAAAATCCAACAAAATAATGGATACAGTAGATTCTAAGTATTTACAGATTTAGGATTCCTGGTTTCAACTGTTTGCCAGCTATGTGGAAAATTCTTACTGTTTTTACTGGAAGAAATCTGAGTCAGTGTTCTTGTAATACTAGTATCCAAGAGAATCTAGGAGTCACTCAGAATCTCTTAGCGTTTTTGTTCTAACTCTCCTAAAATGATACCAACTTGTGGATTTTGTGAATATTTTTCGTTAGCTAAGAGAGAAAATTATATCAAAATTTGAATAGACAAGTTATCATGTGAAATATGCTCAGAAAATACAGGAATGGTTAGAAACCAAGATTCAAAAAAAAAAAAAAGGAAGCTGTAAAAATGTTATATAATTAAATTTGGAGATTTCTTAAGGATAAGCATATTTTTATAACATTACCCCAAATTCTTTGGGGCCCATTCTTTTCACCTTGTTAGTATTAAATCCTAACTGATTTGGATTTAGACAAATATTTTTGTATATATATTTTTTGGCCTATTTATGAGGGTGGCCATTAAAAGTACTAAACTCTAACTAATGAAGTGCTGGTTAGTTATTTTATTTATGTGACTTCTTTGAAGTGCAGGGACATGATGAAATTTTATTACAAGCATTCTGACTGTGTTTACATTTCAGTCAACAAAACTATTTCAAAACCTTTACGTTTCTACTTCTGGTCACATCAATAGTGTCAGGTTTCACAGCTGTGGTAGCATGTGCTGCAATAGACTGCATTGTTGTTTAGGAAGAAAATTCTAAATAAAGAAGTATTTATTGAATTTTTACTAGACTGCATCTTAGTGTGCTGCACATGGGATATTTTATAATTGCCTTCCAGTATGTTACAATCTTGTTCAAAAGGAAGAATTTGTGTACATCAGACAATAGAATACGGTCCAACAAGAATGACCAGTTGAGTATGACCAGGCACCAACATGTATGATAAGTACAATAAAACCTGTGTTCAGAGAAGGTTTAATAGAAGAAGTGAACCTGAGAACAGACCTGAAGGCATGGTTCTTCTCCAGAGCTTGATAAAGTGGAATAGAGCAAATGGTCCATAATCGTAAGAGAAACCATGAGGACAGAACAAGTGTGCTTATCGTAAGAAACTCAAAAGATCCGCTGGGCTGGAGAGAAGGCATAGGGGAAGGAAGCTTCAACAGATAACCCGGGGGCTGACGATGCCTGACTTGCCATGCATATCCTCATCCAGAAAGGAGTTTGGCCTCTATCCATTATGCAGTCGGAGGTCATTACGGCTTGTAACAGGATAGTTACAGTCCTGAGGATTTTTTCCCATAACATGTGTGTAAATAACTTTAAATAAATACACATGTGGATTTACCCTGATCCAAACAAATATTTAGAGATGGACAAGAAATTCCAAGTTTGGATACTATTTAACTGGATTTTCTTCTTAGTCTAACATCTTATAAAACTTCTGAGGTAAGGTGTAGCCTTTACCCAAGTCTTATAATCCTTTTCTTTTTGAAAGAATATATGCTAAAATTAGAACTTCTGACTATTTATAACTTGGATAAAAAAATGCAGTGCAAGATGTTTGAAGATCACAACATGTTGACCTCAGAGCTACAAAATATATTCTGCATCAGTCTCTATGTTAAGAATGGGAAATTTGTTTTCTTGTCAATGTTGACATATATATTTAATAGCATGCACGCTCTGGTCAGAATGCTTTAAGTAAAAATAACTGGAGGTTTTGGCTAATATCCACATAATTAATAAGGGTTTTTTAAAAAAATCTGGTTAACTTAAGAAAACTGTCATAATTGACTATATTTAATTTATGAAGTTTTTATTTTTCTGGAATCACAAAGAAGGGACTCTGAAGACAATAATGTTAAATAACAGAATTCTGCATAGGTAGTGTGACATTTACTCAGAAAAAAAAGAAATCTAGGACAAAAGTTGAGAAAAACAGTTATCAGTTGGTAAGATTATATAATGCCTGGGGAGGTATTTTAGAGGACAAAGTCTTTATCTCTCCTCCCTACAGGGAATCCCTTATGTTCTAAAATCTGTGTGTGATAGAAAGTCATTTGAATGTTGCTTTATAATACTTCCTAAATATTCCCTAAAGGATTTGTTTATTTTAATATGTCTATAGTATGTTTTCAAGGAATGTTTAATGACATGAGAAAATGATCACAATGTGAATGGAAAATGGAAACAAAATTGTAAATACAATTTCATTTCCATTCTGTAATTAAATTAAGCAAATTTATAAAAAATGAATTTTAGGAAATATATTACAATGCTTTTGGGGGTTCTTAAGTTGTAATTTATTGAAAAATTTCTCTGCATATATATGGATTTTTCAGATTCTTAACATTGAACAGTTCCTTTTGTATACTTCTAGGGAGGGGACAGTCTACTTAGAGTTGTGGCTCTTTTTTTTTAATTGAAGCTTCAGCTTTTTTCTCAGAGACTTGTATGAATTTTCTGTATATCAAGAAAAGTAATCCTTGAATTTTATATTAGTTGCATGAATTAATTTTGCATTATAGCGTTATGAATAATATCAAATCACTGAATGATGAATCTTTTTCAAATTCAGGAGTTGTGTCCATTCTGATTGCAATATACAAGGTGACAAATTTTCATTCATAGTTGATCTTAATGAAAATGTAGATCTGGTTTAGTTCAAATTTATGATTTGTATCTGAAAGTACAACATGATGAATGTGTTAAAACTATAAGGCAACAGACAGCTGCCAACCCAGCAACACATACTGAGGATGAGGAGAAGTCTATGTTGCTTCACTTAAGCTACAAATACTGTTATCATTTAGCATGTAATCATCAGTTTTCAATGAGAGGATGGAAAAAGTTTGAAATCCAGGTTACTGCTTGTTTTATCAAAATGTTAAAGACCCAGTTATGGTTTAATTTAAAAAGTGAATGCTAGGACTGGCTGGCTAGGTAACTTCATTTTTCTTGAAGGCCTAGATATTTATTCCCTGAGGTTTAGTTGGCTCTCAGTATAGTGTTTATGAAACATGTAAGAGCTGGTTCACAGAAAACAGAGCAGAGTTTAAAGGTGTGAACTCTATGTACATTGCTGAACAATTCTGTGAATTTTTTAAAGACCCTGAAGATGAAAAAGAGTAGCTCATTATTAAAAAAAAACAAAAAAACAAAAAACTTACTGTTGAGTGACTGCTGAATTTTTACAGTGAACTTGAAATGACTTCAAAAGCATTTTTAATGTCTGTGATTTATATGTGTTCTGAGAATTTGGGGAACAGTGGAGAAATATCTAAAAAACACAGTAACCTAATTAATATGCTTTAAATACTGTCTTGGCAGTAGGGGATAGAAAATTGGACCCATTGTGAGTTCCACTATAGTCTATTTTATGAGAACGGATGTGCCTTGAAGAAGAATTTGGTGCTACTGTGTAATTGAGGTAAAGGAAAAAAACAAAAACAAAAACAAAAACAAGGGGATCTGAGTTCAGATTGTGAGTTCCAGTATAGTCTATTTTATGAGAACAGATGTGCTTTGAAAAAGAATTTGGTGCTACTGCGTAATTGAGGTAAAGGGAAAACAAAACAAAACAAAACAAGGGGATCTGAGTTCAGATCATGGCTCTAGGTTAATTTTTTACATGACCCTAGAAAAGCTGTAGCAGAATAGACTGATGGAAAGAGCTTCAAATTTTATCTTTTCAGGTTGTGCGACACTGCCTATGTGATTTACTCTCTCAACTTTATTTTTGTTGTCTGTAAAGTGGTGATACTACTATACATTTTACAGGGATTATTGTGAGGATTAAATAAAATATATAAACTGCTTAGGATGGTACCTGGTATTTTTCACAGATTCAGTAAATGGTATTCTATGCAGATGTTTACATGTCTTCTTTCTGTTAAACTATGGGTTTAATCTGGGGTCCAGGGAATTTAGGGGATAATGGAGGTTCTCCATTTAGAGATCGTCCTAAATTCTGTGCAAAATTTTGTAGGTGTGCTTATTTCTGGAAAGGGTATGTAGTTTTCATCAGTTCTAAAACCTCTCTGTTAAAGCCCTTGACTACAAACATACATGTTAAACTCTGTTCAATTTAACAGCCAATTTATTTTATAGTCTGGATAAACAATTTAATTGTAGACAATTTAATGGAACAATTAAATGAGTTAGAAGCCAGATCTGTGAATCTAGGTCTGGTTGTGGTGAAAAATTGCAAAAGACATTAATTTAAAAGTGAAACATTTAGTGCATTCTAGGTTTTTTTTTAATGTCAGGAGTAAAATATATTTTCATAAAATTTTCTCAGTTCTGAATTGATGATTAGTTGTTTGTACAAAATCATACAAAATGAGGAGACCTTTGCTATGGCTATAAGAAAAATGAATCTTTCAGCATTTCATTTGAAATGTATAATGTAAATTTATTTACAAAATTTTTTTTATTTACAAAACATTTTATCTTGCTTGGTGTTAATATAAGAAGAAAGGCTTTTAGTTTCTTAAACTCTTTAAATTGGGATCCTGAGTCTACGATTTTTAGATACTATATTTAAGTATTTGCAATATAGGCCTGTTATGTTATGCCTAATAATTTTGAGAATCAAATGTATACTAAATAATGAGTTTTGACTACTGTAGCTTTGTATAACGGTTTGAAATCAGGAAGCTTGATGCCTCCAGCTTTGTTTTTTTATCAAGAGTGCTTTGGCTATTTGGTGTCTTTTGTGGTTCCATATGAATTTTAGGATTGAATTTTAAGATTGTTTGTTCTATTTCTGTGAAAAATACTATTGGAATTTTGATAGAGACTGCACTGAGTATATAGATAACTTTAGATAGTATGGACAATTTAAATAACATTACTTCTTCCAAACCATGAACTCAGGTATTCTTTCATGATTTGTGTCATCTTTAATTTCTTTCACCAAAGTCACATAGCTTTCAGTGTACAGCTCTTTCATCTACTTAGTTAAATTTATTCCTAAGTATTTTATTGTTTTTGATGCGATTGTAAATGGAATTGTTTTCTTTCTTTTTCAGGTATTTCATTGTTAGGGTATAGAAACACAACTGATTTCTGTATATTGATTTTTGTATCCTACAACTTCACTTGCATTTGTTAATTATGTCTAACAATTTTTAGTGGGATTTAGGGTTTTCTATCATATAAGATTATAGCATCTGCAAACAAACAGTTCTGGTTTATCCTTTCTGATTTGGATACCTTTTATTTCTTTTTCTTGCCTGATTGCTCTAGCTAGGACTTCCTGCATAGAATAAATATAGAGAGAGTGAGCGACCTAGTCTTGTTCCTGATCTTGAAGGAAAAGCTTTCAGTCTTTCACCATTGAGTATGATATTAGTGTGGGCTTGTTATATATGGCATTTACTATGAGGAAATATATTCCTTTTATACCCAGTTTGTTGAGAATTTTTATCATGAATGGATGCTGAATTTTGTCAAAAGCTTTTTCTGCCCATATTGAGATGATCATGTGCTTTTTTAGCTTTCATTCTTTTAACGTGGTGTATCACATTTATTGATTTGTGCATATTAAACCTTCCTTGCATCTCAGGGATAAATCCTACTTGATCCTTTTAATGTGCTCTTGAATTCAGTTAGGTAGTATTTTTTTGAGATTTTTTTCATCTATATTCAGGGATATTGGCCTGTAACTCTCTTTTTCTGTAGTGTCTTTATCTGGCTCTGATATTAGGGTAATGCTGGCCTTGTAAAATGACTTTGCAAGTATTTCTTCCTTTCAATTTTTTTCGAAGAGTATGAGAAGGATTGGTGTTAATTCTTTAAATGTTTGGTAGAATTTGCAAAGAAATCATCTGGTCCTGGACTTCTCTTTGTTGGGAGGTTTTGATTACTGATTCAATTTCCTTAAAATTAATTGATCTGTTCAGGTTTTCTATTTCTTCATGACTTAGTCTGGTATGCTGTATGTTTCTAGGAATTTATGCATTTCTTCTAGGTTATCCAATCTGTTGGTGTATAATTATTCATATTAGTGTCTTATGATCCTTTGTATTTCTGTGGTATCATTTGTAATGTCTCCTTTTGTTTCTGATTTTATTTATTTGAGTTTCCTCTCTTTTTCTCTCAGTGAAGCTAGCTAAAATTTTGTCAATTTTGTTTATTTTTTCAAAAAACAAGCTGTTGTTTTATTGATATTTTTTGTTTCCTTGTTTTTCTGGTCTCTAATTTATTTCTCCTCTGATCTTCATTATTTCCTTCCTCATGTTAAGTATGCTATGGTCTTAGTTTGTTCATCCTTTTCTAGTTCATCGAGGTCTAAGGTTAGGTTGTTTAATTGAGATCTTTCTTTTTTCTTAATGTAATGCTATAATTGCTATAACTTCCCTCTTAGAACTGCTTTTGTTGCATTCCATAAGTTTTGATATGTTGTGTTTCGATTTTGGCTTATTTCAAGATATTTTTTTATTTCCCTATTTATTTCTTTTTTTTAAGATTTTTTATTTATTTATTTGAGAGAGAGAGAATGAGAGATAGAGAGCACGAGAGGGAAGAGGGTCAGAGGGAGAAGCAGACTCCCTGCTGAGCAGGGAGCCCAAAGTGGGACTCGATCCCGGGACTCCAGGATCATGACCTGAGCCGAAGGCAGTCACCCAACCAACTGAGCCACCCAGGCGCCCTCCTTATTTATTTCTTGACCTATTGGTTGCTCAGGAGTGTAATGTTATTTCCACACATTTGTGAATTTTCCAGTCTTCTTCCTGTTATTGATTTCTAGCTTTATACCATTGTGGTTGGAAAATATACTTGTTATATTTCAATCTTCTTAAGTCTGCTAAGACTTGTTTTGTGACCTAACATGATGGTCTATCCAGAAGAATGTTCTGTGTGTTCTTGAGAGAAATGTGTATTCTGCTGCTGATAGATAAAGTGTTCTATACACTATACATGTCTGTTAGGTCTGTTTGGTCTAGAATGTGGTTTAAATCCAATGTTTTCTTACTGATTTTATATCTGGAATATTTATCTGTTGTTGAAAATGAGATATTGAAGTCCCCTATTATTATTGTATTGCCAGTTCTCACATAAGATCTGTTAGTATTTGCTTATTATATGTAGGTGTTCTAATGTTGGGTGCATATATATATATGATTGTTTTATCCTTGTGAATTGACACGTTATCATTATTTAATGACCTTCTTTGTCTCTTTTTGTAAGCTTTGGTTTAAAGTCTATTTGTCTGATATAAGTATAGCTACCTCTGCTCTCTTTTTGTTTCTACTTGCCTATAATATTTTTTCATCCCTTCACTTTGAGTCTATGTGGGTATAGCGAGTCTCTTGCAGGCAACATATAGTTGGGTCTTGTTTTTGTTTTTCATTTTTTTTAATCCATTCAGCCACTCTATTTTGATTGGGTATTCAATCCATTTACATTTAAAGTGATTATTAATAACTATTAATAATTAAGACTCATTAAAGCCACTTTATTGTTTTTTGCTGTTTTGTAGTTCCCTTGTTCCTTTCTTCCTCTCTTCATGTCTTCATTTGAAAATTGATGATTTTTGGTAATGCTATGCTTTGATTCCCTTTTCTTTATCTTTTGTGTTTCTACTATGAGTGTTTGCTTTTTGGTTACCATGAAGCTTATTTAAAACATCTTCGTTTTTTATTTAAAGTCAATTAGCCAACGTATAGTACATCATTAGTTTCAGATGTAGAGTTCAGTAATTCATTAGTTGTGTATAACGCCCAGTGCTTACCACATCATGTGCCCTCTTTAATGCCCATCATCCAGTTACCCTATCCCCCCACCCATCTTCCCTCCAGCAACTCTGTTTCCTTCCCATAGTTAAGAATCTCTTATGATTTGTCTCCCTCTCTGATTTCTTCCCATTCCATTTTCCCTCCCTTCCCCTATGATCCTCTGCGCTGTTTCTTATATTTCTCATATGAGTGAAACCATAGGATAATTGTCTTTCTCTGATTGACTTATTTCACTCAGCATAATATCCTCCAGTTCCATTGACACGATGTAAATGATAAGATTTCATTCTTTTTTTGATGGCTGAGTAATATTCCATTGTATATATATACACCACATTATCTTTATCCATTCATCTGTTGATGGACATCTCCACTCTTTCCACAGTTTGGCTATTGTGGACATTGCTGCTATGAACATTGGGGTGCAGGTGCCCCTTCAGAACACTACATTTGTGTCTTTGGGGTAAATACCTAGTAGTGCAATTGCTGAATCATAGGGTAGCTCTATTTTTAACTTCTAGAGGAACCTCCATACTGTTTTCCAGAGTTAGCTGCACCAGCTTGCATTCCCAACAGTGTAAGAGGGTTCCCCTTTCTCCCCATTTTCACCAACATTTGTTGTTTCCTGTCTTGTTAATATTAGCCATTCTGATGGTGTGAGGTGATATATAAAACATCTTATAGATATAACAGTCTCTTTTATCCTGATAACCACTTAACTTTGATTACATACAAAGCTCTGCCCTTTTACTCCTGCCTTCATGTTTTTGATGTTACAATTTACCTTTTTTTATTGGTATACATTAACAAATTATTGTAACTATTGCTATTTGAATACTTTTGTCCTTTAATTTTCCTATTGGAGTTGAGTGGTTAGCACACCATCATATTAGAGTATTCTGAATTTGACTTAAATTTACCTTTACCAGTGTGTTGTATATTTTCATATATTCTCATGTCCCTAATTAGTGTTGTTTCATTTCAGCTTGAAGACCTCCTTCTAGCATTTCTTATAAGGCAGATTTAGTGGTGATAAACTCCCTGAGCTTCTCTTTGTTTGGGAAAGGATTTATGTCTCTATTTCTGAAAGACTACTTTGCTGGGTCAAGTATTCTTGGTTTGCAGTTTTTTGTTTCTTGTCCCCCTCCCCCCTGCCACTGTCCCTAGCACTTTGAATATATCATCCTGCTATCTCTGTCCTGTAAGGATTCTGCTGAGAAATCCACTGATAGCCTTATAGGGGTTCCCTATATGAGACAATTGTTTTTTTCTCTTTCTGCTTTTTTTTTAAAGATTTTATTTATTTTTTGACAGAGAGAGACACAGTGAGAGAGGGAACAAAAGCAGGCGGACTGGGAGAGGGAGAAGCAGGCTTCCTGCTGAGCAGGGAGCCCGATGTGGGGCTCGGTCAGGACCTGAGCCAAAGGCAGACGCTTAACAACTGAGCCACCCAGGCGCCCCTCTCTTTCTGCTTTTAAAATTCTATACTTGCTTTGTTTAAACAGTTTTATTTTAATGTATCTCGAAGAAGATTGTTTTGGATTAAAATCTTGAGGTGATCTATCAGCTTCATGAACTTGGATATGGAAATCTTTCCACAGATTTGGGTAGTTCTCAGTCATTTTTTCTTTTGTAAGCTTCCTGTCCCCTTCTCCCTCTCTTCTCGGACTCTAATAATTTATAGATTGCTTAAGAGAAGCATAGTTCATGTAGGCTTTCTTTACCTCTAACTACACAATTTTAAAGGTTCTGTTTTCTGTTTCACAGATTTTTCTTTTGCTTGTTCATTCTGCTGTCAGTGCTCTATATTGCATTTTTCTTTTTCTTCACTGTATTCTTCAGCTTCAGAATTTATGTTTGGTTCCTTCTGTGATTTCTCTTTGTTAAACTTCTTTTTGTTTGTGTATATTTTTCTGATTTCATTGAATTGTCTGTGTTTTCTTGTAGCTCATTGAGCTTCCTTAAAACAGTTAATTTGAATTATTTATTGGGAAAAATCACAGAGTTCCATGTCTTTGGGGTTGGTGGTTGCTATAGAACCAAAGCCACATGGTCTATAACCAATTTCTCAGGTGTACAGAGCTGTTTCTGGGACTATAGCTAGAACCATGATTGACCATTTAGTGGACTTGTTGTTGGCCTGTCTTCTCAAATGGCTCTTCCTGTTCTTGGACTGCACTAAGGTTTCACAATCTCCTACCTAGATTTGATGGCTCCTATAAAGACATTTTAGTCTATGGATTGATGCCAAGTTATTGGTGTCAAGGGGGGGAGGATATAAACAACGGAAGTCTTAATTGGCCATTGTGGTGATGTCACTCAAATATTTGTAATTCTAAATGTGTGAATTTGGTAATTTAAACTTTTCTGTTAGTCTCATTGCCTTATTTACTTAAAAAATGTAAATTCAAGAGATAAAACATGAGATGAGAAGTAACTAAATTTTTCTTTTTAATTTAATTTAATTTAATTTTTTCTAAATTTTATTTTATTATGTTATGTTAATCACCATACATTACATCATTAGTTTTTGATGTAGTGTTCCATGATTCATTGTTTGCATATAACACCCAGTGCTCCATTCAATACGTGCCCTCTTTACACGTATTGAATGGAGCACTACACTGATGGTACAACCATCACCAGGCTGACCCATCCCCTCAACCCCCTCCTCTCTAGAACTCTCAGTTTGTTTCTCAGAGTCAATAGTCTCTCATGGTTCCTCTCCCCCTCCGATTCCCACCTGTTCATTTTTCCTTTCCTACTATCTTTTCTTTTCTTTTCTTTTTTTAACATATAACGTATTATTTGTTTCAGAGGTTCAGGTCTGTGATTCATCACTCTTACACAATTCACAGCACTCACCATAGCACATACCCTCCCCTATGTCTATCACACAGCCACCCCATCCCTCCCACCCCCCACCACTCCAGCAACCCTCAGTATGTTTCCTGAGATTAAGAATTCCTCATATCAGTGAGATCATATGATACATGTCTTTCTCTGATTGACTTATTTCGCTCAGCATAACACCCTCCAGGTCCATCCAAGTCGTTGCGAATGACATTTCATTTTTTTTGAGGGCTGAATAATATTCCATCGTATATATATATATATGTACCACATCTTCCTTATCCATTCATCTATTGATGGACATCTTGGCTCTTTCCATAGGTTGGCTATTGTGGACATTGCTGCTATAAACATTGGGGTGCACATACCCCTTCGGATCCCTACATTTGTATCTTTGGGGTATTACCCAGTAGTGCAATTGCTGGGTCATAGGGTAGCTCTATTTTCAACTTTTTGAGGAACCTCCATACTGTTTTCCAGAGTGGCTGCACCAGCTTGCATTCCCACCGACAGTGTAGGAGGGTTCCCCTTTCTCCACATCCTCGCCAACATCTGTCATTTCCTGACTTGTTAATTTTAGCCATTCTGACTGGTGTGAGGTGGTATCTCATTGAGGTTTTGATTTGGATTTCCCTGATGCCGAGTGATGTTGAGCACTTTTTCATGTGTCTGTTGGCCATTTGGATGTCTTCTTTGGAACAATGTCTGTTCATGTCTTCTGTCCATTTCTTGATTGGATTATTTGTTCTTTGGGTGTTGAGTTTGAAAAATTCTTTATAGATTTTGGATACTAGCCCTTTATCTGATATGTCATTGGCAAATATCTTCTCCCATTCTGTCGGTTGTCTTTTGGTTTTGTCGACTGTTTCCTTTGCTGTGCAAAAGCTTTTTATCTTGATGAAGTCCCAATAGTTCATTTTCGCCCTTGCTTCCTTTGCCTTTGGCGATGTTTCTAGGAAGAAGTTGCTGTGGCCCAGGTCAAAGAGGTTGCTGCCTGTGTTCTCCTCTAGGGTTTTGATGGACTCCTGTCTCACATTTAGGTCTTTCATGCATTTTGAGTCTACTTTTGTGTGTGGTGTAAGGAAATGGTCCAGTTTTATTCTTCTGCATGTGGCTGTCCATTTTTCCCAACACCATTTGTTGAAGAGACTGTCTTTTTTCCATTGGACATTCTTTCCTGCTTTGTTGAAGATTAGTTGACCATAGAGTTGAGGGTCCATTTCTGGGCTCTCTATTCTGTTCCATTGATCTATGTGTCTGTTTTTGTGCCAGTACCATACTGTCTTGATGATGACAGCTTTGTAATAGAGCTTGAAGTCCGGAATTGTGATGCCACCAGCTTTGCTTTTCTTTTTCAACATTCCTCTGGCTGTTCGGGGTCTTTTCTGATTACATACAAATTTTAGGATTGTTTGTTCCATTTCTTTGAAAAAAGTGGATGGTATTTTGATAGGATTTGCATTAAATGTGTAGATTGCTCTAGGTAGCATTGCCATCTTCACAATACTTGTCCTTCCAATCCATGAGCATGGAACGTTTTTCCATTTCTTTGTGTCTTCCTCAATTTCTTTCATGAGTATTCTATAGTTTTCTGAGTACAGATTCTTTGCCTCTTTGGTTAGATTTATTCCTAGGTATCTTATGGTTTGGGGTGCAATTGTAAATGAGATCGACTCCTTAATTTCTTTTTCTTCTGTCTTGTTGTAGGTGTATAGAAATGCCACTGATTTCTCTGCATTGATTTTATATCCTGCCACTTTACTGAATTCCTGTATGAGTTCTAGCAGTTTTGGGGTGGAGTCTTTTGGGTTTTCCACATAAAGTATCATATCAACTGCAAAGAGTGAGAGTTTGACTTCTTCTTTGCTGATTCGGATGTCTTTTATTCTTTTTGTTGTCTGATTGCTGTGGCTAGGACTTCTAGTACTATGTTGAATAGCAGTGGTGATAGTGGACATCTCTGCCGTGTTCCTGACTTTAGGGGGAAAGTTTTCAGTTTTTCCCCATTGAGAATGATATTCGCTGTGGGTTTTTCATAGATGGCTTTTATGATATTGAGGTATGTACCCTCTATCCCTATACTCTGAAGAGTTTTAATCAAGGAAGGATGCTGTACTTTGTCAAATGCTTTTTCTGCATCTATTGAGAGGATCATATGGTTCTTGTTCTTTCTTTTATTAATGTAGTCTATCACATTGATTGATTTGCGGATGTTGAACCAACCCTGCAGCCCAGGAATAAATCGCACTTGGTCATGGTGAATAATCCTTTAATGTACTGTTGGATCCTATTGGCTAATATTTTGGTGAGAATTTTTGCATCCATGTTCATCAGGGATATTGGTCTGTAATTCTCCTTTTTGATGGGGTCTTTGTCTGGTTTTGGGATCAAGGTAATGCTGGCCTCATAAAATGAATTTGGAAGTTTTCCAACCATTTCTATTTTTTGGAACAGTTTCAGAAGAATGGGTATTAATTCTTCTTAAATGTTTGGTAGAATTCCCCTGGGAAGCCATCTGGCCCTGGGCTCTTGTTTGTTGGGAGATTTTTGATTACTGCTTCAATTTCCTTACCGGTTATAGGTCTGTTCAGGTTTTCTATTTCTTCCTGGTTCAGTTTTGGTAGTTTATACATCTCTAAGAATGCATCCATTACTTCCAGGTTATCTAATTTGCTGGCATATAGTTGCTCATAATATGTTCTTATAATTGTTTGTATTTCTTTGGTGTTGGTTGTGATCTCTCCTCTTTCATTCATGATTTTATTTATTTGGGTCCTTTCTCTTTTCTTTTTGATAAGTCTGGCCAGGGGTTTATCAATCTTGTTAATTCTTTTAAAGAACCAGCTCCTAGTTTCGTTGATCTGTTCTACTGTTCTTTTGGTTTCTATTTCATTGATTTCTGCTCTGATCTTTATTATTTCTCTTCTTCTGCTGGGTTTAGGCTTTATTTGCTCTTCTTTCTCCAGCTCCTTTAGGTGTAGCGTTAGGTTGTGTATTTGAGACCTTTCTTGTTTCTTGAGAAAGGCTTGTATTGCTATATACTTTCCTCTTAGGACCGCCTTTGCTGCATCCCAAAGATTTTGAAGAGTTGTGTTTTCATTTTCATTGGTTTCCATGAATTTTTTTAATTCTTCTTTAATTTCCTGGTTGACCCATTCATTCTTGAGTAGGATGCTCTTTAGCCCCCATGTATTTGAGTTCTTTCCACCTTTCCTCTTATCATTGAGTTCTAGTTTCAAAGCATTGTGGTCCGAAAATATGCAGGGAATGATCCCAATCTTTTGGTACCAGTTGAGACCTGATTTGTGACCTAGGATGTGATCTATTCTGGAGAATGTTCCATGGGCACTAGAGAAGAATGTGTATTCTGTTGCTTTGGGATGGAATGTTTTGAATACATCTGTGAAGTCCATTTGGTCCAGTGTGTCATTTAAAGTCTTTATTTCTTTCTTGATCTTTTGCTTAGATGTCTGTCCATTTCAGTGAGGTGGGTGTTAAAGTCCCCTACTATTATTGTATTGTTGTTGATGTGTTTCTTTGATTTTGTTATTAACTGGCTTATATAATTGGCTGCTCCCATGTTAGGGGCATAGATATTTACAATTGTTAGATCTTCTTGTTGGATAGACCCTTTAAGTAGGATATAGTGTCCCTCCTCATCTCTTATTATAGCCTTTCGTTTAAAATCTAATTTGTCTGATATAAGGATTGCCAACCCAGCTTTCTTTTGATGTCCATTAGCATGGTAGATGGTTTTCCACCCCCTCACTTTCAATCTGGAGTTGTCTTTGGGTCTAAAATGAGTCTCTTGCAGACAGCATATCGATGGGTCTTGTTTTTTAATCCAATCTGATAGCCTGTGTCTTTTGATTGGGGCATTTAGCCCATTTACATTCAGGGTAACTATTGAAAGATAGGAATTTAGTGCCATTGTATTTATTGCCTGTAAGGTGACTGTTACTGTATATTGTCTGTGTTCCTTTCTGGTCTATGTTACTTTTAGGCTCTCTCTTTGCTTAGAGGACCCCTTTCAATATTTCTTGTAGGGCTGGTTTTGTGTTTGCAAATTCTTTTAGTTTTAGTTTGTCCTGGAAGCTTTTTATCTCTCCTTCTATTTTCAATGACAGCTTAGCTGGATACAGTATTCTTGGCTGCATATTTTTCTCGTTTAGTGCTCTGAATATATCATGCCAGTCCTTTCTGGCCTGCCAAGTCTCTGTGGATAGGTCTGTTGCCAGTCTAATATTTCTACCATTGTAGGTTACAGACCTCTTGTCCCGAGTTGCTTTCAGGATTTTCTCTTTGTCTCTGAGACTTGTAAGTTTTACTATTAGATGTCGGGGGTTGACCTATTTTTAGTGATTTTTGAGGGGGGTTCTCTGTGCCTCCTGGATTTTGATGCCTGTTTCCTTCCCCAAATTAGGGAAGTTCTCTGCTATAATTTGCTCCAATATACCTTCTGCCCCTCTCTCTCTTTCTTCTTCTTCTGGGATCCCAATTATTCTAACATTATTTCATCTTATGGTATCACTTATCTCTCGAATTCTGCCCTTGTGATCCAGTAGTTGTTTATCTTTCTTTTTCTCAGCTTTTTTATTTTCCATCATTTGGTCTTCTATATCACTAATTCTCTTTTCTGCCTCCTTTATCCTAGCAGTTAACGCCCCCATTTTTGATTGCACCTCATTAATAGCCTTTTTGATTTCGACTTCGTTAGATTTTAGTTCTTTTATTTCTCCAGAAAGGGTTTCTCTAGTTTCCTGCTTTTTTCAAGCCCAGCTAGTATCTTTATAATCATCACGCTGAATTCTAGTTCTGACATCTTACTAATGTCCATATTGATTAGGTCCCTGGCAGTTGGTACTGCTGCTTGTTTTTTTTTTTTTTTGAGGTGAGTTTTTCCATCTTGTCATTTTGTCCAGAGGAGAACAGATGAATGAGAGAACAAAATGCTAACAGGGTAATAATGACCCCAGAAAAATATACACTAAACAAATCAGGAGACCTGAAACTGGGGGAAAAGAAAGGGAAAGAAAGAAAGGAGAAAAAATAAAAGAAAAAAAAAAGAATATGATCAGATATGATCAGGTGGTGAATAGATCAGTGCCACACACTAGATTTTGGGCATATTTTGGTCTGTTAGAAGAAACTGCCTCCCAAAATCTTAAAGAAAGAAAAACTTATACATATGTACAAAAGTAAGGGTAAATATGATGAAGGGATAGAATATGACTGTAAAGATGAAAATTATAAAAGATTTTATAAAAGGAATTGATAAGAAGTTGGTTGAAAAAAGAAAGAAGAGAAATAAAAAAAAACAAAAAAAAAGGGAGAGAATGTGGTCAGGCAGGAGACTAGAACAAAGCCATTCACTAGAGATTTAGGGTATATTTTGGTCTGTTAGAAGAAACAAAATTTTCTTATCCCAAAATTTTAAAGACAGAACAACTTACATATATACCAAAAATAAGGTTAACTACAATGAAGGGATAGAATATGACTCTAAAAATGAAAAATAAAAAAGGTTTTTTTAAAAAGGGATTGATAAGATGTTGGTTAAAAAACGGAAAAAGAAAAATTCAAAGAAAAAGAAAAGGAAAAAAGAAAATTGAAAAACATTAACTTTGAAAGACTAAAGAATCAGGGGAAAAAATGCCATGAATTCTATGTGGTGTATTCCCCTAGCGCTGGAGTTCTGCCCTTCTCATTGATCAGTAAACTTGGTCTTGGCTGGCTGTTCTTGCTGATCTTCTGGGGGAGGGGCCTGTTGCCCTGGTTCCCAAATGTCTTTGCCGGAGGCAAAATTGCCCCGCCCTTGCCGGTCGGGGCTAAGTAATCTGCTCGGGTTTGCTCTCGGGAGCTTTTGTTCCCTACAAGCTTTCCGCACAGCTTTGGAGGACAAGAGTGAAAATGGCGGCCTCCCAATCTCTGCCCCGGAGGAGCTGAGAACTCGGCCCGCTCCTCGGTGCGCCCCCAGAGAAAAGCAGTCAATCACTCCCGTCTCCCCGGTCTCCGGCCGCACTCCATGCTCACCCGGCCTGTGACGGAGCGTTTCTATCTCTGGCGCATGACCCCGTGTGGAGTCTCCAAACCCTGCAGATCCCTGCGGTGTGCTCCTGCGCTGCTCCTCCTGGGGGAGGAAGGTGAGTCTCCCCGGACCTGCCGCTTGTTGGGTCCCTGCTGGAGGAGCAGTGGCCCGGCTGTGCCCCGGATCACGGTTTATGGCAACCCCGAGCTGAGAGCCCATTCCTTGGCTCCGTCTCTGCAGCCGGCTTCCCCGCCCCGATACCCAGGAGCTCTGCCGCACTCAGGCACCCCCGGTCTTCCTGTGACCCCTAGGGTCCTGAGACCACACTGTCCCGCGAGGGTTCCACACCCCGCTTAGCCACTGGAGTGACGTCCCTCAGCAGAGCCGACTTCTAAAAGTTCCAATTTTGTGCTCCGCTGCTCTATCACTTGCCAGAAGCAGCTGATGGAGGCCCCCTCCCCTGCTGTCTATCCTCCCGAATATCACCTCGCATTCACTTCTCCGCATGTCCTACCTTCCAGAAAGTGGTCACTTTTCTGTTCAGAGAGTTGCTGCTACTCTTTTCTTCGATCTCCTGTTGAGTTCGTAGTTGTTCAGAATGGTTTGATCGCTATCTAGCTGAATTCTGGGACCAGACAAAATTTAGGTCTCCTGCTCCTCTGCCGTCTTGCTCCTCCTCTTTTTAATTTTAAATAGAGGTACTCCATGAATTTATTTTTCTAAATAATTTCTGAGATACTCATAATGGGGAATTATCAACCTAGAGAGATGATGCTGAAATGCAAGGCAGTAATTCAACTCAAACTGAAGTCACATCAAATTCCATAGGATAATTTTACTTCAAGCTAAATAACTAATAATAGTCATCTTTGTCACAAAGTGGCATATTCCTGGCCATATTTTTTTTAAAGATTTTATTTATTTATTTTACAGAGAGATAGCGAGAGCAGGAACACAAACAGGGGGAGTGGGAGAGGGAGAAACAGGCCTCCTGCTGAGTAGGGAGCCTGATGCAGGGCTCTATCCCAGGACCCTGGGATCATGACCTGGACCGAAGGCAGACGCTTAACAACTGAGCCACCCAGGACCCCATTCCTGGCCATATTTTTATTTTAACTTTATCAAGATCTTATTATGTGACAAGTGTTTTGCATAAATAAATGTATTTAATCTTCATAATAATCACTTATTATTTCCCATTTTATAAATGATAAAAATGAAACATATTGAATCTTCTGTCATTCAGTTTTATTAAGAACACACTATGATCCAAGCACTATTTTTGCCTCAGAGGATAAAATAGTGAATAAATCAAACAGACAATATCCTGCTATCGTGGAGCTTATATTAAATTGGGGGAGGAAGAAAGGAAATAAATGAGTAAGTATGGCCTTAGGGCTATAAAGACAATGTAAATAAAGCAGAGTAAGGATATAGATCTTGGGATTCCTTTGCATAGTAGAATTGAGGAAGGCCTCTTTGCTTATATGGCATCTCAGCCTGAATGAAAAGAGCAAGGCAGCCAGGATGATATTTGAGGAAAGAGTATTCTAGTAAGAGAGAACAAAATAAATTGGAAAAAAAAAAAGTCCTGAAGTAGTAGTTTGCTTGGGTTGTGAAGAACAGTCTGGTTGTAAAGGTATGACTGTGGGTGAGAGTGATAGGAAACAAGTCAAAGATGGGACAGAGCATTAGTAAGTCACAGGAGGGGACTTAATTATGTCAGATCTCTGTAGGTGAAGATTCTGAATGGGATAATTCTGAATGGGGTGGAAGCCACTGGAGGATTTTGAGAAGAGTAGTGACATGTTCTGATTTACATTTGAAAAATAGCACTCTCATTGTCCTTATTGGAACGAAGGTGGAAATAGGTAGCCTGCTAAGAAGAATCTCAATAGTATGGCAAAAGACTAGGTTGATAATGTTGGATAATATGAAAAGCGGTTGGGTGCTAGGTTTATTTTGAATATAGAGAATAAGGGGAAGTCCAATTTTTTGATCTGGACATTGGGAAAAATGGGAGTTCCATCTTACTAAGTTTAGGGAAAGAGCATATTTTGGAGTATAATTAGATCAATACTTTTGTTTACAGTGTGTTAAGTATGGGATTTGTTAGATATTTAAGATATGTTATAAGTAAGCAATTGGAAACAGAGGGGGGTTCAGGGAAGAGATCACACTTAAAGACATGGGATTGGATAAAATTACCTGCCAAAGTGTGTAGATACAGAAAAGAGGTCTGCAGAAGGTGAAGAAAATCCAACAAGATACTGAAAAGTTACAGCCATTGAGATAGTAGGAACTGAGAGAGAGGAAAGATGTTTTTTGTAGAGGCCAAATAAAGAGAGCATTAACTGTTTCAGGAAGAGGGAAGTGATTAAGAGGTGGAGTCCTAAGAAAACTGAGTACTGACATTTGGATTTGCATTGTGGAGGTCATTGCTGACCTTGATAAGATGGTGGAAGGATAAAGAATTGATCTTTGTAGTTCCTGTTTTCCCTATAGAATCAAGAGGAAAGACATTAGGTGAGAGTTGGGTGGGGGGGAAGATGTGGTTTTGAATGTTATCAGAGAAAGGTGATCTGTCATCTCGGAGAATGGGAGAATAATTTTACTATGGCACTTTCATGGAATTTCAGGCAACATTACCTCTCCCCTTGAGGTCTGTGGTCATGTACTTGAGACCAGCATGGCTCTGAAATTTTCTTTAACAATGTTCAGCTGCTTAGGTAAAGGTAGTAAGAGGTGAGGATTAGAAGTTAACCAGAGTTGGGATCTTGCCAAGTTAGTCTGCCAGGTGGAAAGATAAAATATGATAGATCATGGAATCTAAATAGGATAAGGATTTTTTTTCTTAATTATGAAAGAGATGATGGAGAAAAAGAAATATCAGTAGATTAGGGATCCCAGTAAGGCAAGGGATTGTTGAAATTGGGATACAGAACATCCAACAATATCTTAGTGGTGGAGAGTCGGATATCAGAAACACATTCCAGAGTATAGTAATTGGTAATAACAAATTGTAGTTACTGAGTCAGGTAATTTTACTGATGACAGACTGTGTTCTTTCCAGGGCAAAATGGAAAAGCATGTGGATATGAGAGAGGAGTTGGAAAATGTATTAGATGAGGGGTTTTATGGAAATGTGTTATAGGGATCACGGTTCAGAGGGGCTTAGAGTCTTAGGCTTCTTGTGGTTTCTGAAGCAACCAGGGCCTGAGGGACTAGTCTTAAAAGTATCTTAGAAGGTCATAATCAGATCTAATTAGATCCTCCTGAGTCAGTTGTTCTCGGCCTTGGCTGCATATTAGAACCACCTGGGGGAGCTTAAAAACTCTCCAGTGCCCAAGCTTCGCCCCAGACCAATTAAATCAAAATCTCTGGGGGTGGGACCAGACATCAGCATTTTTTAAAGTTCCCCAGGTGATTCCTATACGCAGTCAAGGCTGAAAACCAGTTTCCTAATTGGTGAAGCCAGAAACAACAGCAAGAAATCTTGAGTCGAGCCTGGGCTCTGCATGCTCAGATAGACCACCTCCAGCTCTGTCTGCATATAAGGTCGGAGTCAGATTGGCCCTCCTCCTGGGTCTGATCATCTGAGGAGCAAAGATTTATGAGAGAAGCAAACCAAATGATTCAAAATAGTCCAGTAGATATGTTTGTGTATATTAGCCAATAAAAAGTAAAAAGAAAGTTTCCTCCCCAAGAGCTGAACAATCACAGTTTGAGGCTCTGTTCTGCAGGACAGCAGGTCACTGCTGAAATGGCAATTGATTATATATACATTGCTGTGAGCACTCCTTAGGAACTGTTTCAGAAGAATGTCAGGTGAAAGGTTCACAGCACAACTTTTCACGGTTAATTAGCAGTTAGAATCGCTTCAAGAAATCGAATAGGGAGGAGCAGATGGGCTCGCAGCTCACCTTGGGGCAGTAATTTGTATGTCCCAGCCATTAGTCTTGGTTGCTAACAACATCATCTAGAGGTAATGCAGTCTTACATTTTTGCTTATTTTCCATTTGGTTGCTAAATAATTTAACTCCAAAATCTCATTTCTGTTAAAAAAGAAAAATTAAATGAAATGTTTGTATCAGCTATTTAATTTGTAACATGTTGCCATAATAATCTGATATTGGTGTTAATGCCATAAAACACACCTGATTACTTTAAGTGCTCAGACAACACTAATAGACTCTAAAAGTGAAGAAATCCTACTTACAAATCACAAAGAACATTATATGTTATTGGTATCTTAATAAAATAAGTTACAGAGGAGTAAAGGTTTGCTTTTGGGTTAAAAAAAGCTTTTATTTTAAACATATCTCTTTAAATGGTCCTGTTTTTTGAACGAAACCAGTTGTAATATTTTAGAAAGCCACTATGTTCCTTTTGTTGTGGAAGCAATTTAGCTGTGCTATGTATTTAAGATAAATCTTTACTCCACAAACATTTATAGCACTCTGAGAAGGTTTTAAATCTTATTTGCTAGTGCCATCGCTTTTGAGATTAAGGCGTGGAAGTGGGGTCTGCCATAAACTCTTTTGCATTTTGTTAAATCTGTAGATGTAAGTGGTAAATTGACCTAAGAGAGGATGATGATTCTTGTCACCTTCCTCCACCTGGAAATGTGTATCTAGTTCTCTTTGAAAAGAAGGCATTACTTAAGTTTAACTTATTATTTTCCCAGTTGGAGTGACAGAAAATGTTGGGTGACCTTTGTAGGGCCACTTATTGTCTCTGAAAATTTCCTCCATCTGAAGTAGGAAAAAATACCTGCTGAGCTAAGGACTATGGTGAAAACAATGCTTGTCTAACATTTTTGTGCTACTCCTCAGAAAGAAGTCAACCATGATAAATAGACTTTCAGGACAAGTTTCCTAAAATTCACCTTGTGCCAAACTTTTCCAAGTCCATCTACTCTTCTTCAGGCTTTTGCACTCCCATTAAAAGCTATGATGATGAGCCAGAATTGGTTCTAGGCAAAATATTGCAGTTAGCAGTTTAAATTTTTACCTTGTCTTTTTGTTCCTTTCTCTTCTATTTGTCTACAGTGTGTCTATGTATTTCGTGTTCTATTTACTCTAACATACATAACACCAGGTACAGTTTCACCTTCCTACATAAAGACTGCATCTGCCAAAATCAGCCCCATTTTAAGTCTTTTGTTACTTAAAAAAAAAAGAAATCTTGTTTGGGCTCTATCCCAAACCAATTAAATCAGAAACTCTGAGGTTGTAGCTTAAAGAATCTTTAGGTTTAAAAGCTCCCAGGTGACTCTAATGTACTGACTTGGCTAAGTATCACTGTCTTAAAGCCAAAACTATGGTTTCTTAAACGTCTAATTCTGAAGAGTTCTCAGGTGAGTAAAGAAGATACTTGTAGACCGGAAATCCTTATAGGCTATTTATGAGCCCGAAACTAATGAGAGGACATTGTCTTATCAGCCTAAAGGATGACAGCAACTAAGCCAACAATAATTTTATCTTGCTATGAAATTCCTCTGTGTCTGTGACCTTTATTTTCTTTTGTCTCAGGCACTGAGGTTACCTGTAATAATCTATCACACACTGAATGTATTATTATTCCCATTTTATCTGATAGTATAATGTTCACTAAGAAGTGACTAACTTTCTAATTTTGTGAGGGTGGGAAGAATTCCAAATTTATTTGACATTATGTCACAGTGAATCTCTGGCTCTGAGAAACATTATATAATCACTCCAATGACAGTAGTTATCTGTTCTCCTTGCCATCTTTAGTTAATAAACAATGCTTGCTTGCTTGCTTGGAGTTGTCTCTGTTCAGAATGATTAGGAGGATGTCCTCAGAATTTTAAGAATACTGTGATGTTCATGACCATGGTGACTTTAGAAAACCATGGTTTTCTAAACTAAATGCTTTTTGAACATTGGACCAGTACTAGAAAATAACTAAAACTAAGAGCCCCTTGTGTTCTTGAAATAAGAATTTATATATATGGTGAAGATAGAAGCCTTTGGTTGAAAGCTATGTGATAAGGATCAATATGCTCATTTTTAATTTCAGTTTTTGAGCTCTTTTGAACTTGTACCCTGAACCTGATTATAGCAATACTGAATTAGTTGCTGTTTAATCAATGTAGTAAAATGAAGAAAACTGTTAACATCTGCTTTCATTCAAGCCCTTCTCTCTTCCGCTAAGTTACGGTTTAGAGGACAGGTCTTTTAAATGCATTTTAGAGGCATTCATCCTGCCTCACTCTCACTGTAACCTTTGAGAAGAGTGCTAAAGGTCAAAGTCAAGGTTACTATTTTTTTTTTAAATATGGAATGCCTCACGAATTTGCCTGTCATCCTTGCTCAGGGGCCATGCTAATCTTCTCTGTATCTTTCCAATTTTAGTATATGTGCTGCCGAAGTAAGCACAAGGATGCTATTGATTAAGAGCATTAGGGGTTAAGTTTTCTTGTATAATGCTGGAAGAGATTAAAATCTATTTAAGGCTTCCAGTCTCTGGTTTGCATATAAGGAGCTTGGAAGTTGCCACTCTGTCTTAACAAGTACAAAGCAGAATAGACTAAAAAATCAACAATTCTGGGATCTGTAGGTCGGGGCGGGGGGAGACACAGGACAAACTACTGTCCCCAAGATTGCAGAGTCAGGCAAAAACAGGGCATAAAGTTCCATAGAATAGAAACCAGGGAACCAGTGCCAGGGTAGGAAAACCTGAACTATAACTGACAAATTGCTAGAGGTTCAGGGTGGACAATTCTGAGTGTTAAGCCCCAGTCATAGGCAGGGGGCCCACAGTATGTGAGATTTACCTCCAGAAACATTACCAGATTTCTATAGTAAATATGGGAGAATAAATCCGTCAGGCTTCCTGCAGGGGGAGGGGCAAAGGAAACATTTTGAAATACTCAGAGCATTCTGCTCTTCTTAAGAAGGTGTGCCCTCAGGAGAAACTAGTTTAATGGGAGTCTAACTTGCTGGGGTATTATCAGAGCCTAGCTGACCTGGGGGAAGGGAAATACCTAACTCCAGCATCCTCTAGCTATCCTCCACCACCTAAGTGGGGAGAGAAAGAAAAAAAAAAAAAAAAAAAAAACGGAAGAAACATTTGTGAAATTTACTGTGCAGAGGCATAGACTCACTAAAAGACTGAGACCTAATCAAAGGACTAAAAAATGCTGTCCCTCACCACCATATTATGAAGGCCTTTTTACAGCAGTCTCTTTTACCCAATACCTCATATCTGGCTATCAAGAAAAAAATAGAAGGCTCATTAAAAGGCAAAACAAACAAACACAATTTAAAGAAATGGAACAAGCATCAGACCCAGACACGGTAGGGATATTTGAATGAAAATATATTTTATCCATTCGGTGGTCCTTTGGTTGTCCTATGATGTATATTTTTGGAATATTATTTCCTAATTGTTTTGATAAGACCATCTTATGGCTGATTCTTACTTGCTCTGGGTTTAAAAGTTTTAGTCAAATGCTTTATGCTTTTAGGAGAAACTGGTTTTCTCCTTGATGTGTTACCACCATGAGTAAGATGAAATACTGATGACCAAAGAACAACTGTAACCTTAGGGACTTGGCTTCTTTGGCTGGCCTGTTGTAAACAAGATGATCTATGACTAACTAGATCTTATGACTTACTTAGTCCACTTGTCAAAGCTGGGGTCCCCCAAAGTCATTTGGGGACAAGTCCTTTTTAATCATAAATATTGGTTCATTTGGATGTTTCACATATGTAATTTATTTGTAATCAAAGCACAATTTATTTCTATGTTCTATGGCCATGAAAACTTACTCAGAGAGGCAGTGTTCTTACCCTTACCCTTGATGCAATTTTCACAGGTCCAAGACATTTCTTGTTCCTCTCTGATAACAATCTTACAGTTTTAGTCCTTCTAAGTTACAAATACAGTGTTAATTCATTATGTAATATATCACTATAAATAATAATATTTTAACCTTGCTTTTTCTCTTTTTGGCATGGCTCACCATCTTAGAGCTGGCAGTCCCAGCACAGATACGTTTATTCTGCTGCCACAACCACTTTAAAATTCTGAAGCATTCACTGTATCTTCCACCTTAGGGAATTGACATTCTAGGATCTGGGAGTACTGCAATGGAAATGCCCATTCTAAGGTTTTAGATGGAAGATTTCACACCTTCCATACTTACCCCATTTCTTTTGGGGAAGGGTGGGGATTTCCATCAATGAGTCTCTTAAAAAAACCCACTCTCTCTGTACCTTGACCCTCTTTATTATCTCTGATTTGCTTGAGGAATCCAAGAATTGTTAATATTGACATTTTCTTTGTAAATTCTGCATATGGTCATCTGTCTTGTACTCATTTTTATTGATGTGTATCATATTTTTTGTCTTAATTGAAGCAGAAAGACGTGTGTTTTAACATCCTGTTTGTTACATGTGTATTTTCCTGCAGTGTCTCTCTCTCTTTTTTTTTTTTTTTAGCTTTAGAGAGTGATAGAGCACCAAGGGGGGGGAAGGGGCAGAGGGAGAAGGAGAGAGAATCTTAAGCAGGCTTTACATCCAGCATGGAGTCTGACTCGGGATGCCATCTCACAACCCTGAGATCATGACCTGAGATAATATCAAAGAACTGATGCTTAACCAACTGAGCCACCCAGATACCCCTGGAGTGTCTCCTTTTAATATCTTCTTCAAGAGCCAGGGATGCTAGTAGGCAAGTGAAACAGAATTCAGATACTATTTGGAATAATCCCATTTCATTATGATCAACTCTCTTCTGATTAATTTGGCCTAGCTTGCCAAATTCAGTTTCTCTTAAATTTCAGATTATTTACTAGAGTAAGGAAAAAGCTATTTGAAATAACTACTATAAAAAGACAAAAGTCAGTGGGAAATGTTGAGCCCTCATATAGGAATAGTTTTCTATGAATTGAGTCACAAGAGCTGCATTTATTTTATAAGTTCTCCGGTAGGTTGGACTATTTAGATAAACTTTAGGAACCAAATGGTAATGTGTACTGGGTCTGTTCTCATTCATGAGGCTGGAAAAATACTTCCCAACTCATCTTTAATTGGCCTTTTGTACCCTAGAATCATAGTTCACATTACATGGACACTGTGAATTAAAGTATTGCTGTGCTATCTGGACATTCACATTAGTGTATCAGACTTTACTAGCTTCATAGGATTTACCAAGATAGGACATGAACATTTGAGGTATTAATAACTGATAATATTTTATATGACTAGTTATTTTTAGTCTCTGTAATATGGTGAAATAAAGTTTTGTTCCTTTCCTGCAAGGTGTGCAAGTTTTTGAGCTATAGATTGTAACATTCTTTTATCCCTTAAAGGTGAATTACTATTAAAATTTAAACTATAGTTTTATACATTGCTGCCTATGTTTACCATATTTGCATGCTGGAAAATTACAATTATAAAAAGGTTTTTCTATTAAAGATTTTCCAGTTTATTTAGATTCAGTGATTTCTTTTTCAGGAAAACACAATCTTAATAGTTTGTATACAATGGAAGTAGAATCTGAGGCTTTTAGGGAATCATTTAAAGGAATGTTACGCATACACTAAGAGACTCCTAGAAGATGGCTGAACCGCTGGAAATCTCCTGGGTCCGGAAATGATGATGTGAAGCAGATCAGCATCACACCTCTTCCCCAACATGCTGTAAACGAACACGTGCCATGTATATGTCTATTAACTATGATACAAGAAGGAGAAATAGACTATTAATATATTAAGCTACCAGTATTTTGGGGTTGTTTATTTTAATTTTATTTAACTTAGTGAATCTCTGCTTGTTTAAAATTGGTTGCCTCTATGTTTAGAATTATTAGAAGGAATTTTCTTGGAATTGAGAACATTATAATCTAATTATAATATAACCAATATCACTTATCAGATGTATTTTAAATTAAAAGGCCAGAGTTTTAAAATAAATAGGAATATATGGACAGTGTTGCATTATCCATCGTAATATAGCTCAACTATTTGAATATATTTGAGATAGTACAACTATGCGTAGCCAAAGCAATTCTATTCTAGTGAACTGAAGGGCCTGAAAAAACTTGCTAATGACAGAGTACAGAATTTTCACAGAGGGGAAAGATTGCAGTTGTAAAGAAAAATAGAAAGTGACATATTTAGAGAGAGAGATGAGTCATGAATTAACACAATGATGTCAGGAACTAAAACTTACTGGCATATTAAAGAGATACTCTATAAAATAGTGAATCTAATGCCCTAAATGTATCAAAAACATTTGAATATTTGTTAAAAATATAGACCCTTGGGTCTCAAACCAGACTTACTATATCAAAATTTCTATTTTTAATATGCTTACATGAGAATGACTTTATCTTTGTGATGCTTAAATGAAATAATTGTGGGAAGATCTTGTAATAGTGCATCCAATAAATATTAATCACTGGTATTATTGAAATTCCTGTGCACACTAAAGCTTGCAAAACGTTCTTATAGAAATGGATCACATGGTGTGATTACCATTTTTATAAAAATTGGTATTATATCAAAGAACAGTTGATTAGCCTAATAGAGGATTAAAATACACAGAAAATGGTCTTATTTATCCTTGGAAAGGTGGCAATGAACAAAATAATAACAAAGTTCACCTCTGCTTTTTCATTTCTACACATAGCTTAAGTTGACAGTGGACCAAGTGGTCTGATATTAATCAGTATAAGGAATACAAGAAGAACAACATGTTTTGTTAATAAGTTAAATTTTGGTTTTAGTTAAAACTTGAGTGGTTAATGAGCTATCTCCCTGGAGATAATTGAAGGTATTAGTCTGGAGCTCATGGCTAGATAGGCAGGCAGATTTGAGTATCAAACACAAAGAAATGATTGTAGACATATAGCCAGAGAGAATTTATAAAATTATGAAGCTGAGAAAGGGTCTAAGATTAAACATTGGGGGACACCTACTTTAGGGTGAAGAGAAAGATAACAGAATTAGATAAAATGAGAAGAGCCTAGTTTGAGACTAAAGATGGGAAAAATTAGAATGGAGTATCCTGGAATCCAAGAAAGTAAGTTTCAAAAGAGAGATTAGCCAGTGGTAAGAAATTTTACAGATATTGAGCATGAAAGTTCTGATCTTTTCACTCAAGCTGAAAAGTTCTTTCCTTGGACTTGTATAGTCCCTTTCCTGTGCATAAGATCATGACTTAATTTATTTGGCATTTCCTGTGCCTAAACAATATCTTGTATTATTTAATTCCTTCAAGACTCACTGAGGCTCTGTTGAGGGCCAGAACCTGTAAATCTTTGGGAAGCTGGGATGATGTATAGTATTTGTTTTCACAAGGTGTCTCCAAGTCTCTATATCTTGGCAGAACTAACATTTAAACTCTTCTCTTGCAGATCTTCCATGCTTGGTTTTAAGATTTGTTATGGCATGCCAAAAGTAGGCTCTACTCTGTGATATGGTTGTTACTCTTGAGGCACAAGCTTTCTGATGTCTCATCTGTATGTTCAAGGTGTTAATGAACTATTTACCTGGTCTCTCATTATGGCTGGCTTGAACTCCAGTGTCCTCTTGCACTGCTTGATATCTCAAATCTCTCATCACTTTTAACCCATAGCAGATACTCTCTGACTTTAGTCTTTCCCTATGTATGTGCAGCCAAGGAACCCCTATGTGGGAGCCCCGCATAGAATTCTGTGTCCCATTCTGTGAACAGGTCCCTTCTCTTAGGTGCTCTGCCCCACGAATTCCAGCGGGTCCCCAGCTGCCATGAACTCTGATCTTTGCTTTTTTAGCTCAATGGAATTGCTGTACTCTGTTTGGCATCCAGCTCATTGTGTTGTGATTAGGAAATTGTCCCTGGACAGAGAGATAGGGCAATTGTAGGGCTTACTTCATGAGTATCTCATCTTTCAGGAATCATAGGATTTCACTGATTATTGTCCAATGCCTGAAAAGAGTTGTATGTATTTTTCTAATTTTATGGTAGTTTATAGGGGGAGGGCTAGTTTGGTAATATATATTCCATCATAACCAGAAGCAAAAAATCCCTAAGTTCATTCAGTCTTGAAATATCAAAATCTTCTTTGATTCCTTTCTCATCTTTAGGCTCTCACCCAAAAATAAATCCTTTCATTCATCTTTCTGAATGCCATTTATGTCAATTCACTCATTTCTGTGATCATTGCCACCGTCCCGAGACCATCATTTCCCAAAACCTTTATTGACTGCAATACCTTTCTAAGCAATTTCTCACAGCTGATACATGATACTTTAATCATATTATCTGTTAACATAGGTTCTTTACTCAATCTGTACTATTTTAATCAGAAAACTCAGTTCTTCCTTAATTTATCTTTAAATTATTTTATAGCCTTATCTCTTATTGCACCCCCTATTTATATTAGTTGCTAGAACAGCTATGTGATCCCTAGACCTGGCTTATATTATTTTGCATAGAATGCTTTGATTCTTCAAAACTAGTTTTTCAACAAATATTTAAGTGCCTAATATGGGCCAGACATCATTTTAGATTATAGCATTACAGTACTGAACAAGATAAAACAGGGTCCATCACATTACAGAACTTATATTGTAGTGGAAGAGATAGAAATTGAAGAAATATTCACATAAATATTAATTATGCTTGTGTTAGGAGCTATAGCACAGAAACACACTGCATCTTAAGTGCATTTACCATGCAGCCCTCCCTTAGACCTTAGAGTACATTCCTCTGGGGAATTAGATTTGAGTAAGTAGTGGTAGAAGTTAGCTGGATAAAATACTGGTGAAGGACAGCTCATAAAGATTTAGTATTAGTAAAATAATTCCTTGTAGAAATGTATTATCCAATAATGGTTTTTCTTGTAGAGGAATATACACAATTTTTGTTTTGTTTAACTAGACCAATGTTGCATTTATTGGGTGTTGGGCTGCCCATATTAACAGGCTTGCTTAGAAGGTTGTGGTGGCCAGAATTGTGGTACACCAGACTGTTGTTTGGCTATGGTCTTGCTGTGTTTTAACATAATACAGTTTGTACATTATTTTCTCTTTTGTATTACTCCATACCCAAAGCCAAGAATTTTTTAACCCTTTTTAGGCTTAGAAATTGTTCCCATTCTCTAATTCCTTGTTATTCAAAGTGTATCTCATGGACTAGTAACATTGGAACAACCTGGGAGTTTATTAGAAACACAAAATCTGAAGACTATCCCCAGACTTACTGAATAAGAATCTGCAATTTAGTAAGATCGCTAGTTGATTCATATGTATATTAAAATTTAGGAATTGCTGCTCTAAATCCGGCCACCAGCCTTGCCTCTTCATTCTCCATTATCAACTTGTGCCTTTTTCATGTTACACATCTGGTCATGCTGGGAATTTTAGCTTATCAAGAGTCAGGGATTAAAGTGCTGTAAACTAATGAATTGATTATACCTGGGATCTGTGGGGAACAGTCATAACTAAAAAAAATTCTCTAAATTGTATTAATTTGGTGAGTGTTGCTGCAGCATCAACTATTGCTTCAATCCATTGCTTCTCTCATGGTACTGTTTGCTTTCTTAGTTTCTAGCTGTTGCCTCAGTTGAGGGCCACATTGTCCCTGAGTATTCTAGGCTGCTGCCTAAAGGATGTCCTTAGCACAGTATCATTAACCCCAACACTGATGCACCTACCTGAAAATCTGCCTGTTTTACATCTTCAGTGCTGTTTCTAGGCAATCAGCCACTGAGTTGGGCCATGGTTTAGGCTGTAGTTAGCCAAATTTCTCTTTTTCTAATATTTTTCTCTTCCCCATTCTTCATCAGTAGCTGATGTGCCCAGATTCTAGGAAAGACAAAGAGGACCCATAGACTTAGGCAATTTAATAATTCTCTTGGCTCTGTCCAAAGAGTATATCTTGGTCAGGAAGAAAGAATTTAATACTTTTTTCCTCTCTCCCAGTCCCACAGTTGGGCAACCTGCCTGCATCTCTGGTTCTTTTTACCTCTTTCCAAACTTCTTTCTCTTTTTCTCTTTCTTTAATCCTTTTACTTCTAGCCAGTCATCTCCTCCCTTAGTTAATTCAACATAAGCCTGACACTTCTTTTATGTTTTAAGTTTTAGTGGCTCAAAGATTCCACAACTAAAATTTTGATTACATAGAATCATTACCCTTCCAATTAAAATGCAAGGTATTATGAGAAAATAATTTATCAAAGTAGAAATCAGTGTTCATATAAATTATAATTTATACTCTGTTTGAATTTTATTATTCAGGGTTTTCTAGAAAGATGTTAATTAACATGAAATTTGATGTGCATATTGAACAAATTTACTTATTAAAATGGAGTTCATAAGTATTGAGCTGAATTTTACTGGAGGGAAATAGGCTCTGTAGTAATTTGAATTCTATTTCTAAGATAAATAGTTTTACAGTTTTCTAAAACGAGGTGAATATGCAAAGTGGTAGAATTAAACCAACTGAAAGAATGAATGGATATAATTTTTTTCTACTCTGAAGCTGCGTTCTCTAAATAGGGTGCTTTTTGATACTTCTTTGTCTTAAAATTCTGTTTTCATAAGTCAGAGTGAATTGGGTATACTTAGTGTGATTTTGCTGAAGTCATTAGTCATAGCCCTAGACTTACTATTTATAATTATGTGTGTTTGGCAAAATTGGACAAAAATATGTTTAACTGTTTCATTCTGGATTTATCTTGAGGACTCACCATGATTATAAGAAATTTCATTAAAAGTAACTTAATTCTTCTGAGATTTGTTAAAGTAATTTTTAAAAACTTTAAAACATGCTATACTCTATTTTTCTTTGTATGAACATTTATACAGAACATTTATACCTGTTCTTGTTATTATTTTGTGTGTGTGTGTTCTTGCTATTCTAAACCATTCTAATTTTAAATGTGCAAGATAGTGATGTCATTAGATACAGCAAATGCTTGTTTGAAAAGAAAAAAAAATGAAGGAAAGAAAAGTTTTCTTTTTATTTATTTTTTATTCTTTTTATTTAAATTCAGTTAATTAACACACAGTGTATTATTAGTTTCAGAGGTAGAGTTCAGTGATTCATCAGTCTTATACCCAGTGATCATTACATCACATGCCCTCCTTAATGTCCACCACCCAGTTATCCAGCCCCCAGCTCCCTCCCCCTCCAGCAACCCTCAGTTTATTTCCTATGATTAAGAGTCTCTTACAGTTTGTCTCCCTCTTTGATTTTTGTCTTTTTTTCCTTTCTTTTGTTTCTTAAATTCCACATATGAGTGAGATCATATGATAATTGTCTTTCTCTGATTGATTTATTTTGCTTAGCATAATACCCTCTAGTTCCATCCATGTCATTGTAAATGGCAAGATTTCATTTTTTTTGATGGCTGAGTAGTATTCCATTGTGTACATATATGCCACATTTTCTTTATCCATTCATCTGTCGATGGACATTTCCACTCTTTCCATAGTTTGACTATTGTGGACATTGCTGCTATAAACACTGGGGTGCAGGTGCCCCTTCAGATCACTACATTTGTATCTTTGGGGTAAAAACCTAGTAGTGCAATTGCTGGGTTGTAGGGTAGCTCTATTTTCAACTTTTTCAAGAACCTCCATACTGTTTTCCAGAGTGGCTGCCCCAGCTTGCATTTCCACCAACAGTGTAAGAGGGTTCGCCTTTCTCCGCATCCTTGCCAACATCTGTTGTTTCTTGAGTTGTTAATTTTAGCTATTCTGACTGGTATGAGGTGGTATCTCATTGTGGTTTTGATTTGAATTTCCCTGATGCCAAGTGATGTTGAACATTTTTTCATGTGTCTGTTGGCCATTTGTAAGTCTTCTTTGGAGAAATGTCTGTTCGTGTCTTCTGTCCATTTCTTGATTGGATTATTTGTTCTTTGGGTGTTGAGTTTGATAAGTTCTTTATAGATTTTGGATACTAGCCCTTTATCTGATATATCATTTGCAAATATCTTCTCCCATTCTGTCGGTTGTCTTTTGGTTTTGTCAACGGTTTCCTTTGCTGTGCAAAAGCTTTTTATCTTGATGAAGCCCCAATAGTTCATTTTTGCCTTTATTTCCCTTGCCCTTGGAGACGTGTCTAGCAAGAAGTTGCTGTGGCCCAGGTCAAAGAGGTTGCTGCCTGTGTTCTCCTCAAGGATTTTGATGGATTCCTGTCTCACATTTAGGTCTTTCATCCATTTTGAGTCTATTTTTGTGTATGGTGTAAGGAAATGGTCCAGTTTCATTCTTCTGCATGTGACTGTCCAATTTTCCCAATACCATTTGTTGAAGAGATTGAAAAGTTCTTTTTAAAAAATTTTTTCTCTTGGGGTCGAGTTTTTTGATGAGGTGCTACACTAAGCCTGTCTGAAACCTCAAGTCTGATAACAAAATTCCTCCCAGGGATGGAAGACTATTAGGAATTGCAAACTCAAATGCATCCAGGATTGGCATCCTCTAGAGCAGATGGGGACTCTGACCTGGAGAATGCATGTAACACATGTGACATGCCTAATTATGAGAATCAGTACATGCCTTAAGTTATGACTTTCCACAAAGTATTTATAGTTCATACAGTCCAAATGCAATCTACCAGAGATCATTTTTACTACAAGTGAAATTGCCTAATAACAAAATTGATATTCTATGTTTATCAGTTTTTCAGAAAAACTAGAGCTAGAAAATTAACCGGAGTTCAAATTTTCATGCAGAAGAGTGATGAAAGTAACCATACTTAATTGAAAGTAACCATAATGACAATAAAACAGTGATTCAGTAGTTGTAGAAACTTTCCTTAGTAAGAATTGAAAACCTTACCCTTTCCTAATCTGACAGTGAGAAACCACAGAGGAGATCTGAAAGTGCCTGTTGACTATCATCAAAAGTTAGTATGTGGCCCAATAAGCAGATAGTACAAGTCAGGACTAAAGGGATAGATAGGTTGAAAGAGGGTAGGATCTAGGACCCTAAACAAAAACTCCACTTCTGTCCACACTGACTAGATGTGTTTATTAATCCTTAGTGAGGAGAGATTTGCTTTGTGGTGAAACAAGGCTGCTTCTGAGTTGCACTTAGTAAAATTAATTGTCTCTGTGCCTAAGTTAATTGTTAGGTGTATAACATTGTTAATAAGTATGTTTATAAGTTGAGGCCACATCTTCTTAAGAGTATGAGACCTTGGAGTCAGACTGCCTGACCCTGTTTGACCTTGGCTACGTGACCTTCAGGCAGTTACTTAATCTCTCATGCCTCAGTTTTCTACCTGTTATGTGAAGATTATAAATATATCCTAGTCATCAGGTTGTGTGAAAATTAAGTAAGCTAATATAAGTAAAGCTCTTAACAAAGTGCCCTGAGTATAGTAAAATCATTAAACAAATGAAAGTAATTCTTAGTAGATAGTTAGACAAATGTAGCTTGTCCATAATATTGTTCAGATTATTTTGTTTATTCTCATTAATAATGCCCAGAATTAATGACCCCTCTGAAATAATAAGAAATATATTTGATCTCTGCTCCCAGTTCCTGGTGTAGAGCTCCTAAAACCTTATAAATAGAAGTACTAGGAAGATCTTCCGTTTTAATATTTGATCTTTGAACCCAGTTCCTGACATAGAGCTCCTAGGACCTTCGTAACTTCTTAAGCAATGAAGAAAGTATCTGTCACAGAATTCCTAATTCCTTCGGAATTTCCTGGGTGATAGGAGTGTATTTTGTCCTAATGAGGCAACTCTTGGTGGGCTCCTGGATAGGGGCTGATGACCAGAAAGATCAAGCCATGATTAAGCTCCATTTGGGAAGTTCAAACCAGGTAGAAGTAAATGAAGTGAGTCCAAATGACCACAGTGATTTTCTAGGCCAGTGATACACAAACATGGCTGTATATGTGAGTCACTTAGAAAATGTTTACAAATACATAACCCCACGCCCCACTCCACACTTACCCCAACTGTATGTCTGAGAATGGTTCTGTTAGAGACTGCCAGGTATGCATCCACAGATGTAGTCATTGACAGCTGGTAGTCAAGGCCACCAGTTAGCACCTGCTTTATCACAGGTTCTTTAACTGGAACTGCACAAAATTAGATTTTGACATATACTGTGTGTTACCATTGAGTATATACCATGATTTATTTCTTCCAAGTATTATTTTCATAATTCAGAGTAGGAATATCAAGGTTACAAATGTCCAGACTTCCCAAAATTGTAGATAACTGAGGCACTGACTGCAGGTTAAGTCTCCACAGTCACTTAGAATATTTTCCCATACATTAAAATAAGCAGGCAAAATGCTATCAATTTCTAATGTATGGTGGGGTGGAGTGGTGTGGTGTGTGTGTGTGCATTTGAATGCACACATGGATATTTATTGTATCAGATATGTCAATAGTGCCTAGTAACTCTTCCTCATGAAAGGACTGTCTGCTCAGAAAAGCAGTTCTACACTATGATTTGGGCAGTAGTGGTCACTGGATGGGCTGGGAGTAGGCACTTCACCTTAAGACACATCATACACTAGTCAGTGATTTGTGAGGTAGCTTGGTATGACAGGTTCTGGACATATGACATTGGTTAAGAACTTTCCAGATGTGAGGGGAAAAAATGGTTCATACATAGAATCCTTATAAAAATGTAGTTGACAAAATACTTCTGAGGACAAAAAAAAAAAAAAAAAATACTTCTGAGGACAAAAAAAAAAAAAATGTAGTTGACAATATTTCTTCTTATTTTAGAAATACCACCTAACCTATCTAGAATTTGTGTTCCTCCAAGTAGCATAGAAAATATTTAGTCAAATCAGTCTATTTTCCTCTGGAATTAGGACTGGGAAGTACAGAGAAAACTGGCTGGTTGGTGAGAAGCAAACAATGGAGCAGAGTGTAGAGAGAAACATTCAAGAGCTTAGTGGAATCAGTTAATGGTAAAGTCAAAGTTACCCCATAGCTCTCCTTAGTCTGTGCACTGACCAGTCAGTCCAAAGAAACCCAAGCCTGATAGCAACTTAACCAACAGTGGAAAAAAAATCAAAAACAAAACCCAGCTATCTATTGATATTGAGGGGAGAGACAACATTGCTTTGAGTGTCGCTAACCAAAGCTCCATGAAAGTCATCATGTAGGAGATACCAAGATGGCCAAGCATAAGAACAGAGTTGCCCTTTCATTAGCCCCCATTACTTAGCCAATCTTTCTTTTCCTTACAAGTCAAAAGGTCAAAAGATTTAATGAACGCATGTATTCTCTCCAATGTAAAGCAAGATTTAAAAAACATAAAGCTTTAGACTAAGATAATATATTTTCTGCTAAAGTTAAACCATTGCCAGTCTGCATCCTATTTACCGTGGGGCACAGTCAGGGTAGGTGATAGATTTAAAGGGGCAGAGGAAATGTGTTAGGGTGATGGAACTGTTCTATGTCTTGATGGTAGTAATGGTTACAAAACTGTGTACAATTCCCCAAATCCATCAATTTATACACTTATAATGGGTGAATTTTATCTAATGTAAATTATACCTCAATAAAACTGTAAACAAATCCAAAAAAAAAGTGGTTTGGGTGGTGGGAGTTTAGGAGGTAGAGGAGACTGCTTCAGTTGTAGAAAAGTAAAAGTTTAGGTCAGGTGCTTCTGTCTCTTTGGAGAGGCTAATTATACCTTAACTCTTGAAGTAGAGGGACCTTCAAATTATGGGTTAAAAAGATTGGACACAACCTAATAGCCTAAATGCCTTATAGAATTAATAATACCACAGGAAATTTGTGAAAGATTTAAATTCTTTATGGGGTACATTGAGGAATTAACTCAGAGTGATTAAGCAATCAGCTTGAGGTTACAGAAAGAGACAATAAATTAAGAAAACAAAAAATTTTGTTGCAAGTTGAGTAATTTGGGGAAAATGTAATTTTTTTTTCCAGTTCCCTGGTAGGTTAGATAGAATGAAAGCTGTTTACCTTTCATTAATTGGAGATAAGTAGAGTTTCCAAACTTTAATATTTCAAAACCACATTATTACATTTATTATTGAATATCCATTTCACAGGTTAACTTACAGTTTCTATTTCATGATTCCTTCCTTTCTCACCAGCACTCAAAATTAGTTGTATAGTTGCCACAAATTTTAGACCAGCTGATAGATAGTCTTAGGCATTTAAAAATAGCAAATGGTCAAATCTGACCTTTGGATTCTGACAGCTGAGGGGTAATTGCATTGAAATCATTACCCTTCCAGGGAGGAAAAGCTTGCTGAACGTTGACCCCCTGCTTAAATAAAATGGGGTTATCTATTCCATATCAGATGGATCTTTTGACACTTTGATGCCAAGTGTCATTACCTCTGTCTGGCCTGGGGATTGCTGAATGTTCTGTAAGTGTGCTTTAATAGCCTGAATCTGTCACAAAATATTTATAATTTTTTTTGCACTTTGAAGATTTTGAATTTTACTTATAACCATATTATTAATGAAATGGCCTATATAGAAGATGCCACAATGTATCATATTTACCTTGTGCAAGTAGTTATTCTAACACAAGTGTGTATTTTGGATCATTTTATGAAACTTAGGTAATATCCAGTGAAAAGTCAAATATTTGGTTAACCATGTAGTCATCATCTTTTATAAACTTTAAAAGGATGATTCACTTTAAAGAAGTATTTTTAAGTCAAACTAACATTCTAAATAAAATTCTAAAATAAAATTCTAAATAAAAATTTTAAACTAAATTTGAAACTAAAAATTAAAGCAGAACTGAGTCAGATTCTGAGAAATATATACAAACAATAAGTTAATTTATTGAATACTAACAATTATGCCAGGTACTGTGCTAAGTGCATATACATTAATGAGATAGCATTTTCTAATCCAAAGGTATTTTCCTCTGTTCTTATTATTTTTATGTATATTCTGAATATATATATATATATTCACACACATATGTATATGCTATGGACTGAATGTTTGTATCCTCTACAAATTTATATGTTAAAGCCCTAATTAACAATATAATGGTATTTGGAGAAGGAGTCTTTGGGAGGTAGTAAAGTTAGATTGGGTCATGAAGGTGGGGCCCTCATGACAGAATTTAATGCCCTTGTAAAAAGAGAGACCAATCTCTCTCACATCAAAATAGGCCACAGGAGGATTTAAGGAGAAGAGAGTCCTCTGAAAATGGGGAAGAGGACCACATCTGCCAGCACCTAATCTTTAATTTTCCAGCCTCAGAAACTGAGCAATAAATATATGTTGTTTAAGCCACCCAGTGTATGGTATTTTGTTTCAGCAGCCCAAACTGATTAAGATAGTATATGTATAGATTTGATAGCTACTTTTATTGAGTACTCACTGTGTGCTCCGGCACTAATCTAAGTGTTTTACATTTATTAACATATTTCCTCTTTACCAAAAATGCTGGAATATTGAATATTATTGTTGAATAATGCTATTAGCATTTAATGTTAATGAGAAAGAAATTGAAGCATATTTTCTCCAGTTCATCAAGCTAGTTAAACTCAGGCAGGCTTCTCTACAGCTTATGCTCTTACCACTAGATTCACCTCCCATATTTGGTAAAAACAAAAAACAAAAAAAAATTCCCAAATCCAATAGTTACATCATTGGAAGGAAAATGTAAAAATAATGGTCTAAATTATTTAAACTTTAAAAATCAACTTTCCTATACCAATTCCTTTTCAACTTTGACTACTTTTGTCCACATTTGTTAAGGAACCACTTTTATTTTTAGGTTATACACTCACTTCTAGAATAGTGTATTTTACTGTCTATCTAAATGTGCATTCCAATGAAGTAACACATTCTTTTTAATAGAAGAGCATTTTTCCTGCTCAATATTCTCTTAATGATACCTAAGAGCACTCTAAAAAGAACAGCAATTCCCTAACTCTTAGCATGTATCCAAGGAGTTCTATGTTATTTCCATATTCAGCAGAAACTAGTGATATCTGATCATTATTCTATTATAAGTAATTATTTTTTAGCTTGAATAAGTCTTAATACCTTGACTATAGCTAGTCAAAATATGACCAGTCCTTGTTGTCTATTGTGGAATGTAAGATGTGGCTGTTTCAATTGCATAATGTTTGACTAATGATAAAAGAATATTCAAACAAATATTCATGTTTGGTATTAACAGCAGATGTGTAAGTAAAATTATTAAGATATTTGATAATTGATTTTCCTTTGAGAGAATGCTTAGTTGTCTATCACTTATAACACTTACTTTGTGTCATAACTTATTTTGCCGAGAGCATTTCCTTTTTTGTAAGAAAAACCTGTTGGTTTACTAGAACTGGTGAAAGCATACAGTAAAAGAAGGAAACTTAGTGAATTGTTGAGTCTATTCTTTTAGATTTTTAGCTGTAAAGGTTAGTTGTTTAAATTTTTAGCAAATGGGTTTGTAATTACTGAGATTATTCTCCTGGTGTTAAGATGGAAATTTTGAAAAATTTGAAAAACTTGTAAAATACAAATACAACTTGCATACAGAACCTATCAAAGACTTAAACTAGAAATATTCATGAAAATGCAAATTGATCTTAAAACATTGCATCTTAACATCGCATAGTTTGAAGCATGTTATATGTATTTTAAGTCTGGTTATACTAAAGGATAAAAATTAAAGGGAAGCTGTATTGGAAAATATTTACTTTTAATTTTGCTAAGGAAAGGATAAAATAAAAGTAGCAAACTAAATGGAACTAGTACTAAAATTATTTCTACAATGTGGAACTAAAATTAAGAGCAATTAGTCATGAAACAAAATTTAATGATGTTCTTTGAGATTTGTTTTTTACACATTGTTTCAATCTGTTTCCAAGTAGCAAGTTTAAAATATTTTCAAATAATTTTTAATCAAATAATCTGATTAGTGTAAAGTGATTACAATAAGTTACCTAAATGGAAAATATACTGTAGTTTTAAGAAATTTTTCATAAAACAGTCAAGAGCAAAGGAATTGATTCATGCCACAACATTGTAATGAGAAACAGAACATCTTTTTTTTTTTTTTTAAAGATTTTATTTATTTATTTGAGACAGAATGAGAGCGAGTACATGAGAGGGGGGAGGGTCAGAGGGAGAAGCAGACTCCCTGCCGAGCAGGGACCCCGATGCGGGACTCGATCCAGGGACTCCAGGATCATGACCTGAGCCGAAGGCAGTCGCTTAACCAACTGAGCCACCCAGGCGCCCCCCTTTTTTTTTTTTAAGAAAGCAAGACAAGACCCTCTTGAAATAAGCAGAATATTTGCTTATATGAATATTAAGCTTACAGATGATGACTTCTCCTGTATCTGGAACCATGTCTTACTTATCTCTGTATTTAATACTTCAGATAGCTCCTGACAGTCAATAAATTTGTGTGGGATGATTGAAATAAAATTATATCACAGTGCCGTACTAACCCTTACTTTAAAAAGAGAATTATATAATAATGGGAAGTTACTACTGGAAATTTCTTACTTTGAAAAGTATGTTAACTTTTGCATCCCATTAAGAGTTTGACTCACCTGGCAACAAGAGACAAAAGTTAATCAGTTTAAGAAGCATCTAAAAAATACATCTTATTATCCCTGAGTACATGTTCTCCTTGCTCATGAATCTGTGGGCTTTTGAAGTGGCTTAGAATCTTTTTTTCTACTTATTTTCAGGCTTGTGTTAATCATTCACTTTCTATTTTTGTTAGGTAAGTAACCCTGACTTAAATACATTTATCAATTGGGTTGCAGTTACCACAGAATTCAATACATCTGTTTGTGAGGAACAGTTTAGTGGGAAAATGGTCTTAAAGAGAGTGAATCAGGTACCTGCATTTCTTGTAATTCATGGCATTTTTTCCCCTAAAATGTTTTAAAATGAAGTAAATCTGCTTTACAACAAGAGAGGTTGAATTAAAATTTTCTGGGATATATGAAGTAGAAGAGTTTGCTTCCAGAGTCTTCAAGAAGAAAGTAACAATTTCACTGTGCCTTATAGAGCAGTTATGGAGATGTTAGAGGCTAAAAGAAGGGATTTTATGCTTTTTTTTCAGGCTTTATCATTCGTGCACTTAATTGTCTTTCTATGTCTTAAGAATTTTAAGCAAAAAATGTACCTAAAATTCTAGCTTACAGAATGAAACAGTTAAGAGTTAAAACTGGAAAGTTTTCAGAATTGTCATCAGACCAAAGCTTGCTTAGTTGTCAAAATGCCACCAAAACATATAATTAAAGAAATGCTAATTTAAAAAAGAGAATAACTTTATTGTCAAAGATTTTTAAAAAACTTAATATTCATGAGAAAGGACTACTTTAATTCATTTCTGATGGGAATATAAATTGTTAAAATCTATCATCTATCTAGTATGGGAGCCTGACCATATGTATGAAAAACTTCGTAAATATGCACTCTACAAAATGGAAATTCCACTTTTAGCCATAAGTTTCAGTGAAATCAGAGTATGTTATTATACAACTATTAAAAATAAGATTTGAAGTGTATTTAAGGCATGGGAAAATTGCTTACAATATGACATTAAGGATAAATATAGCAAAAGTAAACTCTAATTATAATACTTTCAAGTTTTATTCAAAACATAGAAAATGGAAGGGAATACTATTTTTGAGTGTTAATACTACAAGAATTTTTTTTAACTACAAGAATTTTTTAAAAATATTTTTAATAAGCAAGATTTTTAAGCAAAACAATAAATGCTATTTTTAAATCTAAAAACTCTTTTATTTAAATATCATATTCCTTTGGGCAAATAATCTGAACATACTAATTTTTATATCCAATACCTATTAACAATGTTAATGGAGAGTTTCAAGTAAAATGATTTAAAACAACTTCATAAATGTTAAGTAGCCATATAATATTAAATTGAATTTTAAAGAATCTTCATCAGTCGTATTACATAAAAATGTATAGTCGACAGTGTTCTCTTTTTGTCTTTATAGATTTGCCTTTTCTAGACCTTTCATATAAAAGGAATCATATAAAATATAGTCTTTTGCATTGGCATCTAGATGGGCTTAATGTTCACCCATATTGTAACATATATCAGTATTTTGTACTTCTATATTTAACAGCATTTTATTTTGTTTATCCATTTGCCAGTTGATGGACATTTAGATTGTTTCCAGTTTGGGACTATTATGAATAATGCTGCTATGAACATGCTTGTACTTGTTTTTGCATGGACACATTTACATTTTTCTAATTCTCTTGAGTAGATTACTAAGTGTGGAATTGATGGTTCATATGATAAGTGTTTATACTTTTTTTAACTCTAAAAGATACTGCTATACTGATTTCCAAAGTGGCTGTCACTTCACATTCCTAGCCATCTCTTATTTACTAGCCATTCGTATATCCTTTGGTGAAATGTCTATTCAGATCATTTACCCATTTAAAAAATTGGGTTGTTTCTTGATTCCTGACTTGTAATTGTTTATAAATTTTTGATAGAAGTTATTGATCAAATACAGTTGACCCTTGAATAAGATAGGTTTGAACTGAGTGGGTCCTCTTATACATGGCTTTTTTTAATATATATAAATACAGTACACTACTGTAAGTGTATTTTCTCTTCCTTATGATTTTCTTGAAAACATTTTTTCTTTAACTTATTATAAGAATACAGTATATAATACATATAGCATACAAAACACGTGTTAAACAATTGTATATGTTATTGGTAAGGCTCCTGGCCAACAGTAGGCTATTAGTAAGTAAGTTTTGGGGGAATCAAAAGTTATACATGAATTTTTGACTGTGCAATGGTTGGCACCCCTAACTTCCCTCATTGTTGAAGGGTCAACTATATGTGATTTGCAAATAAACCTAGTCTTTGGCTTATCTTTTCTTTTTTTTAATGGAGTTTTTTGAAATGTAGAAGTTTTTAATTTTTATAAAAGCTAATTTATCAATTTTTTCTTTTATGATTGTGCTTTTGGTGTCTTACCTAGGAACTTTTTCTCAACTAAAGTTTACAAGGTTTTTTTTTCTATAATTTTTTTGTTTGTTTCAAGTACCTTACATTGAGGTAATTACTTATTTTGAATTAACATATATAGTGTGATGCATAAAGGTTTAAATTAACTTTTTTTTTTTTTTTTGCATATGGCCATCCAATTGTCTCAGCACTGTTTGTTGGAAAGATTATCATTTCCCCTATTGAACTGACTTTGCATCTTTGTCAAAAATCAATCCATCATAAATGTAAGGATTTATTTCTGGACTCATTTCTGTTCTATTGATCTATATACCTATTTATTATTTTTTTTTTAAGGTTTTATTTATTTCAGAGTGCCTGGGTGGCTCAGTCGTTAAGCGTCTGCCTTCGGCTCAGGTCATGATTCCAGGGTCCTGGGATCGAGGCTCAGGTCATGATCCCAGGGTCCTGGGATCGAGCCCCACATCGGGCTCCCTGCTCCGCGGGAAGCCTGCTTCTCCCTCTCCCATTCCCCCTGCTTGTGTTCCCTCTCTCGCTGTGTCTCTCTCTGTCAAATAAATAAATAAAATCTTTAAAAAAAAAAAAAAAGATTTTATTTATTTCAGGAAGAAAGAAAGAGAGAGAGAGAGAGAAAACACCCAAGTAAGGGGAGGGGCAGAGGGAGAAGCAGGCTCCCCCTGAGCAAGGAGCCCAATGCAGGACTCAATCCCAAAACGCTGGGACCATGACCAAAGCCAAAGGCAGACGCTTAACTGGCTGAGCCACCTAGGTGCCCTGATCTGTATACCTATTCTTGTATCAGTACCACACTGTCTTGATTTCTGTAGCTTTATAGTAATTTTTGAAGTCTTTCAATTTTATTATACTTTTTCAAAATTGCTTTGGCTATCCATTCTTTGCATTTCTACATAAATTTTAGGGTCATCTTCTCAGTTGTTACAAAAAAGCTTTGTATTTTGATTGGGATTACATTGATTTTTATGGATCAATTTTTGGAAAATTGCCATTTTTACTATTTGAGTTTTCTAATCTATGAACATGAAATGTGTCCTCATTTATATAGATCTTGAATTTCTTGAATATTTTATAGCTTCAGTGTTCAAACCTATACTTTATACTTGTTTTAAAAAAGTTTTTAAGTACATTTTTTAGCGTTACTTGGATTGGGGTTAATTTCTTAATTCTAGTATCTGCATTTTGTTGCTAGAATATAGAAATATAATGAAATTTTATATTGTTCTTGTACCCTGACATCTCCTAAATAGTTTTATTAGTTCTAGTAGTGTTTTTGTGGATTCCTTGGATTTTCTATGTAGATGATCATGTCATCTATGAATAAAGACACTTTTACTTATTTCTTTCCAATTTTGTTGTTGTATTGCACTAACTAGAACTTTCATTTAAACATTAAATAGCAGTGGTGGGAGCAGGCATCCTTGCTTTGTGCCTGATCTTATGGAGGAAATAACTCAGTCTTTGACAGTTAAATATTTTCATTGTGGGGTTTTTTTTTCTTTCAAAAAGTAGTCTTTTATCAGGTTGAGAATGTGTCCTACCATTCCTTGACTTTTGAGAGTTTTATTACGATTGGACATTTGGTTTTGTCAGATGCTTATTCTGCATCTTTTTATATCATCATGCGGTTTTTGACCTTTATTCTATTAACATAGTGTATTACCTTAGTTGATTTTCAGTTGTTAGCTAACCTTGCTTTTGGGGGATAAATCGCACATGGTTATTGTATATAATAATTTTTATGTTGTTGGATTTTATTTGCTAATATTTTGTTAAGAATATTTTCATCTATGTTTATGAGGAATATTTGTAGTTTTCTTGTGAAGTCTTTCTCTGCCTTTGGCATCAAGGTAACACTGAATTATTAGAATGATTTACAAAATGTTCCCTTCTCTATTTTCTGGAAGATTTTGTGAGAACTGATATTATTTATCCTTTAAATATTTGACAGAATTTACCAATAAAGCCACATGGGCCTGGGCTCTTCTTTATGAAAAGTTTTATAATTACTAGTTTAATTTCTTTACTTATTAAAGGTCTATCCACATTTCCAGTTTTTCTTAAGGTCATTTTGGTAACTTTTGCCTTTCTAGGAATTTGTCCATTTCATCTAAATTGTCTAATTTGTTGGGATAAAGTAATTCATAAAAGTTCCTTTTTATTTCTATATAGTAAGTAGTAATGTCACTCCACTCACTCCTAATTTTGGTAATTTGTTTCTTCTGTTTTTTTTTTTTGTTTTGTTTTTTGTTTTTTCAGTCTAGCTAAAGGTTTGTAAAGTTTGTTGATCTTTCAAAGGGACAGCACTTGGTTTCATTGATATTCTCTATTTTTGTGTCTTCCCTATCATTGCTTTCTTCTCTAATCTTTCATATTTCCTTTTTTTCTATTTTGTTTATTTGCTCATCTTATTCAAGTTTTTAAGGTGGGAACATAGTTTATTGATTTGAGATCTTTTTGTGATCTAGGTATTAAAAGCTATAAATTAGGGGGCGCCTTGGTGGCTCAGTCGGTTAAGTGTATGCCTTCGGCTCAGGTCATGATCCCAGGGTCCTGGGATCGAGTCCTGCATCAGGCTCCCTGCTCTGCAGGAAACCTGCTTCTCCCTCCCACTCCCCCTGCTTGTGTTCCCTCTCTCGCTGTGTCTCTCTCTGTCAAATAAATAAATCTTTAAAAAAAAAAATTAAAAAAAAAAATAAAAGCTATAAATTTTCCACTAAGCACTGCTCTAGCTCAAGTCAATAAATTTTGAAATTTGTCTTTTTGTTTATTCAGTCCAAAACATTTTCTGATTTTCTTTGTTATTTCTCCTTTGACACATGGGCTATTTGAAAATGCATTGTTTGATTTGCAAATATTTGGTGATTTTCCAGATTTATTTCTGTTTTTTATTTTATTTCAAGTTTTTATTTAAATTCCAGTTAGTTAACGTATAGTGTAATATTAGTTTCAGGTATGAAATTTTGTGAATCATCACTTACATACAATACTTAGTGCTCATCACAACAAGTGCCCTCCTTAATACCCATCACCCATTTAGCCCACCCCCCTGCCCACTTCCCCTTCAGTAACCCTCAGTTTGTTCTCCCTAGTTAAAAGGTCTGTTTTCTGGTTTGCCTATTTTTTTTTTCCCTATATTCATCTGTTTTGTTTCTTAAATTCCACATGTGAGTGAAATCATGTGGTATTTATCTTTCTCTGACTGGCTTATTTTGCTTAGCATAATACTCTCTAGCTCCATCCACATAATTGGCAAGATTCCATTCTTCTTTATGAACGAGTAATATTCCATTATGTGTGTGTGTATATATATATATATATATATATATATATATTCCATTATATATATATTCCATTATATATATATTCCATTTTATATATATTCCATTATATATATATTCCATTTTATATATATATTCCATTATATATATATATTCCATTTTATATATATATTCCATTATATATATGTTCCATTATATATATATGTTCCATTATATATAATGCATTATATATATTCCATTATATATATGTATCCCATTATATATACATATGTATCCCATTATATATATATATGTATCCCATTATATATATATGTATCCCATTATATATATATATGTATCCCATTATATATATATATATATGTATCCCATTATATATATATATATGTATCCCATTATATATATGTATATGTATCCCATTGTATATATATGTATATTCCATTATATATATGTATATATGTATTCCATTGTATATATGTATATGTGTGTGTGTATTTCATTATATATAGAGAGATATAGATATAGATATCTATCTATCATCTCTCACCTCTTCTTTATCCATTCATCAGGTGATGAACATTTGGGCACTTTCCGTAATTTGGATATTGTTGATAATGCTGCTATAAACATTGGAATGAATGTATCCCTTCAAATCAGTATTTTTGTGTCCTTTGGGTAAATACCTAGCAGTGCAATTGCTGGATCATAGGGTAGTTCTATTTTTAACTTTCTGAGGAACCTCCATATTGTTTTCCAGAATGACTGCACCAATTTGCATTCCCACCAACAGTGTAAGAGGGTTCCCCTTTCTCTGCATCCTCACCAAAGTTTCTGATTTCTAATTTAATTCTGTTGTGGTTAGAGAATATACTTTTTATAATGTAAATTCTTTTAAATTAATTGAGATGTACTTTATGACCTAACATATGTTTTATCCTAAAGAATAATCCATGTGCAGTTTAAAACAATGAGTTCTGCAGTTACGATGAAAATGTTGTTAATGTTGTTCAAGTTTTCTATATAATTATAATGTTCTCACTAATTGTCTTATTAATGATTGAGAGTATTATTGAAATCTCAAACTAAAATTATTGATTTATCAATTTTTGCTGCATTTAAGTTTGTTATTAGGTGAATATACACTTACAATTTTTATATTTTCCTGATGTATTGACTTTTATATCATTATGAAATGCTCCTCTTTGTCTCTAATAATTTTTGCTGTAAATTCTGTTTTGTTTTAATTACTCTAGCCACTTTGTAGTTCATCCCAACATGTCTGTCAAATCCAGTCAATCTTTGAGTGATGTCTGATCATTAACATAGGAGCTAGAACCTAACAAAAATAAATATTATCTATAGGGAAGATAAAGAAAGGAGCTAGGCGAGGTTAAAAAAGAAGCACCAGATTAAAAATCATGTGTATACCTCAAGCCTAATGTACAGGATTCAAGAAAGTACGAGGATGGGAGATTTTAGGGCAGATTAATGTGCCAAAAATGATTCTTTGTTAAAATGAGAGTCAAATTAGTCACCAACAATTAAATGTTGCCAGAATTTCTGGACTCATGTAGTGATTTAACTTGTGTGATGATATGTGAGAAGTATTGCTCTTAATAATGAGCTGCCTGCCTTACCTTTTTAAAGGATCTAAACCTTGGAAGAGATCTTATTCTCATTTAGTTTTATCTACCTCTCAGGGGTATTTTGAAGATTAATGCTTACTTTGCAATTTAGTGCTTCATTAAGCCTCTTGGAAGAATGTGTAATTCTATTGATAATATAATAAATAGGTAAAGCATTATAGGAAAATTTCTAAAACCTTAATTCTGAAAGTAAAGCTAAATTCATTTGCCTTTTGAGAAGTGAACTAAAATGAGGGAGTATCCAAGAGTTAATAAGATCTAAGTCTATATTTTATAGGTGATAATATTTTATACAGGCATGCCTCAGAGATATTGTTGGTTCAGTTCCAGACTACTGCAATACAGTGAATATTACAAGAAAGCAAATATCACAATAAAGTAAGTCAAATGAATTTTTAGTTTCTCAGTGCGTATAAAAATTACTTTGACCCTATATATAGTCTATTAACTGTATAGTAGCATTATATCTAAAAAAAGTACATACCTTAATTAAAAAATACTTTATTACTAAAAAATGCTAACCATCATCTGAGGCTTCAGAGAGTTGTAGTCTTTTTGTTGATGGAGGGTCTTGCTTTGTTGTTGATGGCTGCTTACTGATCAGGGTGGTGGTTACTGAAGATTGGGGTGCCTGTGGCAATTTCTTAAAATAAGACAATAAAGTTTGGTCCATCAATTGACTCTTCCTTTCCTGAAGAATTTCTCTGTAACATACAGTGCTGTTTGATAGTGTTTTACCCAGAGTAGAATTTCTTTTAAACTTAGGGTTCATCTTCTTAAACCCTGTTGCTGCTTTATCAACTAAATTTATGTCATAATGTAAATCCTTTGTTGTAATCAACAATCTTCATAGCATCTTCACGAGGGGTAGATTCCATCTCAAGAAACCACTTTGTTTGCTCATCTATAAGAAGCAACCCCTCATCTGTTCCACTTTTATCCTGAGATTGCAGCAATTCAATCCCATCTTCAGACTCCATTTCTAACTTTAGTTCTTTTGCTGTTTTGAACCCCTCAAAGTCATCCATGAGAGATGGAATAAATTTCTTCCAAGCTCCTGTTCATATTGATATATTGAGCTCTTCCCATTACTCGTGAATGTTCTTAATGACATCTAGAAAGGTGAATCCTTTCTAGAAGGTTTTCAATTTATTTTGCCTGGACCCATTAGAGGAATGACTCTTTATGGCAGCTATAGCTTTACAATATGTATTTCTTAAATAATAAAAGTTGAAAGTTTAAATGACTGATCCATAGGCTGAAGAATGAATGTTGTATTAGTAGGCATGAAAACAACATTAATCTTGTTGTACATCTCCATCAGAGCTCTTGGGTAACCACGTTCATTGTCAATTAGCAGTCATTTGAAAGTTTTTTTTCTCAGCAGTATATCTCAATGGTGGGCTTAAAATATTCACTAAACAATGCTATAAACAGATGTGCTGTCATTTAGGCATTTTTGTCCCATTTATAGAGTCAGGGAGAATAGTAGATTTAGCATAATTTAGAAGGGTCCTAGGATGTTTGGAATGGTAAATGAGCATTGGCTTCAATTTAAAGTCATTATTAGCATTAGCCCCTAACAAGAGTCAGCCTGTCCTTTGAAGCTTTGAAGCCAGGAAATTACTTCCTTCTCTATCTATGAAAGTCCTAGATGGTATCTTCTCACAATATAAAACTGTTTGATCTACACTGAAAATCTGTTGTTGAATGTAGCCACCTTCATTAATTATCTTAGCTAGATCTTCTGGATAACTTGCTGCAGCTTCTCTATCAACATTTTCTACTTCACCTTGCACTTTGATGTTACGGATATGGCTTCTTTACTTAAACCTCATGAACCAACCTCTGTTAGCTTCAGATTTTTCTTCTGAAGCTTCTTCACCTTTCTCAGCCTTCACAGAATTGAAAAGAGGTAGGGTCTCACTCTGGATTAGGCTCTGGCTTAAGGGCTGGTTTGATCTTCTATCTAGACCACTAACACTTTCTCCATATTAGCAGTAAGTCTGTTTCACTTATTATTCATGTGTTCACTGGAGTAGCACTTAATTTCAAGAACTTTTCCTTTGCATTCACAACTTGGCAAACTTTTTGGCTCAAGAGGCCTAGCTTTTGGCTTATCTCAGTTTTTAACATGTCTTCCTCACTAAGCTTTAATCATTTCTAGCTTTGATTTAAAGTGAGAGATGTGCAACTCTTCCTTTCACTTGAACACTTAGAGGCTGTTGTAGGGTTATTAATTGGCCTAATTTTAATGTTGTTGTGTTTCAGGGAATAGGAAGTCCCAAGAGAGGGAAGGAGATGGGGGAATGGCTGCTTGGTAGAGTAATCAGAATGCACATGTTTAAGTTCACCATCTTATATGAGCATAGTTGATGGCACCCTGAAACCATTATAACAGCAACATCAAAGATCACTGATCACAGATCAGCATACAAATATCACAGTAAAAACATTTGAAATATTGTGATAATTACCAAAATGTGACACGGAGACATGAAATAAGCAAATGCTGTTGGGAAAAAAATATTGTCAATAGACTTACTTGAGGTAGTGTTGCCACAAACAATTTATTAAAAAAAAAAAAAAACAATATCTGCAAAGCACAATAAAGTGAAGCAAAATAGAGTTAGATATGCCTATATTGACCTTGAAAGTTCACAAATAGCAGAGGTAGACTATTTATAGCAATAAAGGCCAGAAGATACGCAGCTGAAGTGAGAAGTTAGAATGCCTGGAAAATAATATGGACCAAAAGGGCACATAAGCCAGGGGAGTTGGGTATTTCAAGAAGGGAGTTAAATGTCAAATACTATGAAGGGAATGAAAATTGAGAAAAGGCCTGTAGATCTGGCCATTAGAAAGTATGTGATAAACCTCCAATTCTTTTATCTGGTTTTACATTATCAACATGTGAGGAACTGTGCTGCAATGCCAGCTTACAACCTAAATCTAAATTTGGATATTTTTCAAATTTAAGGATAGCACTGAAGATAATGTGTGTGGACTTTTTGACTTGCCACTAGAAATGTATAATAGTTCAGAGAGTCTTATTATGGTACCATACCATGTGAGTTTTTGGGTCTAAATGATTATGTACCCTTTTTTATTTCATAGTGATTGGGTGCCTGGAGGAATAAGGTTTGTGATATCTATTTTTCATTTTTGCTTACCATTGTATTAGTTACCTACTGCTATATAACAAACCACCACAAACTTAGTAACTCAAAACAACACACATTGACTTCCTGTTTAGCTCCGCTTACCTGGAACAGAAGGAGCTGTAAATAAGAACTGTTAAGAATACTTAAGTGGAGATTTGATGAATCAGTAGAGGTTGAGTGTGAACCAGCATGGAAGTGAAAAACTTCTAATTTTATAGGCGTCCTCAAACTCTCATGGGCTTTACTTCTAGGAAGCCTACCAGATTTTCATAGTAAAAATCTGAGAAAGATCCCCATGGCTTTGGCAGGGAGAGAGGAAAAATAATCCCTGTGAAATAAATCAGAGCCTTCTCCTTAACAGAGATCTAGTCTCCAGGGGTAAAAACATTACCAGAGATATGTCCCAGAGCTAGGGATAAAGAACATTTATCTCATTCCAGCCCTCTAGCCTTCCTGTCTCATCTAAGGGAGGGGAAGCTATACAAGAAGAAATACTTGTGAAGGTTTCTCACCAGAAACACCCCCAGTGAAAAGTCTGAGATCTGAATGGAAAATTATAGAATGCCCCTTTCCCCATAACCACACCAAGAGGACTCCAGTATAATAACTGATTATATCTGAAAGAGCTGAGAGACCGAGACTTTTTCTGAGGAATACTTAGTGCATCCCAGACAGGAGACAAAACCAAAAATACTAGGGAACTTGAAACTTCTGGCTCCTACAACTACATCAAAAATTAACCAAAGTCTAATAATTAACCAGATTAACATAGATCCTCACATTATAGGTCTATTTCCTCAATTTCTATTGCCCAGCATAATATGTCTGGCTTTCAGCAAAAAGACACCCTGAAAGGCAAGAAAAAACAGACACAAAGCAAGCATAAATCAGGCTCAGATATGACACAAATGTTAGAATTAACAGAAAATTTTAAAAACCATGATTACATTAAGGGATTTAATGGAAAAAAATAAAATGCAAGAACACATCATGTAATCAGAGAAACTGAAATTCTCAGAAAGGATTGGAAGGAAAATGTAAGAATAGAAATACATATAACAGAAGTGAAAAATGCCTTTGATGAACTCATTAGAATACTTGATACAATTGAGGGGAAAAAAATCAGTGACATTAATGATGGGTCTAAGGAAGTTTCCCAAACTGAAGTGCAAGGAGAAAGAAGAATTAAATAAGGAAATAGAACACAAATGAAGGAATAGTGGGAACATTTTAAAAACATAACATATCATGTGAACAAGAAAGAAAAGAGCAGAAGGAATATTTGAAGTAATATTGTCTGAGAACTTCCAAAATTAATGACAGACGTTAAAATCATTGATCTAAGAAGTTCAGAGAACAGCAAGAAGAATGTATACCAAGAAAACAAAACAAAATTACACATAGGCATATCTTATTAAAACTATAGAAAACCAAAGACAAAGAGAAGATCTTGAGAGCAGTCAGAGGAGCATAACACCTTATCTGTAGAGGAACAAGAAATAATTATATTAGACTGCTCTTCAGAAGCCATGCAAGCAAGAGGAGAGTGGAGTGAAGTATTTAAAGCAATGAAACAAAAATATTACCTACCTCAAAATTTATATCCACTGAAATTATACTTCAAAACTGAAGGAAGATTAAGACTTTCTCAGACAAGTGAAAACTGAGGGACTTCATCTCTAATAGACCTTCCTCTGCAAGAGATGTTAACAAAAATTCTTGAGGGAGAAGGAAAATGCTACATCAGAAAACCTGGATCTCAAAACAAACCTCAGAGAAGAAATTAATGAAGATAAAATAAAATCTTTCGTTTTTTTTAATTCTGGATTGATTTAAAAGAAAACTATTTAAAGTAATAGTAACACTGTATTGGGTGATTAGTGCACACAGAAAAGTGAAATGAGTGACAGCAGTGTCATGGGGAATGGGAGGGAGGAATTGGAACACTCTGTATTAGGTACTTGCATTTCACATGGGGAAGAACAGCATTCTTTGAAAGTAGACTTCATTAATTAAAAATGTATATTGCAAACTCTAGAATAACCACTAAAATAATTTTTAAAGAAGTATAATTGATAATCTGAGAGGCCATTCTCAGTTCCTTAACAAGTGAGCCTCTCCACTGGGCAGCTCACCACATTGCAGCTTGCTTCATTAATGCCAGCAAGGGAGAGGGATGGCTAGAATGATGGAAGTTACAATGTTGTGTGACACAATCACAGAAGTGACATCCCAATACTTTATATTATATTCATTAGTATCACGTCACAGGTCCCACCCACTCTCAAAGGGAAGGGGTTACACAAAGCTATGAATACCAGGAAGTGAGGATCATTGGGGAATATCTTGGAATCTCTCTGCCATAGTCTTTGTCTTTTATATTTGAGGAGTTTTCTCCATGGAAGAAGTTACTGGAGTATGGTGTGACATACCACATCAAGTGGAGAAAGAAGTGCCCAATGTGTATCAATACTTTAAACTAATTTTACTCTCTCTAATTCTACTTTCCTATCTTTATTTCTCTTGACTTTACAGATTCTGTACCTTGCTTTCTCAGAGAAAATAGAAATCACCAGCCTTGAACCATTGAAGCTGAGTTTCTCTCCATGCTGGATGCACTAGACTATCTTTCATTTCTCTGGCTTAGATGGAAAGGAATATCTTTTTTTTTCCAGATGACATGTACTATCATCTACCCACTTTTCTTTGTATTGTCAAGCTCTTGCTCTAGTAGCCTGCCAACACGATCATATTTCCAAACACAAAAACTTCTTTACCTTCCAGCTATTTTCCTATTTCTCACTTTAATTTTTAGAAAATTTTGAGCAGTGTTCTATGGTCACTGATTTCATTTTTGCACTTCCCATCCACTCCTCAACCCAGTACCACACCGTTTCTGCTCTGAGGAATCCTTTCTTTGGAACATTTCTTATTTGCCTGATTGGGTAATTTTATCAATTCCTAAACTAATCCACTATAATTTTTCCTTAATTATCTTCTTTCTAGGTTATTATATCTTCCCAATTCGTTTCTCATTTCCCATCTGTTCTCATTCCAATCCAGCCTATATACTGAATATCAATAAATTATATACAGTTCCAATCATGTTGCATGACACCCCCAAATATTTTAAGTTCAATGTTAGAAATCTTAAATCTCAGGTTTTAATACTGTCACACAATTGTTAAATGTAATTATTTAAAAACTGGTAATCAAAAATACTCCATAATTATAGGTATGGCATTTTTTGTCCTTTGGCACTCATTGGCCATTTTGGATGCTCTAAAATAAAATTCTTCTGAATTGGCTTTATATATATATATATATATATATATATATATATATATATGTATATAGTCAAACTTTTTACTCATTTAACTCTGAAATTAACTAGCTATATGACTTCAGATAAGTCTCTTTACTTCCCTGCTTCTCATCTAGTTTCTTATATGTAAAATGAAGCAATTGCTTTATTTGATCTTAAAGGGTCTGTGCCATTTTTTTAAATTAACATATAATGAATTATTTGTTTCAGAGGTACATGTCTGTGATTCATCAGTCTTACACAATTCACAGTGCTTACCATAGCACATACCCTCCCCAATGTCAATCACCCAACCACCCCATCCCTCCCACCCCCCTCCACTCCAGCAACCCTCAGTTTATTTCCTGAGATTAAGAGTCTTTTATGGTTTGTCTCCATCTCTGGTTTCGTCTTGTTTCATTTTTCCCTCCCTTCCCCTATGATCCTCTGTCTTGTTTCTCAAATTCCTCATATCAGTGAGATCATGTGATACTTATCTTTCTCTGATTGACTTATTTCACTTAGCATAATACCCTCTAGTTCCATCCATGTCATTGCAAATGGCAAGATTTCATTTTTTGATGGCTGCATAATATTCCAGTGTGTGTGTGTGTGTGTGTGTGTGTGTGTGTGTGCGCGCGTGTGTGTGTGTGTATACCACATCTTCTTTATCCATTCATCTGTTGATGGACATCTAGGCTCTTTCCATAATTTGGCTATTGTGGACATTACTGCTATAAACATTGGGGTGCAGGTGCCCCTTCGGATCACTACATTTGTATCTTTGGGGTAAATACCCAGTAGTGCAATTGCTGGGTCTTAGGGTAGCTCTATTTTCAACTTTTTGAGGAAACTCCACACTGTTTTCCAGAGTGGCTGCACCAGCTTGCATTCCCACCAACAGTGTAGGAGGGTTCCCCTTTCTCTGCATCCTCGCCAACATCTGTCGTTTCCTGACTTGTTAATTTTAGCCATTCTGACTGGTGTGAGATGATATCTCATTGAGGTTTTGATTTGGATTTCCCTGATGCCGAGCAATGTTGAGCCCTTTTTCATGTGTCTGTTGGTCATTTGGATGTCTTCTTTGGAACAATGTCTGTTCATGTCTTCTGTCCATTTCTTGATTGGATTATTTGTTCTTTGGGTGTTGAGTTTGATAAGTTCTTTATAGATTTTGGATACTAGCCCTTTATCTGATATGTCATTTGCAAATATCTTCTCCCATTCTGTCGGTTGTCTTTTGGTTTTGTCGACTGTTTCCTTTGCTGTGCAGAAGCTTTTTATCTTGATGAAGTCCCAATAGTTCATTTTTGCCCTTGCTTCCCTTGCCTTTGGCGATGTTTCTAGGAAGAAGTTGCTGTGGCCCAGGTCAAAGAGGTTGCTGCCTGTGTTCTCCTCTAGGGTTTTGATGGACTCCTGTCTCACATTTAGGTCTTTCAACCATTTTGAGTCTATTTTTGTGTGTGGTGTAAGGAAATGGTCCAGTTTCATTCTTCTGCATGTGGCTGTCCATTTTTCCCAACACCATTTGTTGAAGAGACTGTCTTTTTTCCATTGGACATTCTTTCCTGCTTTGTCGAAGATTAGTTGACCATAGAGTTGAGGGTCCATTTCTGGGCTCTCTATTCTGTTCCATTGATCTATGTGTCTGTTTTTGTGCCAGTACCATACTGTCTTGATGATGACAGCTTTGTAATAGAGCTTGAAGTCTGGAATTGTGATGCCACCAGCTTTGCTTTTCTTTTTCAACATTCCTCTGGCTGTTCGGGGTCTTTTCTGATTACATACAAATTTTAGGATTATTTGTTCCATTTCTTTGAAAAAAGTGGATGGTATTTTGATAGGGATTGCATTAAATGTGTAGATTGCTCTAGGTAGCATTGCCATCTTCACAATACTTGTCCTTCCAATCCATGAGCATGGAACGTTTTTCCATTTCTTTGTGTCTTCCTCAATTTCTTTCATGAGTATTCTATAGTTTTCTGAGTACAGATTCTTTGCCTCTTTGGTTAGATTTATTCCTAGGTATCTTATGGTTTGGGGTGCAATTGTAAATGAGATCGACTCCTTAATTTCTTTTTCTTCTGTCTTGTTGTAGGTGTATAGAAATGCCACTGATTTCTCTGCATTGATTTTATATCCTGCCACTTTACTGAATTCCTGTATGAGTTCTAGCAGTTTTGGGGTGGAGTCTTTTGGGTTTTCCACATAAAGTATCATATTGTCTGCAAAGAGTGAGAGTTTGACTTCTTCTTTGCTGATTCGGATGCTTCTTATTTCTTTTTGTTGTCTGATTGCTGTGGCTAGGACTTCTAGTACTATGTTGAATAGCAGTGGTGATAGTGGACATCTCTGCCGTGTTCCTGACCTTAGGGGGAAAGCTTTCAGTTTTTCCCCATTGAGAATGATATTCACTGTGGGTTTTTCATAGATGGCTTTTATGATATTGAGGTATGTACCCTCTCTGCCTATACTCTGAAGAGTTTTAATCAAGGAAGGATGCTGTACTTTGTCAAATGCTTTTTCTGCATCTATTGAGAGGATCATATGGTTCTTGTTCTTTCTTTTATTAATGTAGTGTATCACATTGATTGATTTGCAGGGGTCTGTGCCACTTTTTAAAAATACATTTTTATGACTGAAACTACATTTTTATGACTGCAATTGCTATTTTACTGCTTCTGGCCCAAGTCAGTTATGAGTCTATAAGGTAAAAACTCAACTGCATAAGTACATAAACTATAACCTGGTTTTGCCAGCTAGCCCTAGTGTTATATGTCACTAAGTTATACCTTTTTTTTTTCATTCCCAAATTAGAGGTAATGTTTTCCCAAAGAAATACATTTGAAACTCCAAAACTCAGTCAATTCTAAATACAGGACATTCTCCCATTCTTTAGACTAATGTTGAGAGTTTAAAGTAACTGTACAGACATGATCTTCTGTCAGTTTGAACAGAATCTGACTAATCCACCTGACATTAATTCATTTAAGTCCTTTTCTTATGAGCAATAGAGAGGAAAGCTGTCAGAAAGTTCCTATCGTAGCTGAAATGCAGCTGCCAAGGTTAGTTTTCATATTGTCAGATGTAAAGAGAGGCTTATTCTTAGTGTGCCAAATATACTTTCATTATTCTTGACTTTACAAGCATAGACTGGTGTTTGCTTTAATGAAAGTGGGGTAGGTTCTTGTGGCCTACAAAGGTGTCAGTGTCTGTGTCAGTGTGTAGTATTCTCAGAATCGGGAGCATTTGCAATTTCAGTATTAGCTAGTTTTTGATATTTTTCTTTGTAGATAATAAAATTTAATTTTTAGATAATCAGAATGAAAATAATACCTCAGAAAAGCACAATATAATAGTAGCCTTATGAGAGCAAGACAGAATTCTTTTTATTTAATTAATTAATTAATTTGAGACAGAGAAAGAGAGAGAACAAGTGGGGGGAGGGGAAGAGGGAGAAGCAGACTCCCCACTGTGGGGGGAGCCCTTCACAGGGCTCGATCCCAGGACCCTGAGATCATGACCTGAACTGAAGGCAGACACTTAACTGACTGAGCCACCTGGGTGCCTCAGAAAATAGAATTCTTAAGCTCACTTTATAACATTTTGATCACCTACATACTTATGTTCTTTTACTGAATTAATTAAATGTGGTAGTTTAGGCTTCATATTTTTAAGTATCAAAAATAATTGGTGTTTCAATTACTGACCTTGAGCCAAGTACCACAAAGATGCTGTGATTGTGCTTCCTGCACTCATCTTGTGTGGTAAACATCAGGGCAACAGTAAGTTCTGGGAAACTGTAGAGAGAATGAAGCCATGAAAAACATTGGTGTTGGGATAACCAGTAAGTTATAATGTGATTTCATTCATTCATTCAATAGCTATTTATTGAGTCTCTCGAAGTTACTATTTAGTGAGATTTTAAAAAGGGACCTCTTAAGAGGTAATTAATATACAAATATATGATAACTACAGTATGAATGTTCCTCCAACATTTCTGCAGTGCACAACCTGTCCAATGCTGAAAGTGATCAAGAACAATCATGTCCTTGCTCTCATGGAGAAAGACACAAAAATAAAGATATATAAATAGTTATGTTGTTTGATAAATATTTGGGGGAAGAAAAGAGCACCTGAGAAACAATAATAATTTAGAAAGAGCTATTAGAGAATGTCTCTTTTGCCAGGAGTTATTGACATTGAGATCTCAAAGATGAGAAGAAACCGGCCAAGTGAAAAGTGCGAGAAAGAACATGGTGAACTGTATGTACACAGGCCATGATGCATGAAAGAAGCTGTTATATGTGAGGAAATGAAAGAAAGCAAGCTAGTTGGCTAGAGTACAAAAAATTGGAGGGAGAACAGAATAATTGGAAACAGCTACATGTCTTACACTGCGAAATGGTTTTATAAATTATGGTCCATCTGTACAAAAGAACACCATGTAGACATTGGTGAACATGTTTCTGAAGGCTATTTTATGGTATGTGAAATTATTAATCATAAGTAAAAAGCAAGATGTAAAACCACCATGTGTGTATATGTTTCCCAGTTTCATTTGTGTCTGAATACAATTGGCTATATAAAGATATTTAAAGCAATTTTCTCTAGTGGTGAGGTTATGAGTGGTTTAAATTTTAGTGTCTGTATTTTTCTAATTTTTGAGGTACTCTATCATGTGCAAGAGACATATACATGAAATTTGATGCTGCATTCTTCATCACAGCAAACAAGAGAATAAAACGAATTGTCCCTCAATAAGGGAATGGGTTAATAAATTGTGTTCTATTGGTGCAACAGAATACTCTGCAATAGTTAAAATGTAAAAAATAGGACATTTATCAACATACGTGAATATCAAGCATAATTTTGAAACAAATGAGTTGCAAAAAATGTAGCTGTGATGTGATAGTTTATATAAATTTTAAAACCAGTTTTCTATATTATTTATAGTTATAATTATATATATATATGAATTTTAAAAAATACAAACTGATGATACCCCCAGCATTAGAAAAATAAAAAATGATTATCTCAGGGGAAGAAAGGAAGAGAAGTAGATAAGGGAGTAACTTTAGCTATGTTTATAATTTTTACATTTTAAAAAATAGATCAATCTGAACCAAATATGACAAAAAAGTCAGCTCTATTTAATCTTCTCTTTAAACTATGCTTTATGTTAAAACATTAAGAAAAAAGGTAATTTAAAAATCCTTATATTTAAAATGTTAAGACTCATAAATACATATAGACATTATCACTTAAAGAATAACAAGGGAAGAGCTATATTAGAGCGTCTGAAGACAACTTAACTTAAAAATGTTACTGTGAAATAAAATATGCATGTTGAAGAGAACATAAAATACAAATACACAGTTTAACAAGTAGTTATTAAGTAAATGTCCACATAATCTTCACTCAGGTCAAGAAATACAGCATAGCAGCTAAACTAAAGTGGGCTCCTACTTTTGAACTTTTTATTAATGAAATTATACTATATTCTTTTGTTTGTTGCTGCATTGGCTCAGTTCTGTGTTTGTAAGATTATTCATGATGTCATATTTAGGTATCATTATCTCATATATAACCATATGGTATTTATCCATTCACCTGTTAACGAACATTTGGGTTGCTTCCATTTTTGGCTATATAAGGAATGCTGTTCAGCACATTTACACAGTGTACATTCATAGATATGTATACATGTGTCCTAGTGCACACATGTACAAGTTTCTCTAAGGCAAATGCTTAGGAGTGAAATTAAAGAGTCATAGAGAATGTATCTTTAACTCTACTATTACACAAACTGTCTTCCAAGCTGATGGTACCAGTTTGCACTCTACCAGCAGGTTTTCAAAGCCCCAGTTGCTCTACATCTTTACCAACATTTGTTATTATATTTTAAATTTTTCACCAATTGAATGAACATCTAGTAGTGTCTCTGAAAACAAAATTATTGCTTCCCTGATTATTAATGAGATTGAACTCAATTTCAAGTGTTTATAGGTCACATGGATTTCAACTTTTAAGTATTTCTGTTCATGTCTTCTCATTTTTCTTTTGGGGTGTTTTGGATTTTTTTGGCTGATGAAGTATTTTTATATTTTCTGAATACTAGGGTATTTGTTAGATATATGCCTTGCCACATTCTTTTCCAACTATGGTGCTTGTTTTAACTTTTCTTTAAAGTGTCTTTTAATGAGAAGAGGGTCTTAAGTTTTATTTGGCCAAATATATTAATCTTTTTGTTTATAACTTTTGTGTTTTACCTAGAAATCCTTCCCTACACTGATATTGTGAAGATACTCTCCTATTATCTTTTAAATACTTTGTAGTTTTGACCTACTCATTTGGTTCTATGTTTTAACCCTCTGGATTTGATCTATTTCAGATTTAATTTTTCCTTTTCCTATTCCTTATTTACCTTAGAGTTTGATGGAAAAAGACCTAGCATTTCTGAGAAATGATCTTTGAGGAAATGCTGAATATAGTCTTCTTAGGAATGGGGATTTAATATGGGTGTACCAGAAAGCTAGATTTACAATGAAGTATAAATTTCAGTTCATTTCATTTTGGCATGGTGCTGATCTGCATAGTTCAGAGAGAAATAAGCGAATAAATCAAAGACAGTTTAGAAATCAGTAAGAAAAGGATGTCTGATTGAGTTTATTGGGGGGTTAAGTGTGTTTTAATGGCTAACTAATATTTAATCACAGTTTAGGGCTGCAAATCCCAGGAAAGAATAGATAGATAAGGTTGTGGAGAAGCTGGGAAAGGAAAAAGTGTACACACAGAGAGTTTAGTTATTTTTTGTACTTTCCTTGATGATAGATAGGAAAACAGACATATGGCCAATTACATAAGGTGGATAAATTTTATATATTTATATTTAGCTTTGAAAGTGTGTGTGTGTATGCTTCAAGTTGCATGAATTTTATATGTTTGTGCTTAATGTCTGGAATTCAAATCAAGGAAACACATAAATGTTATAAAAAATCTGATTCAGGAATTTATTCCATTTTCCTCTCTTGAATCTTTATTAATCTCTCCTTTAGCTTATCCTGTAATTGAATTGTTTGCCAGTAGAGCTAATGCAAATTCAGGCCAAACATTCTTACTCCCCTCCTATCCCTCTGAAAGGACAAATGCTGTGTAAAAGTTTAGATTTTCAAGGATTTTTTTAAGTTAGCATTCTGACTACATTTGAAATAAGCAGAAAATAGTAGGTGAACTGCCAGTAATTCAATGGGGGCAGAATATTACAGTTTCTATAGTAAACTGGAAAGTAAAATTTATCATCAATGTGGTTTATTTTAGCTTTTATTTATGAGTGAAATGATGTATCTGAAATTTGTTTAGTATAAAAATGGTGATGATAGATAAAATAGAGATTGGTAGCAAGTTAATGCTTTTGAGTTGGGTGATGGGCATGTGGAAATTTATTGTACCTTATCTTTTTTATTCTGTGTTTGAAAATTTCTGACAAAAAGAGTTCAAAACAAAAGATGTACATAAGGAAATTATGTGTTAGGGATAAAAAGTAAAGGCTAATACCTGGGTGAGAAAACTACTTTGTAAATAAATACATGTATTCATCTCTATTCATCTGTTTTTACATCCAAACATTTATTCATCCAACAATGCAATATATACTGAGTGCTCACAACTCTAAGAGTGTGCAGATCACTAGAGAATATGTATGTAAGGCAAGGTCACAAAAACACAGAATTGTGGAACTTGAAGAAACCTGAAGCTCATTTACTGTAACCTACTGTTTATAAATGATTACCCTGAATTTCAAGAGATTAGGTGATTTATCTGAGACCATACAAAGTTCTTAGTGACAGAGAAACTTATCCAATATTGTAGAGTTTTCTTATGTTATATGTGATGAGTCAGACAGAATTGATATAATAAAAATATTTGTTGGGCTCTGTCTACTGTAATTGGGAAGGCTGCCATGTGAATGATAACAGAATTGTATTTTCCTGTATTCTCTTATAAAAACTCATTTTCTAGCCACAGTGGACTAAATCCATTGAGGTTTTTGGTAACATCCAATTCTGCTGCATTCAGGTCCGTCCTCTAGTGCCGTGAGGAAAGGTTTCACAGATGTGGGAGTCGTAAGAAAGCATACATTACCAACCTAAGTAACCTTGGCAAATTCACCTTGGGGATTTTGCTAGAAAAGGCAGTTTCTGTGGGATAAAAAGTATTTTGACATGGAAATATCTTAATAACTCTGTAAGGTTGTCAGTTTTTCTTTGGGGAATTTTCTCTATCAAGGTAAATTACAGTTTTGCCTTTTTGAGGTTTCAAAATGAACGCTTTAAGGCAGCAAATAGCTGGTGACTAGAAAGGCAATAAACTTGCTCTGCCTTAGTTATAAGTGTATGAAAAATACTCAGTTTCTTCAGTGCCTGTTGTAAGAAAAATGCATCTAATTTGAAAGTAAGGGAAGCTGTGTAGTTTGATGGCTATCTGAGGCCCTGACCTCTAAGAATGACTGTATATGTGATCTGGGACAAGTTACTAAATCTCTCTGCCTCTTTCCTCATCAGGTAAATGAGGCTAATAATAGAACCTATTTCATAGGGTTTGGGTAAAGATTAAATAACATATCATGTAAAGTTCTTAGACCAGTATCTGACAAACTGGGTTTAATACTAGTTAGTATTGTTTGATTCCACTATACAACAATTGATGGTAGAAAGTCTGTAGACTTTCTAGAACACTAATTTTTTTCAGTTTTATTGAGGTATAATTGACAAATACAGTTGTAAGATAAAGTGTATATTGTGATGATTTGTTATATGTATACACTGAGAAAGGATTCCTATCTGGTTAATTAATACATCTATCACCTAACATATTAATCTTTTTTTCTGAGAATGTTCAAGTTCTATCAGCAAATTTCAATTATACAATATAGTGTTATCAACTATCGTCACATTAGATCCTCAGACCTTAATCATCTTATAGCTGAAAGTTTGTACTCTTTTACCGAGTACCCTCCTCAACCCTCAACCCCTGGTAATCACCCATCTACTCTCTTTCACTATGAGTTTGACTTTTCCCCCGATTCTACATATAAGTGATACCATGCACTATTTGTCTGTCTTTGTCTTATTTCTCTTTGCATAGTGCCCTTAAGTTATATGTATGTTGTTGCAAATGGCAGGATTTTCTTCTTTCTTGTGCCTGAATAATATTTCATTGTATATAAATATCTCTTCTTTATCCAATCATATTATTTGTGAAATAATATATCATTGTATATAAATATCTCTTCTTTATCCATTCATTTATTTGTTTCTATATCTGGGCTATTGTGAATAGTGTTGTAATAAACACAGAAGTGCAGATATCTCTTTGATACCCTATTTTCATTTCCTTTGGATATATACTCAGCAGTGGGATTGCTGAATCATATGGTAGTTCAATTTAAAAATTTCCAAGAAACTACCATACTGTTTTCCATAGTGGCTGTACCAACTTACGTTCCCACCAAGAGTGCACAAGTGTTCCCTTTTCTACACATCCTCACCAACATTTGTTAGTCCATGTCTTTGATGACAGCCATTCTAACATGTGTAAGGTGATATCTCTTTGTGGTTTGGTTTGGATTTCCCTGATTTTGATCACCTTTTCATGTATCTATTTTTATGTTTTCTTTGGAAAAATATCTGTTTAGTCCCTCTGCCCACTTTTAATTGGATTATGTTTTTGGTATTGAGTTGTGTGAATTCTTTAAATTTTGTATATTAACCCCTTATCAGATATGGTTTGCAAATATTTTCTCCTATTCTGTAGATTACCCTTTCATTTTGCTGATGGTTTTGTTTGCTGTGCAGACCATTTTGTTGGCTGTAGTCCCACTTATTTATTTTTGCTTTTATTGCCTTTGCTCTTGGTATCAAATCCAAAAACTCATCACCAATACCAATGTCAAGGAGCTTACTCCCTATCTTTCCTTCTAGGAATTTTATGGTTTCAGATTTTATATTCAAGTTTTTAATTCATTTTTGAAAGATTTTTGTGTATGGTGTAAGGTAGAGGTCCAAATTCATTCTTTTGCATGTGGCTATCCAGTTTTATCAACACGATTTTATGAAGAGACCATCCATTCCCTGTTGAATATTCTTGGCTCCTTTGTCATAAATTGACAATATATGCATGGTCTTATTTCTGGGCTATTTTGTTCTATTCTTTTGTCTGTTTTTATGCCAGTGCCATGCTGTTTTGATTACTATAGCTTTGTATTATTGTTTGAAATCAGGAAGGGTGATGCCTCCAGCTTTCTTCTTCTTTCTCAAAAGATTGTGATTCCATATGAACTTTAGGATTATTTCTTCTGTGAAAAATGCCATTGGAATTTTGATAGCGATTATACTGAATGATAGATTGCTTTGGGTAGTATGGATATTTTAACAATATTCTTCCAATCCATAAGCATGTAATATCCTTTCATTTATTTGTGTCTTCTTCAGTTTCTTTCATCAATGTCTTACGGTTTTCAGTGTACAGATTTTTCAACTCCTTGGTAAAATTTATTTCTAGGTATTTTATTCGTTTTGATGTACTCATAAGTGGAATTGTGTTTTTAATTTTTCTTTCTGATACTTTGTTGTTAGTGAACAGAAATGCATTGATTTTTGTATATTGATTTTGTATTCTGCAACTTCACTGAATTTGCTTATTAGTTCTAATAGCTTTTAGGACACTTTAAGGTTTTCTATAATATTTCATCTGCAAATAGAGAAAAATTTAGTACTTTTCTGATTTAGATGTCTTTTATTTCCTTTTCTTGCCTAATTGTTCTAGCTAGGACTTCCAATACTCTGTTGAATAAAAGTGGCAAGAGTGGGCATCTTTGTCTTGTTCCTGATCTTAAAGGAAAGGTTTTCAGCTTTTCACCATTGAGTATAATGTTAGCTGTGGGCTTGTCCTATATAGACTTTATTATGTTAAGATGCATTCTTTCCATACTCTCTATATGTTGAGAGTGTTTAATCATAAAAGGATGTTGAATTTTGTCAAATCTTTTCCTGCATCTATTAAGCTGATCATATGGTTTTTATCTTTCATTTCAGTAGTGTGGTATATGACACTGATTTGTGGATATTGAACCATCCTTTCATCCCTGGAAAAAAAAAATCCCATTTGATCACGGCTTATGATCCTTATATGTACTATTGAATTTGGTTTGCTAATATTTTGTTGAGGATTTTTCTTAAAGATTTTTATTTATATATTTGACAGAGAGAGAGACAGCAAGAGAGGGAACACAAACGGGGTGGGGGGGAGAGGAAGAAGCAGGCTCCCCACTGAGCAGGGAGCCCAAAGTGGGGCTCGATCCCAGGACCCTGGGATCATGACCTGAGCCGAAGGCAGATGCTTAATGACTGAGCCACCCAGGTGCCCCTTGTTGAGGATTTTTGCATCTATATTTATCAGGGATATTGGCCTGTAGTTTTCTCTTCTTGTGGTGTCCTTGTTTGGTTTTGGCATCAGGTATTGGCCTGGTAAAATGAGTTAGGAAGTATTCCTTTCCCTTCTATTTTTTAGAAGAGTTTGAGAAGGATTAGTATTAATTCTTCTTTAAATTTTTGTAGAATTCTTCAGAGAAGCCATCTATCTGGTCCTGGACTTTTGTTGGAAGGTCTTTAATTACTGATTCAATCTTTTTACTAGTAATTAGTCTGTTCAGATTTTCTATTTCTTCCTGATTCAGTCTTGGAAGATTATGTTTCTAGGAATTAATCCATTTGTTCTAGGTTGTTCTTCTTATTGGCATATAATTGTTAACAGTAGTCACTTGTGATCCTTTGTCTTTCTGTAGTATCAGTTGTAATGTCTCCTTTTAAATTTGTAATTCTATTTATTTGAGTTCTTTCTTTTCTAGTACATTTATGTAAAACCTTATATATTTTATATATCTTTTCAAAAAAACTGGCTCTCATAGTTTCTTGGTCTTTTCTATTATCTTTTTAGTCTCCATTTATTTTTGCTATGATTATTTCCTTCCTTCTGCCAACGTTATGATTAGTTCTTCTTTTCTAGTTCCTTGAGATGTAAAGTTAGGATATTAGTGTTTGGTATTTCTTGTTTCTTCATGTAGTTGCTTATTACTATAAAGTTCCCTCTTAGAACTGTTTTTTTTTTTTTTTTTTCCATTCCATAGTTTTCATATATTTCCATTTTTACTTGTCTCAAGATATTTTTTAATTTGCCTTTGACCCATTGGTTGTTCAGTATTATGTTCTTTAATCTCCACATATTTGTGAATTTTTCAGCCTTTTTTTTTTTTTTTTTTTTGGTAATAGCTTTTTAGTTTCATTGTGATCAGAAAAGATGCTTATTATGATTCCATTCTTCTTAAATTTATTAAGACTTGTTTTATGGGGGCACCTAGGTGGCTCAGTTGGTAGAGTGTCTTCCTTCAGCTCAGGTCATGATCTTAGGGTCCTGGGATTGAGCTCCGCATCAGGCCCCCTGATCAGTGGGGAACCTACTTCTCCCTCTCCCTCTACCTCTCCCCCCTGCTCATGCTCTCTCTCTCACTCTCACTCTCTCTCAAATAAATAAATAAATAAATAAAAATTAAAAAAAAAGAAGACTTGTTTTAGGGCCTAATATGTGATATATCCTGGAAAAGAAGACTGTGTATTCTGCTGTTGATGGATGGAATAATCTGTAAATGTCTGTTAATTCCATCTGATTTAACATGTCATTTAAGGCCAATATTTTCTTATTGATTTTCTGTCTGGATGATCTATCCATTGTTGAAAGTGCAGTATTGAAGTCCCCTGCTATTTTTGTATTGATGTCTATTTCTTCTTTCAGGTCTGTTAATATTTGTCTTTTTCTTTTATTATTTTTTTAAGAATTTATTTATTTATTTATTTGACAGAGAGAGAGAGAGAGAGAGAGCACAAGCCGGGGGCGTGGCAGGCAGAGGGAGAAGCAGGCTCCCCACCAAGCAGGGAGCCAGTTGCAGGACTCGATCCCGGGATCCCAGGATCATGACCTGACACAAAGGCAGATGCTCAACCGACTGAGCCACCTATGCACCCCCAGGTTTGTTAATATTTGATTTATGTATTTAAGTGCTTCTGTGTTTTATGCATAAATATTTACAAATGTTATGTTCTCTGTTGGATTGACCCCTTTATCATTATATAATGATCTTTTTCTCTTATTACCATCTTTGGCTTAAAGTTTATTTTTTCTGACATAAGTATAGTTAGCCCTGCTTTTTTTTTTTTTTTTTTTTGGCTTCTGTTCACATGGATATCTTTATCTATCCCTTCATTTTCACTCTCTGTGTATTCTCGATTGGAGAATTTAATCCATTGACATTTAAAGTAATCATTGATAGGTAAGTTGTTATTATTTTCTGGCTGTTTTGTAGTTCTCTTGTTCCTTTCTTCCTCTCTTGCCATATTCCTTTGTGAATCAATGATTTTCTATAATGGTATGCCTTGATTCCCTCTTTTTATCTTTTGCGTGTTTACTTTGGGTTACCATGAGGCTTACATAAAACATAGATATAAACAATCTATTTTAAGCTAATAACAACTTTTACTGAATGCAAAAACTCTACCCTTTCACCACCACCCCAACACATTTTATGTTTTTGATGTCACAATTTGTATCTTTTTACCTTCTGTATCCATTAACAAATTATTTTAGTTTTAATTATTTTTCATACTTTTTTCTTTTAACCTTCATACTAGAGATATGATTGATTTACCCACCACTATTTCAACAATAGAGTATTCTGAATTTAACTATATATTACTTTTATCAGTGAATTTTATACTTTGATATATTTTCCTATTGCCAATTAGTGTTCTTCTGTTTCAGCTCTAGAAGTCCCTTTAACATCTTGTAAGGCGGACCTGGTGGTGATTAATTCTTCAACTTTTGCTTGTCTGGAAAATTCCTATTTTTCTTCAATTCTTAAGGACAGCTTTGCTGGTTAGAGTATTCTTGGTTGGCAATTTTTTTTTCTTTTCCTTTTAGCAGTTTGAATATATTGTGCTACTGTCTTCTGGCCTGCAAAGTTTCTGCTGAAAAAATCTGCTGATAGTCTTATGGAAGTTCTTTTGTGTGCCAAATATTGTTTTTCTCTTGCTGCTGCTTTGAGTCTTGTCTTTAACTTTTGATAATTATAATGTGCCTCAGTATGGGTCTCCTTGGGTTTATCTTATTTGGAACTATTTGGGATTCCTGGTTTTGAATGTCTATTTCTTTCTGCAGGTCAGGGAAATTAGCCATTATTTTTTTGAATAAGCCTTATGCCATTTTCTCTCTTTATTGGGGGGACGCCTACAATGTGAGTATTGGTCCACTGGATGTTGTCCCATAAGTCCTTTAAACTATCTTTACTCTTTTCCATTCTTTTTTCTTTTTGCTCCTTTGAGTGAATAAATTCCATTGTCCTGTTTTTGTGTTTGCTGATTCTCTCTTCTGCTTAATATAAACTGTTTTTAACCCCTCTATTGAATTTTTCAGTTTGCTTATCCTGGTCTTCAGCTCTGTTTTCATTTGGTACCTTTTTTTTTTTTTTTTTTTTTGACAGAGAGAGATACAGCGAGAGAGGGAACACAAGCAGGGTGATGGGGAGAGGGAAAAGCAGGCTTCCCTCAGAGCAGGGAGCCTGATGCGGGGCTCGATCCCAGGACCCGGGGATCATGACCTGAGCTGAAGGCAGATGCTTAAGACTGAGCCACCCAGGTGCCCCTTCATTTGGTACTTTCTTATATTTTCTCTCTCTGTGAAATTCTCACTTTGTTCATGCATTGTTCTCCTGACCCTTGTGAATATCTTTATGACCATAATTTTTGAGAAAGAATAAGATAAAACCCTAGAAACACACCTTAATAAAATGGAGAAAAATTACTTATTCTTTCTCTTGGTACATATGCTTCTATTTCTTCATTTTCTTTGATTCTCTGCATTAGTTTCTGTGCATTAGATAAAACAGCTACCTCTCTTAGTCTTGATAGAATGGTCTTGTGTATGAGATAAAGCGTATCAATTAGCTTCGTCCAAACTCTTGGCTGTTTCTCAAACCTCTTTGATTGTCCAAGCTGCTTTCTTTGTTCTTAGTGGCTCCCAGTTGTTGAGGGTGTGCCAAAACCTGTCACTGTCCCAAAGGGGAAGATTTCAGTCTGTCCTTAGGTGCAGGCTAATTAGAAACAAGACATTCAAGGAAGATACATATTTAGTGTCCTTCCTGGGTGAAACTGGGAAATGGGCTTTTTTGTCTACTCCCTCTATGCTAGGTCCAGGTATATAGCCACAGAGGGATATTCCTGTATTAGTTAATAAGTGCTTCTTTGTTTGTTACACTCCTATAGGGCTCATGAATGTAAGCCCCTTTGGCTGTCAGAGCCAGGTGACCTAGGTGCTTATCCCTTGGGTGGCAGCCACAAAATCTTAGGTGCCAGACTTGTGTACAAGGTCCTTTCAGGGAGATATTGGTGATTTTTAGTGGGTTTAAGTGAGAAGTCAGAGGTGGTGTTTGCTGCCTTCCCCAGTCTCTGGATAGGGTTACAGTCAGCCAGTAGAGGATCACAGTCAGCCAGGCTAAATTAGAAGCCTGACCCTCAGGCAGTGGCTTTTAAAGTAAGCCAATAGGCCTGCTTGAAGAAAAGACTGGGAGATGAGTGTTTCTCTCTGCCCCTGGAGGGATAATTGGTTAGTTGTTTCTTTGTTTACTATAGTCCTGTGGAACTTGTGAATGAAAACTCTATTGGCTATCAGAGCCAAGTGATCTAGGGGCCTGTCCCTCGGGCAGCAGCATAAAACCTGGGGTGCCAGATGTGTGTACAAACTCTTTACAGGGAGATATTGATGACTTGGTGTGAATTTGAGTGAAAAGGCAGCGGTGGTGTCTAAGAACTTCCCTGTTACTTAAGGAAGATTGTAGTCAGCACTTAGATGTGCGCTAAATTAGAAGCTTGACCCTCAGGCAGCAGCTTTTAAAGTATGCAAGTAGGAATCTGAAGGAAATAGTGGGAGGTGGACAGTTTTTGCCTGCTGCCTCTGCCCTGAGTACTGAGGAGATATTCATACACGAGTCCTTATGAACGCCTTAAGAACTGGTTATTTGGGGGGGAGGAGGAGGGCATTGCTGTGGTCTTGAAAGTCTTGATGCAAGCTCCACTGGCTTTCAGAGCTAGGTGTTTCAGGGGTTCATGCCTCAGGTGGGAGTCTTAAAAGTTGGAGTGCTAGATGTGGGGTCCAACATCTTTGCTGCTCAGAGAGAAACTGGGAGTTGGGAGTTCCTCCTGATTGTATGGCACTATGCTAGGAGTGGTATTTTTTTTTTTTTTTAAGATTTTTTATTTATTCATTTGAGAGAGTGAAAGCATGAGCAAGGGGGAGAGTCAGAGGGAGAGGGAGAAGCAGACTCCCTGCTCAGCAAGAAGCCCAACATGGGGCTCAATCCTAGGACCCTGGGATCATGACTTGAGCAGAAGGCAGAAGCTTAACTGACTGAGTCACCCAAGCCCCCCACTGGGAGTGGTATTTATTGTGACAGTGTGTCTCAGCCTTTTCTAGCCATTTGAATGTGGGTAATATGCGTACTTTCTTATTTGACCAATGGATAGGAGTCACTCAGCTAGTTTCTGGATTTCTTTCAGAGGGAAGTACTTTATGTATAACTGTAGATTCAGTGTGTCTTTGGGAGGAGTTGAATTCAAGAGGCTCCCAGGTCATTATTTTGGACTGGAACCTCATTTTCCCCTCACCTCTTATTCTCCTATTTCTTGCCAATAAGAGGAAAGGATAGTGAGCTGCTATTTTGTAGGACTAAGTGACTTTGAGGATGGAAGCTATAATTAAAAATGGCAGAGCGAAAAGAAGGAGCCTGGGACTCCACTGACTTAGTGGGGCTTCCATACCACCTTCACTTTGCCTATTTACTAACTTCTAAAAGAAAGCAAACTTTCACTGTATTCACATGTCTTTATTTCAAGTTGTTATTACCAGCAGCTGTATATAAATTATAACTGATAAATCACCCCTTACAGAGGGTTTTGAAGATATAGGTCTCCAGCTCCAGAGTTTTATAAAGTAAGCCTTGGGTCAGGTCCTGGGCCATCTAAGTTTGGAACAACTGTACTAGAGTATAATGCTATAGATTTCTGAGTCATGGGGATTTTATCTCCAGAATGCACATTAGCTTTTGTCAGTTCCAGAAGGCAAATTCGTATCAAGTATCAAAAGGGACAGTAAAAGAATTAGTATATGGCATTACTCAGAGAGAAAAACCATGTAAGCATTACTCAGAGAGAAAAACCATGCCTGATCTACTACAAATGGGTCAATAGTTACATTTTCAAGAAAATTTATCTTTGGAAGAAAAACAGAACATTGAATGGACTTTTAAAAGTTTTACAAGATGCGGATTGGGCAGAGAAGAAAAGGTATTATTTTGCCAAAATAATGGAATAATCCTGAAATTTTGAAACCTATTGGGAAAAGTCAAACCCTTACCAATTCACACAGTATGGCTAGTTAGTGGTTATCAAGAGAACCAGAGGGCAAACTGGCTAAGTCATTTAAATAGTAAGATATGTACTAAATCAAAGTAATTTCAGGTCAAATTTGCCAATGCTTAAAAATCAGTACTTATGACATGTTTATGTTAAAGAGAAGAAAATATCTATTCCTGACTTAGGAAAAACATTCTTGATAGTCATTTGCACACAAACATTTCTTATGTATGAAAGAAAATATCTTTATAGGCAGTATTGTACATGAATGTAATGAATGAGCCTGAGAAGTTAGCCAGTCCCAACTATGGCAGTTTCCTTCAGGAAGATCAAAAAGCCACTTGCCAGCATGATGAAACTTTTTGTGTGAACGTGGTCTGCAAGCATCAGAATTACCCAGCAATTCAACCTCATTACTTCTCTTTCTTTAAAGTGGAAATCTACTTGGCTCATATTTTAACAGTATATCTCTAAAATGGGATGCCTACATTGAGCTCTTGGATAGTAAAAAAGTATGCCAAAGTGATTTAGATCCATTTTGTGACTGCTTCTAAACCTGAGCTCCATACCTGCAAGTTCAATTTTCCTTACCGTTTGCCAATTGTTTTTACCTAAAGTGGGACACACAAGTCTTTTTTTAATATATTGGGCACCCTTCTGAAGAGATAAAAATCCAAGGTTATATCACTCCATGTGGCAAATAAAAAGCTTATGATATCTCTTTTAGATGAGAGCTTGTACTTCTCTCCTTGGTGATCGTTTTCTGAGCTTTCGTTATGTGCTGAGTGCCATCATCCTTCTTAGCATTGACTGAATTTCTGAGTCTGGAGCACTTGCAGGCCCTTTGGGATGAAAAACACTTTCCTTGTTAAGTGCCAACCATTTTTATTGTTATTATTGTTATTAAGTCAATTCCCAAAGTCATATCCACTAACATGGCATTTTCAAAAATGACATATTGCAGCAGTATACTGGGAAATGCTGTTCAGCTGGCTTTCTGTTGCCAAGCTCATAACTATTGCTTTTGTGGTGGTACTTTTGGGAATGACACTACTCTTTGGTGGCTCAATGTGCCCACAGGTAGTAAGCCATTAAGGGAATAATGATGGGCCAAAAGCAGGTGGCAGATACCTTATGACAGACTCATCTTCTACCTAAGGCATCTGTTGTTTAAGAGTGTATGTAGTCACTGTACATAAAGACAGACTCTTGAGAACAATGCGGAATGCTGATATTCAAACACATTCTTTGAGTACCATTAGAGTAATTGGTTTAAAATGCAGTGTATTAGTAGGCAGGAATTCCATGAAATATTCCCAGTTTGTAAAAGCATGGCTTTTCTATTTAATTTCCAGAGGGAATTTGTGTAATGCCTTTTCATTACATGAGGAGAAAACTGCAGTGCACATAGACCAAAAATTAGGCAATTCTATAGAATGAGAATCCAGGGAACAAAGTTATCATCCAGATTTTTATAACACTAAGGTAAATCATCAGTACACCTCAAGGATATAACTCTCAAATTATCATTTGGTGGTAATGGTTACTAATGTAAAGAAATAGAAAGGTACTTTTGGGAAAGATTTCTGAGGACCTGTATCTACACATTGGCTCTAGTATGATATAGAGTTCTAATGTGAAATAATTAGAAGGTGGGTTTTTTTGTTTTTTGTTTGTTTTTTCTGCTGCATCTGGTGAGTACTGCCTACCCTAAATAAAAGACTAAAAGTAAAGCATTGGGTAAATTACAGGCAGAGTGATTAGTCTCAGTGCAAGCTCTGTTTTGTAAGCAATTAGTACATACCCCCAACAGCATTTCTCCAGCCACACCTTACTGATCAAAATCATAGTGGTAGCCAGGGACTCCACTCCCCCATTCAACCAATGCATTTCTTCAGTGGCCACGTGTAGACACTGTATGATGATCTTCATAAAACTAGATATTGAGCACCTGAAGGGCAGGCCCCATTGGATAGTTATCTTTATATAATTCATCTTGCTGAAGAGAGTGACTTGAACAAGGATTCAAAGTATATATCCTGAATTTGATCTAGATTGAGCAACAGAAAATGTAGGAGTGCATTTCGACTGTTTTGTGTATACTAAAATTTGATGAAAATAGCTCTTTAAAAAAAATGCAAAGCAGTTATATATATTATTTCATTTTCTTTTTGAGTTCTATCTTAGAATCTTAGGCCTAGTTCAGGTATTCTTTCTCAAGAGAAAAATTGAAAGGAAGAGAGAGTTTGATCACAAATAACTTATAGAAAATTTGACTTTGTTATTAAAAGAATTCTGGGCTTTATATTTGTTCTTGTGGGGGACAGAGATAGCCTATAAGTCTGCTATCTTAAGGAAGCATCTCTGAAATTCTGGAATAACTAATTACTCACACTTTTTTCAAAAAGTTGCCCTTTGCAGAAAAGAGAAATGAAACTGATGTATTTGATTTTTAAAAAAGGAATAAAGGACACCAGCAAATTTTATGTAACATAAAAGAATTAAAAGGACTACTTTTATACCCTCAAGATTTGTCTCATTTTGAACATTATCTATTTCAGAATAATTTTAAAAACTTAGGATGACATGTCTGAACATTTATAAAAGACAACTCCTGCACCCTCCATCCTTGAGTTTTCCTGTCTTTTCTTCTGATCCAGGCCAGAGAGGCATGAGGACACAACACTGCCTCTAACATCCTCTTTTGGACAGTTAGCAAATGTGACAATGTCTTTGCTAAAAGTGAAAATCTATAAGTAATTTCACTTAATTAGCTATGCTTTTGAGAAACCAAAATCCTTTGAAGTCTCTTCCTTACCTCTTAAGAAAGTTGAGAAAAGTTGGATCTCTATTCAATTATGAACTTAAACTGAAACTGTAAGTTATAACTATAATTGATGAGTCTGGCCACTCTGCAAAGTTCTAGATTGGCCAAACTGTCATTTTCATCTCTTCACAATGGGCAATACTCCAGGAATAATGGAAAATACTGATTGTGTCAGATTTGAACATGTGCAGACTATCCAATGAGCAACAAAAGTTGAAATTCCTATAATTGTATAGTAACAACATGTGGGAATAACCAGTGCCTTTTATTAGTAAGTTAAATATAATTTACTTGTATTTCTATTTAGGTTTAAAAAAATGAGAAAGTGCATGTTTTATAGATGGATAAAATAAACTGTAAGTTAAAAAATTTATTACATTATTTTTGATAATTGATAATTTTTGATTGCAATTTTCTAATTTTAATATTCCATAGAGCCTAATGAGAAGCCAAGATGCCCATATATAGTTGTGGGTAATTTCTTTTTTTCAGGATTATATTTATCAGTTTATTGCAACAAATGATTACAGGGTTACTTTTATTTTTAAATATTTATGTGATAAAAAGATGGTTTCTTCTGTTATTCCAAATATTTATTCATCTCTCTTGACAGATTGCCTACAATTCAATTTCCTTTAATCTAAACTTACTTTAAAAATAAAATTAACTACTTCTTTCTTCTGGATCATCAATTACCCTAAGTTTTTGTCTTGTTATTGCTTTCTCTATACTGATCCACCTTTAATTTTCTTTTCTGCTTTGGCTGAATCATTTTGCAAATTCAAGGCTTACATTTGATTTGCATCACTTCTATGAAATACTTTATTATCTTTCATAAAGTGCCCTTGACATATTAATGAAGGAACTAAATACTCAGTAGAAATTAGATAAAAAGAAGCAGATGAAACTAGTTAGCTAAGACAGTACTATTTTTACATTGGACACTGAAATTAAATTATAATCTGTATTTTTCAGAAATATACCAAAAGAGATAGAAGGAATACATGGATAGATGGCTTTGTTGTTGTTGTTGTTGTAGCTATGCACTTTTAAATGATTTTTCTAGGTGTTTTTTAAGTTTATTATTTACAAAAGCACATATTTCTCTGGGAAATAGGTGGTTCATATCTGAAGACAGCCCTAGTCTATCATGATGGAATGTAAAAGATACCATGACTAGTGCATAAAGGGGAATCATAAAGTTCCAATGTACCCAGAATTATACAGTTACAGGCTTATGGTAATATATTTAAGTAGGTAATATAAAAGTCATCTGATTATATATTTTAAGGTAAGAAGGAGGATGCATATTGGAGTAGAGAGAGTATTTAGGCTTTGAAGTGAGTTCCAGGGTTATGAATCTCTGTTTTATCCCTTACTAATTATGCTATTTTAGGTAGCCTACTTAATTTTGCTGAGCCTCAGTTCTGTTCAATATAAAATGGATATAATAATGCATACTTGACAGAGTTGTTATAATAAATGTGTTATCATATATAGGTACCCAATACAAGGTTCTTTTGTGTGGTTTATTCTAACAAATCAAGAATCAATGTCAGGACAGAAAGAGATCAAATTTCCATGATGCTAAACCATCAGGCAGACACTTGAGCGTGCTTCTCTGGTCTTTAGTGAACTGTACAATTTTGCCTTAACTTTTGTTTCCAAGGGCTGTTTTAACTAGTTTTAGTTTAGTTTTTACGAAGATACCAAGTTAGTATCTTTTTTTTTTTTTAATTTTTTATTGTTATGTTAATCCCCATACATTACATCATTAGTTTTAGATATACTGTTCCATGATTCATTGTTTGTGCATAACACCCAGTGCTCCATGCAGAACGTGCCCTCCTCAATACCCATCACCAGGCTAACCCATCCTCCCAACCCCCTCCCCTCTAGAACCCTCAGTTTGTTTTTCAGAGTCCATTGTCTCTCATGGTTCTTCTCCCCCTCCGATTTCCCCCCCTTCATTCTTCCTCTCCTGCTACATTCTTCTTCTTCTTTTTTTCTTTCTTAACATATATTGCATTATTTGTTTCAGAGGTACAGATCTGAGATTCAACAGTCTTGCACAATTCACAGCGCTTACCAGAACACATACCCTCCCCAGTGTCCATCACCCAGTCACCCCATCCCTCCCACCCCATCCCCCACTCCAGCAACCCTCAGTTTGTTTCCTGAGATTAAGAATTCCTCATATCAGTGAGGTCATATGATACATGTCTTTCTCTGATTGACTTATTTCGCTCAGCATAATACCCTCCAGTTCCATCCACGTCATTGCAAATGGCAAGATCTCATTCCTTTTGATGGTTGCATAATATTCCATTGTATATATATATACCACATCTTCTTTATCCATTCATCTGTTGATGGACATCCAAGTTAGTATCTTGGTCTAGATTTAAATGGAATGTTTTGAAAATGATTTTTGCTGTATTTAGTGGGTAATATAAACCTAGTGATTGGAGGTAAATATAGGGGCCCCTAAGTAGCACATTTTTCTAATGAGATTCATGTGGAAATCTTCCTTGATTTGTAAATCCTCTCAAAGTTTGAGATGATGAGAGTCCTTCACATATTTTTGTGAATTAACTTAATCATATTGTGTGTGTGTGTTTTTAAAACCTTGTAAAACTAAAGAAATGAAATGTCAGTTTATGGGAGAGAGGAAAGATCATTTAGAGAATTTATGGAGAAACAGAAGAACCTGAAGAAGCTAAAGTGGGATTTATAGAGGCAAAAGACACCTATATTTTTTTCTGGTGAGAAAGGAAAATGCTCACATATATGTAGAAAGGTGTTAAAGACATGGTTTCCACAATTTAAGTTTTCACCCTAAGCACTGAATTCAAACTTTATTCTTATTTCCTCAGCATTTAAACTGCTTTGGGGCTGTGTTTTACAAGCTAGGATCCCCACCTCCTAACCCCACTGTGGAATTTGGCCATTTAGATAAGCTGAAGTGATTTGAACATATCAAATTCTACAATACAATTAAATTCATCTAGCTTTGGGATCAAATAACCCTCATTTTACTTTTTGTCTTTGGGGAAAATATAGGTTTGTATTTAATTTTATTTGCACATATCTAGAGGCACAGTAATGGATGTATTTTACAATGAGAAAATAAAATAAGCTATAAATAAACACATTCGTCACTGTTGGTGAGTGAATTCTACACTTATATATTGTTAAAGTAATGGCTCTGAATGAATATATTAGGTCTAGTGAAAAATCAAAGACTGCAATTCTATTAAAGCTAAATTTATTGTACTTTCAGGCAAGCCCTTTAAATAGCTGTGATCTTCCATTTAATTTGTATTGTGTAGTGGATAGTGGTGCTGTTTTTTTGTTTCTCTTAAATGACAATGTGCTATCTGTTGGCATTTTTAGCCTGCTACTTTAATATGCATAAATCCCATTATACTCTATGGTTGATGCTTTTAAGATGGGATGGTGGCTTCCCTGACCTATTTGTTGATTTATTTTAGCAACAGAGAAAGTATCAGACCATTGAAGTTGGATCCTATTAATCTTTGCTTGCCTTCTATCTTTTCCGTCTGTAATTTTTATTCTCACAGCTGAAAAAGAAAGAGTGCTACCAAGTATGCATAGAACAAAAAAATGTTTTAAATTGGATGTGAATCACAGTTTGGAAATTGATTGTATTTCATAGCCCTGGGATAATGAAAAACTGTTTTAAAACACATTTATCCTACTTGCTTGAAAGATTCTGTATCATATTAATATGAAAGTTTTTGAGGTCTAAGTTTTTCTTTCTTTTTAAATAGATGTTTATACACCCAAGAAATAGCATGCAGTATTACTTTTGGGAGAAGTGAACTGATATATGTTTTAATAAATAGATTTTAATTTTTCAAGAAAATAATTGGTTAAATGTAAAGATGCATCTTATACCTAACTTGGAACTTACTGACCATTGGGAAAATGTTGTTCTAAAGTTGGCCTTTTGCTTATTTTCTTTTTTGCCCATATTTTTTTGGGAAAACTTTTACAATAAAAAATACAAACAAGGTTGAAATTTGTACCTAAAATCTTGTAACCTTCATTAGAATAGAAATTCAGATGGGAAGCACCTGGAGACTCCTGTACTGACATCTTATAAAAGAGTAAAAGTACTTTCACAGATATAAGAAAATAAGAAAATTAAGTCTTAAAAAAAACTAGTGATTTGAACTAAAGTAGAAGTACTACCACCATTTTTGTCTGCCCTGTCTGAAAAAGTGTAAGTATGAATTAGGGTTTTTACTGGCTCTAGCATTATTCAAAGTTTTAAAAGCAATCAAGCATTGAAAATTGTAATTTGTTCTAAAATACTTATTTATTCATTTATTTGTAAATCAGCAAACATTTATCAGTCATCTACTGTTTTAGTTACTGATTGCTGTGTAACAAATTACCCCCAATACAGCAGCTTAAACAACAAACATTTATTATTTCAGTTTCTGAGAGTCAGGACTCTGAAAGAAGCTTAGTTAGATGATTTGTAGCTTAAGATCTCTTATAAGGTTGCATTCAGGATATCAGCTACAGCAGTAATCATCTGAAGGCTTGGCTGAGCTGAAGGATCCATTTCTAAACTCATTCACATGGCAATGGTAGGAGACATCAGTTTCTCATGTGGGGTTATTCACAACATGACAGTTGCCTTTTCCCAGATTGGATGATCCAAAAGAAAGAGAGTATATCTAAAACAAAAGCTTCAGTGTCTTATATAACCTAATCTTGGCGGTGACACCCATCCATCCATCTTGGAGGTACACAACAAACCTTAGTATAGTATGAGGTGTGAATACCAGGAGGTGTGGGCTCATTGGGAACCATATTCAAGGTTCATTTCTATATCTATGTAATCCCCAGGATGCTAAGCACTATACACAAATATGGATATTACTCAGACTTCCATCCTTAATATTATTTTTGTGTCAGACAAGGAATTTAGGATCAGATTATTTCTTGTTGTTCTGATAATACTTTTAGTTATAGCACAAAAACACTCATATAGAAATCAATTTCCTTTATAAAGTTTCATATCCAAAAGAATACTTGAGCATAATTTAGGATATATATCCTCAGAGAATAATTTAAGACCAAAAAATTCTAGTGTTTTCTTTTCCTATTCTAAAGATTATTTATTTGAGAGAGAGAGAGAGAGAGCACATGAGCAAGAGTGCATGAGCAGGGGTAGGGACAGAGGGAGAGGGAGAAGCAGACTCCCCACTGAGCAGGGAGCCCAACTTGGGGCTTGATCCCAGGGTCCTGGGATCAAAACCTGAGCCGAAGGCAGATGTTTAACTGACTGAGCGACCCAGGTGCCCCTTTACCTATTCTAAAACTTTAAGCCACACAAGTCAAAATTAGTAAGTGAGAGGTTCATGGCAAAATGAAAGAAGCAATTTCTTGGTTACATTTTATTTCTTAGGTGAGTGTCAATTTACTCAATAGCTTCTTTCAATCTCAGCTTAAAATCTTTTATTGCCTGAGAAGCTGTTAAATTTGTTTCGTTAGTAAATTAATTCACATACACAAAAATAAATTTTTGCTGGAATTTCAGACAAAAGTAAAAATAATTTGTATTTTAGTTGGCTTCTCTTGGTTGAATGCTAATTTTATTGTTATAAATCCTTTTTTCTCTTTTTCTTTCATAGAATAAAATCAAGAGAAAGTAGTGGTCAAATTTGTTAGTTTTATCTTTTTATTTAAAGACTAATCCATTTGTCTACAAAGTCCCCATCTTCTCCAAAATATGATTACAAGCTAGATGGTTCATGCAAATAAAGTTTCTTTAAATTTTCTGCTCCATGTCTATTTCTATTTTTACAAACATTGATTAAATAACTGTTATAAGTAAGACACCATACACCATAGCTTCAAACAGCAGAAACCTGCTTGCAACTGTGTAAGAAAAAATGGGGGAGTTTATTATAAGGACATTGGAGAATGTCAATGGAATATAGGAAAGAGTTGTACATCCTTGCCTCTGACAAGAGACTCACCTCCGATTTGTGCCTTTTCTCTACATGTCTGTTTTGTTGTTTTATGTATAGTTTGGAAAAGGCTCCTGAAAGGTTCTGCATTTTACTTATCATCTGTCCAGCCATAAACATAAAGACTGATTAAATCTCATAGCTCCAGTTCCAAATTCACAGAGAAAGACCTTTAGCCCCATCTGGTTGAGTTGTTTATCTCTCTGTTCTTCAAATAAGGTTGACAGACTGAATAGTCCAGTTTTTGTCTGATTGATTCTGGACTAAACAATTTTGATGGGCTGGTATCATGTTTGTGAATCTGGCTATCTTCCTTCAACCATATGAAGGCAGGTCAGGAGGTTTCTTCCCAGAAAAGTTTTAGTGGATAATAGGTTTCTCATTTGGGCAGTCTATGATTTCAAAAATATCTAGTTTTCTTATTCAATATGGCATATTCTCTTTATGTGGGTTCTTCTCATTTTCTCCTCTTTACTTGCTCTCTCCAATCTATAGGTGTTTTATTTAAGGTAATAGCATGTGCCTAGATTTTCTTTATTTGTGTTGACAAGGGTTTTTTGATTTTGACTGTTCTACACAATAGTAAATTAAATAAATTTGTTAAAATTTAGAGCCCAGTATAAAATATACGTAATGTTACTATTAAAATACTGTGTAAAAAAATAATAACTTTAAATAAAACATTTTATTCCAATAAAGTTTTATTTATTTTGTCAATATGTATTTTTTTTTATTTTTTAATAGTGAAGTCTCATTTGGATATACATTGTAGAGCTAACTTAAGTGAAAAAGAGAAATTAATTAGAAGCATAGTGTAAGGGCTCAGAAAGCCAAAGGAGATTTGACCAGGGATAGAAACTTGAAAGTCATTGGGCATCTAAGCTTCTACCTACCAACTGTCTGTCTTTCAATCTTTGGATTACTGGAATTTTGCTTTTCTTTCCTGTCTCCTACTCTCCATCTCCTACCTCTGAACTCTGTCTCATTTTCAAGTTAGGTCTAGTTTTCACAGCTTTGTTATGCATGTGGTTAAAATAGACATTTCCTCAGGTCCTCATATTACATGTCCACGGTCCAGGTGACATCAGAAACAGTTGAAAGTGTCACATATCCAAATACCTAGAAGAAAAAATCTGATTGTTTTATTTTAGGACGTTGCCTCCATTTGTTATCAGTGATGGTGCCAATTAATAGAGTTCTTTGTTTTTCTTTTTTAACATGTTTATTGAGGTATAATTAACATGCAACAAACTACATATTTGAAGTGTACAGTTTGTTAAATTGTGATGTATGTGCACACCACGAAACTATCACCAGAATCAAATAAGGAACATCCTCATTTCTTCTAAGAGTTTCTTATTGCCTCTTGGTAATCCCTCCTGCCCACAGAATCCTGCCCCTTCCTTCAACTACAGATATGCTTTCTATCACTATAGATTAGTTTTCATTTTCTAGAATTATATATAAGTGAAATCATACAGTGTGTACTATTTTTGTTTTGTTTTTTCACCCAGAATAACTGCTTTGAGAGTCATCTGTGTTGTATTAATAATTTCTTCTTTATCCACATAAGGAAAAGTTCATTTATTGAGGTTTAACATGAAATCATGCAAATAAAATTTGTATAAACACAAATCCACATTGAGTCATAACATAGATAGCAACCCAAAGAGGTATATAGGCAACAACAGTAACAACAAAAAGGAGGAAGAGGTGTTGCAGTTGGTGGATGAGGTGGTACCTAGGGGTCATGGACAAGATCAGAGCCAAAACTGGAACCAAGGCTTTAATCAGTAATTTCTTTTAACTGTTGGATAGTATTCCATCTTATGAATCTATTTCAGTTTTTCTTTTGTCTCTTTTTTTTATTGAAGTATAATTGACAGTTAACATTATATTAGTTTCAGGTGTAAAACATGATTATTCAATATTTGTATATATATTGCAAAATGATCCCCACAACAAATCCATCCTCATATATTGTTACAAATTTTTTTTTCTTGCGATGAGGACTTTTAAGGTTTATTTTCTTGGCAACTTTCAAATATACAATACAGTATTATTAACTGTAGTCACCATATTGTGTACTACATTCCCTTGGCTTATTTCTTTTAAAACCAGAAGTTTGTACCTTTTGACCCTCTTCACCCATTTCACTCACCCTCTACCTCTGCCTTTGGCAACCACCGATCTGTTCTCTGTATCTATGAGTTTTGTGTTTTGTTTTGTTTTACTACTGAGTTCTATGAGTTCTTTCTGTAGTTTTGATCGTAACCCATATAACCCATTGTATGATTTCTCCTATTCAGTAGGTAGCTTTTTCATTTTGTTGATCTCCTTTGCTGTTCAGAGGATTTTTGGTTTGATTTAGTCCCACTTGTTTCTTTTTGCTTTTGCTGCCTTTGCCTTTGGAGTCAGATCCAAAAATTCATTGCCAAGCCTGATGTCAAGGAGCTTACTGCCTAGGCTTTCTTCTAGGAGTTTTTTGGTTTCAGGTCTTATATTCAAGTCTTTAATCTATTTTGAGTTAATTTTTGTGTGTGGTGTAAGACAGTGGACTAGTTTCATTCTTTTGCATGTGGCTGTACAGTTTTCCCAACATTTACTGAAGAGACAGTTCTTTTCCCATTGTATATTCTTGGCTCCTTTGTGATAAATAAATAGAACGTATATGCATGGATTGATTTCTTGGATCTCTATTCTGTTCTATTGATCTATGCATGTGTTTTTATGTCAATACAGTACTATTTTGATTACTATAACCTTTAATATAGTTTGAAATCAGGGAGCATGATGCCTCCAGAATTGTTTTTCTTACTCAAGATTGCTTTGGCTATCAGGGTCTTTTGTAGTTCCATACACGTTTTAGGATTATTTGTTCTACCTCTATGGAAAACGCCATTGGAATTTTGATAGGGATTGCATTGATTCTGTAGATTGCTTTGGATAGTACGGACATTTTAACAATATTAATTCTTCTAATCTGTGAGCACAGACTATCTTCCTATTTATTTGTGTCTTCAATTTCTTTCATCAAAGTCATAGTTGTTAGTACACAGTTTTTTTACCCTCTGGTTAGATTTATTCTTAGGTATTTTCTTTTTGATGTAAACGGACTTGCTTTCTAATTTGTCTTTCTGATAGTTCGTTATTAGTATAGAAACACAACCATTGGGATGCCTGGGTGGCTCAGTTGGTTAAGTGTCCAACTCTTGATTTCAAGGGTCATGATACACAGGTCATGATCTTAGGGTTGTGAGATCAAGCCCCCCATTGAGCTCTGTGCTGGGCATGGAGACTGCTTAAGATTCTCTCTTTTCCTCTCCCTCTGCCTCTCTCCCCTCCCCACCCCCAAGTTACACACATGCTCTCTCTCTCTCTCCAAAGTTTGAAAAAAAAAAAAGACAGAAACACAATCATTTACCTCTTGATAGGCATTTGGGTTGTTTCCTGTTTGGGACCATTATGAATAAAGCTTCTGTGAACATCCATATACAAGTCTTTATATGGACATAAGCTTTTATTTCTCTTAGAATGTAATGGATAGATCTTATGGAGGTATATTTTCAATTTTTTAGAAACTTCCAAGCTGTTTTCTAAATTGGTTGTACCATTTTATATTCCCAGAAGCACCATATAAAATTTCCTGTTCCTCTAATCCTTGTCAATACTTGGTATGATCTGTTTTTTTTAATTGTAGTCATTCTAATATGTGTGGGTTGATATTGTAATGTGGTTTTAATTTGCGTGTATGTAATTACTAATGATGTTGAGCATCTTTTCATGTGCTTATTTTTTGTCCATATATTGCTTTTGTGAAGTTTTTCTACATATATTTTGTCTATTTTTAAATTGGATTGTTTTCTTATTGAGTGAAGAATTTTCTGCATATACTCCGGATACAAGTTCTTTACTTTTGTTTATATGGTGTGCACATACTTTCTCCAAAGGTGTGACTTGTATTTTCAATCTTTTAATAGTATTTTTTGATGACTGAAAGTTTTAAATTTTTATTAATTCCAATTTTCAATTTGTGTATCATGCTTGTATCTTAACAACTATTTGCATAACCCAAAGTTGCAAAGGTTGTCTCAAATATTTTTTTCTGGAAGTTTTTAGTCTTGGATTTGCTTTTTGAATTATATGATTTGTTTTAAGTTAATTTTGTATTTGATGATTAAGTTCCATTATTTTGCAAACTGATATCCAGTTGTGCTAGCACCATGTGTTGAAAAGGCTCTTAATTTACTACTGAATTACCTTTGTAAAAAAATCAGTTTTAAAAAAAAAATCAGTTTTTTTTACATGTGTGGATTTATTTTTGAACTCTATTATGTACTACTGATTACTGTGTTTCTAACCCTGCAAATACTACACTATCTGGATTATTGTACCTTTATAATAAATCGTAAAACCAACTAATGATAGTCTTTCAAAAGTGTTCTTCCTTTTATATTTGTTTTGCTTAATCTAGTCCTTTGCATTTCCATGTAAATTTTAAAGTCAGTTTTGACAATTTCTATTAAAAGAAAAGCAGCTAAGATTTTGACTAGGGTTGTATTTGAGGAGAATTAACAGATCAATTTGAGTAAAAATGAGATCTTTTTTTAAAAAGATTTTATTTATTTGAGAGAGAGAGATAGAGCATCAGCAGTGGAGGGGCAGAAGGAGAAGCCGACTCCCTGATGAGTGCAGAGCCTCCAAAGGGCTCCCTGCTAGGCTCAGTCCCAGGACCCTGAGATCATGGCATGAGCCAAGTCAGATGATTAACTGACTAAGCCACTAAGGTGCCCCTAAAAATAACATTTAAGCAATATTGTGTCTTCCAAACCATGAATGTAGTACACCGCTTCATTTACTTTAATTTCTCTAAGCAATATTTTGTGATTTTTAATTAATAATGTAGTTTTGAATTTAGCTCTTTCACATTTTCTGTCCTATTTATACTCTGGTATTTCACATATTTGATGCTGTTGTAAATGGTATTATGTTTTTAATTTCATTTCTAGTTGAGTATCACTAGTATATGCAATTAATTTTTGCATATTGATCTTGTATCCTACAATTATGCTAAAATCATATATTCTAGTATTTTTTTTTTTTTTTTTACTATTCCATTGAATTTTCTTTTCTTTTTTTTTTTTTTTAAGATTTTATTTATTTATTTGACAGAGAGAGACACAGTGAGAGAGGGAATACAAGCAGGGGGAATGGGAGAGGGAGAAGCAGGCTTCCCGCTGAGCAGGGAGCCCAATGCGGGGCTCGATCCCAGGACCCTGGGATCATGACCTGAGCCGAAGGCAGACGCTTAATGACTGAGCCACCCAGGTGCCCCCTCCATTGAATTTTCTGCATAGATGTTCATGTCATCTGTGCAAAAGATACTTTTGCTGCTTTTCAAATCTGGATGCCTTTATTTCTTTGTATTGCCCTTTTTACATGTGTTAGAACCTACTGTAAAAATTTTGAAAAGAAGTGGAGACAGCAGACATCTTTGTTCTCAATCTTAAGAGGGAAATAATTTGTTCTTTTGCTATTAGGTTTAGTTAGCTGTAGGTTTTTAGTAGATGCTTTATATCAAGTTGAAGAAGTTTCTTTCTGTTCCTACTTTACTGAGAGCTCTTATTGAAATATATGTTGGATTTTGTCATTTTTGTAAAATAAATTTGGTGAATTACACTGCTTGATTTTTGACTCTTAAACCAACTCTGCATTTCCAAGATAAACTGAATTCAGATATTATGTATTATCCTTTTTATGTATTGTTAAATTAAATTTTTAAAATTTGTAATTTTTGAATTTAGATTTATGATAGATAATTACCTATAGTTTTCTCTCTTTTTTTTTTTGGTAATATCTCTGTCTGGTTTTGGTACTAGGGTCATTCTGATCATATAGAATGAGTTGAAAAGTGTTCCTTCTATAAATTTTCTGGAAAGTTTGTGTAGGTTAGGTATTCTTTCTTCTTTAAATGTTAAGGAGACTTTACAAATGAAGCTATCTGCTCCTTGAGTCTTCCTGATGAGAAGGTTTTAAACTACAAATTCAATTTCTTTAATGAATAATAGTCTAATTATCTTTTTCTTTTTGACCTAGATTTGGTATCTTTGCTTCTTTTGATAAATTTGTCCATTTCACCTAAAGTTGTCAAACTTACTAGCATAAAATTTTTCATTTTTTCATTATTATTCTAATATTTATAGTAAATGATGTCTATCTTCCATTCCTGATATTAATATTAGTCTTCTCCCTTTTTCCCCTAATCAATATTGATATACTGATTTATTATTTATTATATATTATTCTTTTCAATGTACCAGCTTTTGGTTGCCTTGATTTTTCTCATTTGTTTTTCTATTTTACATTTCATTGATTTCCACTCTGATCTGTACTATTTCTTCTACTTATTTTGTAAACTTCTTGTTTTCTAGTTTCTCAAAGCAAAAGCTGAGATCATTGATTTGAGATCTATCTTCATTTCTAATGTAGGAATTTAGTAGGAATATAAAATTTTTCATAAGTAATGATTTAGCCATATTCCACTAATTGAATGTCAATTCCATGAATTGAATGCTACAGTTCCAAATTATTCAAAGGTTAATCTAGGTATTGTTGTGAATAGATTATAGTTAAAGTCCCTAATCTGTTAATTTTAAAGGAAATTATCCTGGATTATCTGAGTGCCTGACTGAAAGAGTTGAAAGGCCTTAGAAACAGGAATGAGGCTTCCCCTTAAAAGAGAAATTCTGACTGTGACCAATAGTTTTCGCTTGTACTCATGGAGTTTTATATTGATTGTCATCTTCCTTTTCTAAATGCCTGCCCTAGTAATTTTGGACTTGCTTAGCCAGCTCCCACAACCATATAAGGTAATTCTTTGAAATCTCTCAATCTCTCCCTGTCTCTATCTAGATAGATAGACATAGATAGAAAACATATATAAATTCTTTTTTTTTTTTTAATTTTTATTTATTTATTTGACAGAGAGAGACACAGTGAAAGAGGGAACACAAGCAGGGGGAGAGGGAGAGGGAGAAGCAGACTCCCAGCTAAGCAGGGAGCCCGATGCGGGGCTCGATCCCAGGACCCCGGGATCATGACCTGAGCTGAAGGCAGACGCTTAACGACTGAGCCACCCAGGCGCCCCTATAAATTCTTAACCTTCATTCTTGGCTATAGTTAAGATATTTGGAAACAGTTGATTCTTTGGGTCATACTTTTAAGACTTTTTTTTTTTTTTTTTTTTTAGATAGGACCGGAACAGTGCTCAGTTTAGAGCATGATAATTCATGCTCTACAGAACGAATACCCACTACTAAAACAAAACCTTTCTGTACTCTACCAGAGTCCCATGAATCACGATGTTTCCCCATGTGGGCAAACAGTCACTATCACCAGACTTGTGTGAGCACTGGGCACTGTTACCTCTCATCCTTTCAGATGATTCTGTACCTGCCTCAGTTGCATACACTATGCATACACTTGTCATGTACTCATATATGCTGTGCATATCTGAAGCTCTCCAGTGTTCTCTCTGCTTCATGTTAGTGGCCAAAGCCACCACCACTTTTTTTCCCTTTGCTTTCTTCCATATGGAGAGCCAAAATGCCTCCCAGCCTTTCTTGTAGCTAAAGGTGATCCAGTTCAAAACAATGAAATGTAAGTAGAAGCTCTGGGTGGGTGGGGTAGTCTGGTACAGATTAGGCTGGCATGTCCCATTGGCTTTGTCCTTTCTCCTTTTTTAAGCCTAAACCAGTAACTTGGTGCCTAGAAATGCAGTAGCCATCTAGTGACCATGCATAAAATATAAGAGTGGTAGATCAGGAAGATAAATGTCCTTGTGCAGCTGTATCATTCTACAGTATTGAACTCCTAACTTCTAAATTTTTATGTGAACCAAAATAAGCTACTAAAGTAAAAGTCACTATGTTTTTTTTTTTAATTTCTTTTTTGCTATTTCTAGCCTAATATTATTCTGATAGATATAACCCCTTTTTTATGGCCAAACCAAAAGATCATGTAGGAATATCACTGAGGAAATGTGGACTGTCTAACCTCATTTCCAATCCAAGTGGCTTTCACTTCATCACTGGCTATTGGAACAGACCACTATAATTGACAGGCAAGATCCTTACTCTCCACTTAATAGGGAGTGATAGTAATGCAAAAGTCATTCTCTTTGAGAGAAAATGAAAATAAAGAAAATATTAGTTTATACATTTTTTGTTTTGTGTGTTTTGGTTTGCATCCCATAAATTTTATATTTCCCACATTGTTAAATACTAACTAGAACTTCTCGAAAATTTGCCATACAAGTATGTGAGCATCAGTAATAAAATGTTCTATTTTATTATACAAATACTTTTACATGTTTCTACAAAATATCAATGTAATAGTTTATTTCATGCTTTATTATTGTTAGGAATGTATTTCATGAAAATTTCAAGGAGGATTATTCTCAATACCACCTACATAAAGAATCATAAAAGATAAAGCTATCTAGATCATTGCATATTGCTCTCTAAATTAAGTGTCAATGGGTTTCATTTCACATAGAAAAAAACTTTATGTTAAAAAAAATCTCTTTAGAGTCATTAAATTTCAGCACCCGAAAAACAGAATAAAATGAATCAGAATACTCTTTTATTTCGTCTTTGCTGAAGTGATAGGGTCATCACTATCCAAAGGTATTAAAGTATTCATATTGCCTTAAATTTTAGTTTCTTTTGAATAAGGATACATTGATAATTCATGCTCTATAGAACGAATACCCACTAATTCTAATTTATATTTAGTCATCCATAGTGACTCATTAGTGACTCATTCCAAAATCAAAATTTGAGAATATCAAGCTGTTTTTAAATAAGCCCTCTTCTTATCCTGCGAAGGATATTGTTGAGTAGGATTACAGGAAGGAACCAACTAAAATACAAGTTTTTAGGTCTTATTTGAAGTTTTGAGTAAGTTTAAAATAGCAAGAAACATTGCTTCCAAGAGAACTTGAATTTCTGAGGTAATTGATTGAATCAGCCACTTTTAAAAAGAAGGATGTGACTTTATAATGCAAATTGATCAATTTCAGCCCGGACCTTGCCCCACATTCCATTAGCATCTTTCTTCTGACTACTGAATTTATTCACTGCTGTCACTAAAAATTAAACATGTCTTAAACTGAAAATATTATTTTACTCCTAGTTCCTCTACCAGGCTTTTTTGATTTGGTCAAATTATATTATTATTTTCCTTATCAGTCAGGTTTAACATTTTTTAGCTATCATCCCATTTCTTTGCTTCCACTTCCAATAAGTCTTCAAATTCCATGCTGACTGCAATTACTACATGAACTATCTCCCCCTGCCTCTTCTCCATTTATACTACATCTGTTCTTCAAGCTCAACTGATATCTACCTCCTTCATAAAGTCTAACCCCTGAACATTCCAGAAGAAAGGAATCATGCCCTCCCCTCATCTTTTGGGCACATATTGTGTTTCTTATTGATTTGGTATTTATTTGAAATGTTTTGTGACATATTTTAAAAGCTATTATAATGATACAGGTTTTTTCCCCTACTCTTTGTAATTCATGACTAAGGTCCAGAGCTGAGGCTAAAGAAACATGAAGAACCTCACATTTTAAAGAAACCTATCAACAGAATAATTCAGGTTAGATATTCTCAGACTTATGAACAGGCAAAAACTATAGTCAATATTAATTTATATTTATCCTATATTACCCTTTCTGGTGTTCTTTATTCCTCTCTACATTCCATATTTCTAACTGTGATGATTTTTGCCTTACTGAAGTGTAGAATTTCTATTCCATCAGTTTTTGTTTTCCTGAAAACATCTTTATTCTGCCTTCATTTTCAAAAGATACTCTTGCTAGATATGGAATTATAGATTGGTAATTATTTTCTTTCAGCAATTTAAAGATGTTATTCTTTCATCTTCTGGCTTTTATCATTTGTGTTGAGAATTCAGCTGTTTGTCTTACTTCCTGTAAAGGCAACATGTTGCTTTTTATCTACTTCTTTTGAGATATTCTCTTTGTTTTTGGTTCACCTGTTTTAATATTATATGCACTCTGTAATTTTCTTTGCATTTATTTTCCTTGGGGTTTATTGAATTTTCCAATCTGTGGGTTCATTATTTTTCATCAGTTTTGGAAAATTCTCAGCTTTATCTCTTCAAATATTACTTCCATCCCATTATCGTTATCTTTTTTCCTTTTACAGTTACATATATGTCAGGCCTTTCAGCATGCCCCACATTTTACTTATATATTTTTTTCCTATTTTTTTTTCCTCTGTGCTTCGTTTTGGATATTTTATATTGACATGTCTTTCACTCTGCCAACTGTGTCTGCTTTTAAAAATATCAATTGAGTTCTTTTCAGAAAATATATATTTTAGTTCTAGATTAGTCCATTCATTTCTAGGTGTCAAATTTTAATAGAAATTCTCTAAATTTTACCTATTTTATCCATATTTTCCAATATGTTTTTTAACACATGACTGCTTTTTTCAAGTTTTTGCCTATTAACCCAAATATCTGGAATATCTTAGTTTGTTTCTATTGTTTATTTTGACTCTTATCAGTCATATAGCTTTTCTTCTTAGTGTAGTAATTTTTTTTTTTTTGTATGCTGACAATTTTGTATCAAAGAACTACAGGTACTCTTGATGCTGATATCTTTTACCAGAGAGATATTTTCCTTTTTTTTTTTTTTTATGGTAGATAATAGACTAATAGAGTGATTATGTCATTTCAGTCAGGGATTGAGATGCGTTAGGGTTAAGTTGCAACTTAAGACTCGATTTCTGTCTGGATTGTACCTATTGCTATGTTGTGACCTTCATGGGCTATTGATTTAAGAACCTGGTAAGTCTTTGTCTCTTCATCTTTAAGAGATTGTGGGTGATTTAGCTTTTTTCCCACTTAGGATTCTCAACTTTTTTTTTTAACCTCTGCCTCATGCAGCTTAGAAATTTGCCAAATGGATGAAGGGGAAGATAGTTAAGTATCTGATAAAGGCCCCTTCTAGCCAATGAGTTTTGTTTCCTAAACACTGAGATCTTAATCTACCTTTTACATTTTCTTGGCATATCTTGCCAGCCTCCCATACAATTCTATAAATTAGCAAATATTGTGTGTGTGTGTGTGTGTGTGTGTGTGTGTGTGTATGGGTCAGATGTATTTGAGGCTCTTCAATTTTCTAATTTGCCATTCCATCCCTAAGTTAATTCTTTGCTGATTTTCCTTGTCCTAATAGAAGCCTTCTGCCTACAGCAATCAAGATGTCAGGCTTTGCCTAAAATAGCAAATACTTTTGGGAAAAATATAGCTGACAATCACCAACTCGCTTTAGAACACAGTTCTACCCTTTACGTAGTTTTATTATATCTAGCCCTTGTTTCCATGACTCTCTGATATACTTAAAATATGATTTTTATAAATTTTCTCTTTTCTTTGTTGTAGTAGAAATCAGCCTGCAGCAAATGGTCTTATTCTATCTAGAAGTAGAAGTTCCAGGAATATCATTATTATTCCCTCATGTTTGACTGCCATATTGATATAAAATTCTAATTTAAATATTATTTTTCTTCAGTGTTAAAAATAACTTCATTGTTTGAATACATTCACATTTTTATTGAAGAGTCAAATAATTTTTTATTGTTGGTTATATTCTCTTTCTCTTTAGAGACTTTCAGAATCTTCCCTTATCTTTGATATTCTTAATATCCTGCTCTTATATTCATATTTTTTCATTTTTTTCTTTATTAAAACATTGTTAGACCTTTCCAATCTGAGATCTTTTAACTTGCTTTAATTCTGTAAAATTTATCTCCATTACTTCAATTTATTTCCTTTTCTCCATTTTTGCTCTTCTTACTTGTATCTCTTATTATCCTGATTTTGGCACTTCCATTTCTATCATCCATGTTTTAAAATTGCCTTTACATATGCTATTTCTCTGTATGGAAATAACTGCCATGGTACCCTAACAACTTTGCACATATCTACATAGACATGTAGGAAAGGTTTAAATCATAGCTGATCTGAGTCTTGGCAGCATGCCCTGTAATCCTTCGGGAACATGAGACCATGAGAGGCTTGTGAAAAGCTTCTAAAAAACTATTTCCTACTTTTGTCTTTATTTACCAAAGAGGCTGTCATGAGATAGTTTCTCATCATCTCCATGGTTCTGATGAAGTATGAGAATGTGTACTTCTCCCACTCTAAGGTGTGTAAGAGGCTATAAAACCAATTAGCTATAGCAAGACTTTGGTTCCTTAGCAACAATGTGTCCTGTCAGGTGTGTTACAGTCATAAACCCTTTTCTTTCAGTGCTGTCCTATGGGATAAATGATGCAGGGAGGTAGTACCTTTGACTACTCTTACTTTTACTGTGTATATAAATTAATAAACCATCTGAATCTTAAAAGTGCTTATTTCTTAACCAGCAAAATCTGCCAGGGTGTATCTCTGACTGTGTCTATTGTACCATTTGTCTTGTCTATAGTGTTCTCTTTGTTCAACTATTATTTTTTATATTTAATAATTTTTTATTTTTAATAATCTCTTATTCTTTTTATATGCTAATATCTTTCCTTATCTTCTAATGTAAGTTTATCATTCTTATTTCAAGTCTTGCTCCATCTTTTCAAAAATTATACCCTAGGCTGAATTTTCTGAATTTCAAACTTTACAAAGTTGTTTCCTTTTGAGGAATTGTACTCATTAATTTTTAGTAATTTTTCCTGTCAGCTCATGTTTCTTTGGGTATGTTAGCTATTCTTTCTGATAATCCAAACTATGAAAGGGCTAAAGACAAGACCCTAGTTTGTATCAGTCCTATCGAGTTTAAGAAGAGTGAGGTTTAGAGCCCTGGAATAGATGTTTCCAATCCATAAAACTACTGTTAGTGGCTTTTGTTTGCTGCCACCCTGCCAGATAATTCCTCTGTTCAGGGTTTTACCTTTAAACCATTAGGTATAGGCAACACTGGAGGGAAGATATCCCAACTCTGGGAGTTTGAAGTAGAAACAATGGATGAGTAATGCCTGAGGGTAGTTAGTGGTATCTCTTCTCTTCCCCTCAGAGCTTTTGTTATGCCTTATACACCTCCACCAGTATTCTGGGCTATTGCTAGTAATATCTATGGAAATGTTTTAGGGTTTATTTAGGTCCAAAAATAATGCAAGAGAGAGGCAGGAACTGAACTAAAATTGCTTTTCTCCAATCTGTTTTTCAAGTCCTATGACCATCTTACCTTTATTCCTCACAAAACTGTTCAAGAAGCTTTTCTTCTTTACTGGTATCTCTCTGTCTCTTTCTTTTTCTAGTTCTTTGAATTTATATTTCCTTCTGGAAGCTATAGTTTCTCCAAAGTTGGTTTTGCAGATGGAGCCAGCCAGCTATGTTAGTTTGCCATCTTGCCAAGAATTATATATATTATAGAATATTAGAACTTAATCAAACTTTAAAGGTTATATAGACTTTTTTCTCCATAGAATAGTTTAGAAATAGTAGACTTTGAGTAAACAATGACTTTTCCATGGCTATACAGTCAGTTCATTGTAGAGTAGAAATTATAATCCAACTCTCCAGATTCCTAAAACATAGTTTTCCCACTAAACATTTCTACATTTCCTTGAGGCCTCTGAGCCTCAGCTAGATTAACTATATATTTGTATGGGTTGTGCATAGGCAAGTTCTTCCTGACCTTCTTTGCTTAAATGGCTATTCCTGTAATCTTATTGAGAGCCAGGCTTCTAGAAGCCTCCAGTGTGAGGACCATCAAGTCTACAAAGAATTCACTTTGATTAGTAGAATTAGCATGATTGAAAGAGATGTCTGACCATAGTTACCTAAGAGGGGTGCAATAGGCTGGTGCTATGGTCTGAATGTCTGTATCCCCTTCAGAATTCATCTGTTAAAATCATAATGTCCAATATGGTGGTATTATGAGGGGAAGCCTTTGGGACATAGGTCATGAGGGTGGAGCCCACATGAATAGAATTAATGTTCTTGAAAAAAAGACCCCACAGAGATCCCTCAGACTCATCCCTTCCACCACCTGAGGACAGTGAGAACTTGGTAGTCTGCAACCCAGGAATCTTTGTCAGAACCCAACCTTGCTGGCACCATGGTCTTGGAATTTCCAACCTCCATAACTGTAAGAAATGATTTCTGTTGTTTATATACTACTCAGTTTATGGTATTTGGTTAGAGTAGCCCAAATAGATTAAGACAAATGACATCTTCAACTGTAAAATGGGGATAATGCTACCTCATGGAATTGTTGTGAGGATGAAATGAGGTATGTTTGTAGAATACCTAGTATAATGCCTAGGCATAGTAAATACTCAGTAACTGTCTTTAATACTATGTAAAGTTGCTAAGAAGAACTGTCATGAAGTAGATACTCATAAAATGTTATTTTTCTAATTTTTTTGAGTTGGGAATTTAACTCATTCTCATTCTATTTTTCAACTTTATTGATATAAGCACCTAAGGATAAGAACTTGTATCTGATCACTGATTCATTATCCTCATATCTCTAGCCCTATGTCAAAATGTAATCTGCAGTGAACTTGACTGCTTTTCCTTTCCACTGGAATCTGTAGTGGAAGGTCTATTACATTGATGATATCATGCTGATTAGACCCTGTGATTAAGAAGTAACAACTACTAACCTTGGTAAAGCATGGCCAAGAATAGAAAATAAATCTCACAAAATTTCAGAGTCCTGTCACTTCCATAAAGTTTCTAAAGGTCTTGTGATCTGGGGTATGTTGAGATATCCTTCCAAGGTAAACGGAAGTTGCTGCATCTGGTTCATCCTACTGCCAAGAAAAAGACACATTGCCTTGTGAGTCTCTTTTGAATTTTGGGGGCAACATATACCTCATTTAGGTGAGCTATCCTGACTTTTTTACCAAGTAACTGAAGAACTGATGGTTTTGAATAGCACCCAGGATAAGAAAAGACTGCAATAGACCAGGCTTCTGTGCTAGCTGCTCTGCAATTTGCGGCATGTATCCCAGTAAATGCAATGATATTTGAAATGTCTGTGGCAGATACAAATGCTGTATAGAGTCTTCAGCATATCTCTAAAACAGTCACAGGCCTGTAGGATTTTGGAGCCAAGTGTGCTATGCTCTGCAGATAACTATATTCTTTTTGAGAAATAGCTGGAAACCTTAGTAAGTACTGAATGCTGACTATTGTCCACTAAGTTGCCCCAACATGAACTAGCCATAAACTTGGGCACGCACAGCAGCACTCCATCATCAGATAGAGGTAGCATATACAAGATCAGGCTTGAGCAAGTCCTGAAGGCGCCAGTAAGTTACATGCGAAAGTGGCCCAATGCCATAGTCCTACTTCTGGCTACATTAAGTCCTACCTTTCAATCTCCACCTGTGGCTATATGGAAAGTTCTCTATGACAGGTTGACTGAAAAAAAAATATATTTGAGCCTGGTTAGCAGATGGTTCAGCTGCAGCACTAGAGTCCCTCTCTGAAGTGTCCCTGAAGGACATTGGTATAAGAAAATCTCCCTGTGGACAGAACTTTGAAAAGTTTACCAGGGTGTTTATTTTGACTGTAGGGATAAATAACTAGAGATCCAGATCTACCTTGGATTTACACAGATCAAGGTAATTATTTGTTTGATGATAATCAGACTAATTTCCAGAATGGTTGTAGCATCTTAATCTGCACTCTCAGTGTGTAAGAGATCAAGTTTCTCTGCATCTTCACCTCCTAATTAAGTAGTAGGTTTTTTTTTTCCATTCTAATATCTATGTTATAGGATTTCATAATGTTTTAAGTTGCATTTCCCTAATAGTTAATGATGTTTTACATTGTTTCATGTACTTATTTGCCATGTGTCTATTGAAGTGTCTGTTCAATTCCTTTGTTAATTTTCTAATTGGATTATTTTCTTACTATTGAGTGTAGAGTTCTTTAGAGATTTTAGATATGAGTCCTTGGTTAGATATGAGATTTGCAAATATTTTTAGTCAAATCTTCTCTCCCTCTGTCACTTTCTAATTTTTTCTTTTTTAAAAATCTGAGATAATTTTGATTTTTTTCCTTCAGTTTTCTTCTGGAATTCAAATGCCATGAATAATTTTATCTACTTTTCTTTTGAGACTTTTTTGAGTTTTTTTGTTTTGTTTTAGTTTTTCTCATATTTGTAAATGTTCATTTAATGATATTTAATTCAGGGTACAGTGTTGTATTATGTTTATTCTTTTGTTTCATGATTGATTTTGAGAGAATTTTTATCCATTAAAATATGTTGATTCTCATTTTTATTTTTTTTATAGTGACTTTGTATGGATATTACCTGCCATTTTCTGTCCTTTTCAATGTGATATTTTCAGGATCAGTAACAGGTGATGCTATCTAGGCAGGAGTGAGGAGTTGGAGGGTTTTCCATGCATATTTTTGTTCAGAACTGTCTACTTCTGTTAATATGATGTTTAGGTTTTTAAAAATATGGTGCTTTCTTGGATGTCTTTTGATCTTCTGATTTTCTTTCATTTTTTAAGGATCTTTAAATTCTACTGCTTGTTTTTTTCTTTTGGTTCACCATCAAATATCTAAAGTACACTTCTTTCGAAGACTTTTCCCTCTCTTCCTTAGGAAGTAATGCCTTCCAAAAACTGCTATTTGATGTGGGGAACAAAGGCAGAAGAAAAATTATTAAATTTCCTTAGCACTTAGAGCCCACTGACCAGTTCTTGAAATAGGCAGAGTAGCATCCCTCTAGGAATTCAACTGCCTGGATGTTGACACTTTGCTAAGGGCAGAAGGCAGTTCTAGCCTGATCCCCCAACCCCCATCCTGTAAGCCTACTTTAACATATAAAAATTCCTTTGGAAATTTCTTTTATTTCTAACTCCCCAAGACATGTTGGCAATCATCCCCAAATCATATGACCCACCAATATACATCTGAAGGATCTGAAGACTAAGATTTTATTAGTTATAAAGACCTTTTCCTAACAATAGCTAGCCCAAGGTCCTGGAAACCTTGCTTCCAAATTCCTTAGAGACTTATGCTATCCCTAACCCCCTCCCAACTTGAAAGTATATAATGAATGGGCCACTCCTCATGACCCCAGTGCAGCTCTTTCTACCCACAGGTCCTGTCCCCATGCTTTAATAAAATCACTTTTTGCACCAAAGATGTCTCAAGAATTCTTTCTTGGCCATGGGCTTCAAACCCTAACGTTCTTTCCTACATCACTATTCACATATACTTTTAAGTCCCCTGCCTGCTGTTCTTCTGTAGCCAGTTCTCTGAACTAACAGGTATTAGTATTTTCTCCCTAAGAAGACGGGATTTTTAAAATAATGATGATGATGATGATGATTTTATTTATCTTCTTTTACCCCTTGGTGCACAGAGCTCTGTCCTGTTTTCTGCATAGTGTTTGCCTGAGTTTCTGGTTTACCTTGGACTCTGGAGCTGGTTTTGTTGGTATGGAATGTTTGTTTCCCTATACACATAAAAATTAAGTTTTATAGTATGTTCTGTCTTTTGGCTACACTACAGGCATGGATTACAGGTGATTCTGTTTGCTCTCTTTATTGAGCAACATGGTTTTTGGATAGTATATAAAGAGATTCTACTTCAAGTGGCCATTTGTATTCACCAGGAACCTAGAACTTTCTCCCCCACATACTTTTTTTTTTTTTTTTAAAGATTTATTAATTTATTTGACAGAGAGAGCACAAGCAGGGGAAGCAGCAGAGGGAGAGGGAGAAGCGAGCCCAACACATGGCTCGATCCCAGGACCCTCCCAGGACCCTGAGATCATGACCTGAGCCGAAGGCAGATGCTTAACCAACTGAGCCACCCAGGCACCCCCCACCTCATACTTTTTTTTTAAATAAAAAACACTAAAACATGAATATTTCTGGCATTAAGGAAGTAAGCAAGATGAGTCTAATAGTGCCTGATACCACCAGAAGCAACTGCAGCTTTCATTGTCAAATTCAAAGAACATATGACTTTTTTTATTTTATACACAAAAAAGGGGAAGGACTGTCTTCAAATAGAAGGATTTGGTATCTCAAGTACATAACAGGAAATTTCATTTAGCACATATACTGTCCTCTGTGAAGACCACCAGTACAAATCAAGATTCAGAATTATTGAAATATATAAAACATTAATGAAAGATCAATCTTGTAAAATGTTCCTGGATCTGAAGCAGCCTACAAAGTGGAGTAGGTTTGTCATGCAAAGAGAAATAATGAGGAAGTAATTTATTTTTGTTAACAATGGGGCGATATTATATGCACATGTGAGCTTGGTGTCCCTGTGGATTATATTTTATACTAATCTGTTAAGAAGAAAGAACAGTTTTCTCATGGGTTCAATCAAACTAAGAAGAATGAAATTTTAAATTCTCTCAGTTCTGAACAGCCCAGTAGGGAAATCTAAGATTATGTCTCATTAACATGCATTTTAATTTTGGGGTAAAATTATCAGAGGACATTGAAATGCTTGAGAATTTAAAGGGATAAATGATGTAGCTTTTCTTGAAAGAATAATAGAACTTGTGGTGCACATAATAATTTCACTGCCTAAAAACAAAACACTGTATTTTTCAGCTTTTTAAGTGACTTTTAAAATATCACTAAACTTTAACTTGTCATTTTTCTTGGTTATATCTGTTGAAAATACAACATTGTAATTTATGTAACTATGAGATTTGAAGAATGGAATAGTTAAGGATATTGAGAGAGTTCCTGCTTAATATATATTTGATATTCCATAAAAACTCTACAGCTAACATTATGTTCATCCCTACAAACAGGGATAAGGTAAGTATCCAATCTCACCACTTCTTAACATTGTACTGAAAATTCCATCTAGTGCAATAGACAAGTAAAATAATTCAAATGTGAAGAATTTATATATGGGGAAAAAAGGAAGCTTAATAAAGTTAAACAACTTATTAGCGGTCACACAAATAGTAAATAAATTGTTGAAAATTTAGTGTTAGATTTTAGAATCTATGAAAAATACCATTCAGACAAGTGTATTGAGGCACCAAGAAGGAAACAAGGGGTGACTGTATTAGCAAACATTTAATAGAAACTAAGGAAGAGTTAAGTACCTTAAGTATAAATGGTCAATCTTGAATGCCTCTAAATTAATTACATATGGACAGCCAGAACAAAGGGAGGTACCCTGTTTTCAAATAAACATTGCAAGTGATGACTATGAATCTGATTCTTCTAAACACTTGAAAATCAGAGGCAGGCTATAATTTAACCCCTATGAGAAATATTATAGGTGAGTGTGAATTACCTTTATGTGTGTGAATCTATGTGGCATTCTATGAGAAACGTAACTAGGTCAGACCAGATACCCTCCAATTCCCAAGAGCAAGAGTGAAGCTTCTTAGAGGCAGGTGTTAAAACTTCATTCCTCCCTATGGGTAGGGACTCAAGGTTTAATAGGAGGTAAGGTTTCACAATGGGTACAAATCCATTTGGTTCTTTTAAATGGGGATTTTGAAACTGGAAGGGCTAGATTACGTTAGGCAAAGCACTTTTCACAATATTTTTTTCCATATTAATAGGGCTAAGGGATATGAGAGAACAGGGATGGACTATGAAAGCTTTATATGTGTATTTTCTCACTTTCCCAGAATTACTATTTCCCAGAATTACTATTAGGGAAAGATAGGAGGACTGCTGAGAGATACTCCCTTAATTTAAAAAGCTTTTCTATAAACTTCTGAAATGATAGTTTTAGAAGAAAAGTTCTGATTTTTTGTGTGTTTATTTTACTTAAGTATAAAGACTCATTTCAGGGATACTTTTTTTACAGGATGTGGGATTAAATTCAGATTTTTGAAAAGATGCAAGAAAAGGCTGTTGGGAGAAGAAAATAAAAACAATGTAATTTTTGTGTCATAAAATTTTCTATATTTTAAAAGATTGTGACATAGTTGTACTGTGATTAAAAAAAAAAAAGTGTATCCCTTAACATTGGGACTATTTTGAAGGAACAGAAACAGTTTTGAAAAGATCTATAACCTTTCGTGTGGCAGTGGTAGCCACATTAAAGTGATTAATTTCTTTAAAGATAGAATAAAAACAAGATTTACATTGGCCTTGGTTTTGATGTGAATGTTAATACCAGTACAACAGAGTAGAATTATGTAAAATTTTAGTTCTTTTTAGCCTTCATTTATTTATTTAGTCTTTTTGCTGGAGTACTTAATAATTAATAAGGCTAATATTTTAGTTGCTATTTGGTTCATCGCTCTGTGATTTATATTGTACTTTTTTTCCTTATATCTTTGAAACAATCCAACAATATCATGTATATCATTATTCAAATATAATAGAGGCAACTATTTTATGTCTCCAAAGAGAAAAAGACCTTGTTGATAGGTGAGAATACTAGTTCTATGAAGTCTTTAAAAAATCATTAATTCAGGAGAAATTTGCTTTAAAGAAAATGAAATCAGAGCACAAAACATTGAAAACCTGAAATGCACGGAGTTAAATAGACTCACAAATTCATGACCTTACTTATTAGTTCAGTTTTTCATAATCATATTAATTTTGGACCTCAATCATGTTGATCATCAATGCTTATGCTATTTCTATTTAACAGACGTTTCTGTCTATCTCAATTCAGTATATAAGGCCCATTTCTTATAATTGAGATTATCCCTTTGGGGCTATTTGAAATTTTATGCAACCATGGGGAAAGATGGACTCTCTGAGTTCTTAGCATTATGATATAGAGTAAGCATATTTCACATGACTCAGTACATAATGTTGATGGGGGGTATTATATTATTTTATATTAGGGATGAAAATATCCACAAAAATTATTTCAAAACAGACCTTCAAAACTATAAAACATTTAGTTTCTATGTTGGTTTATTTGGAGGGAGTAACACTTTTTATCTCAATGTTTTATGAAGAAACTAGTCCTACTTATTATTCTATTCTTCTGAATAGTTGTATAAGTCAAGAATAGCCCTACTCAACTAAAACAAACAAACAAACATAATTTGAAACAAAAAACAGGGAACACTAAACTCCATTCTAAACCAAGTAAATAAACAAAATAAACAAAATAAAATAAACCAAGTAAGTATATGTATCTATTGATGTAAAATAGTACTGTTTATAATAATAAAATTTTAAATTATAAATGTAATACATATGCATGAAAATTCACTGCATTATTATTACTACACAATAATTTTTACTGGATAATTCTTCTCAACATTCAAGAAATAAAAAGATTCTAATCTGACACAGAGTCCTCTGGAGAAAAGAAAAAGAAACACTCTCCAATTCATTTTAAGAGCTTAGCAAACACTTAGCAAACACTCTCCAATTCATTTTAAGAGCTCAGATTCCAAAACCTGAGAAAGATAGTTGCTACACACAATAGCACAGATAAATCTCTCAAACATAATGTTGAGCAATTATGCAATTCTCAGAAGAATATGTAGAATAGGATCTATTTACATGATGCAAAATGGGAGGCAAAATGAAATTATATATTTTAAGGGGTTATAACAATAGTAAAATCATAATGAAAACCAAGGAACTGTTTATCACAGAAGTTAGGACAGTGGTTAACCCTGGGCTACAGTAAGGAGCTGTGACCAGGACGGATGGGGGAATGCTTTGACAGTGCAACAGACGTTCTATTTCTTAACCTTGGAAGTGGTTATATTGTCTTAATAATTATTGTCTTAATAATTATTTTTAAATTGAGCATATATGGTTTACATAATTTTTTAAGATTTATTTATTTGAGAGAGCGAGCGAGAAAGAGAGCATGAGCAGGGTGAGGGACAGAGGGAGAAGCAGACTCCCGCGGAGCAGGGAACCTGACATGGGGCTTGATCCCAGGGCCCTGAGGTCATGACCTGAGTCGAAGGCAGATGCTTAACCAGCTGAGCCACCCAGGTGCCCCAATTAAAAGTATTTATAACAGGTGAAAAAAAAAAAAGGACACTTGGGAATAAAAATTAATTCTCCAAAGGAGAATATTTCTAAAATGTAGTGCAAAGAAACTTATGGTGTAAATTAATATCTTGCATAGAGCGACTCATCAGTAATATCTTGACTGCATGGGTAATATTTTCTAATAGCAGCTATTTATTAATTTTCCAGCATGAATGTCTAGCTATAACTTTTTTCTAGAATAGTAGTATGTAAAGTAGTTATGCTGTGTCCTCAATTCAGGTGTTTAATATAAACCTTATTGCAAGCAGAAGGAAAGCATTAGCATTGGAAATATCATTCCTGCTGTTTTTAACAGCATTGCCTATTTGACCTTTCAACTATCCTGCTTTAGGTTAGAAATGTTAAACTCTAGCTTGCTATTAGAAAAGTGAATATATTATCAAAGACTAATGGAGATACACACATCTTTGGTCAGTTGTCTAGGTTGAATTTTTCTTCTTGCCTTAATTTATTCAGGATGAATTTCAGATAGATGGAGTCTACTTTTAAAGATGTTCAGATAAGGAAATTAAAATCTTTTAAAATTTTCCATAATTACAATCTATGTGTCTTACCATATCTATGCTTCTGATTTGAGTACTTACTACCCACAATTTTTTATTTGAAAAAGGTTCAAGGAGTTTGTGATTAGTGGTTATATTTTATATTATAAAGCTTCAGTATGGCTTTCATAGTTTGCATATCATATTGTCTTTAAAAATCATGCAACGGTTATATTTAAGAAAAATAGATATATCTGTCAAATTGCTCTAGAGCTGGTATTTTCAAAGTCTTTCCATTATTTTCTGATGAAGGTTTTTTTTGACTTAGAAGTATTAATCTCTGTAATATTGGTGGAAATACATTGAGTCCATATAATGGTACTGATTTGCTGTAAAATTTTTATTTCCAGTTCATGTATTCATGTTATTTGGACAGATTTGTATTTCAAACATATACTTTTCTCCTAAATGAGAACTTCATGTTATAAGGAAGCTGAGTCATGATGTGCATATCCAAATCAGTGGTATCTGCACATGTAGAAGCACCTTCCAGTTTATCTTCCTAAGGAAATAGTGTTCACCATACACACTTCCTTTTATGCTCTTTTGGGAGAGACATCATTAGAATGAAACACCATACTTGTATAAAGAACCTCATTTACCAAACCTTGATTGTAACCTTGGTGTGAGAAGGCTTACTCTAGATTAAAATCCTAGTCCACCTTTTGTCTGTCATGTGCTCTTTGGCAAATTACTTTCAGTACAAACGTATTCTTTAACTTGCTACATGGATCCTTCATGAAGTGGTTCTGGCTTGTTACTCTAACCTCATCTCTTGCCATTTGACCATATGAAATCACTCTCCTGTTCTGAAGAACTTTGCAGTCATCTTCTGTTTTAGGATCAGGCTTGTATAAAAGTTGGGAATCATACTTAAGCATTCTTAAACTTAACCCCCACCCCCAATTATTCTGGGTGATCAGAAAGATGTGAGATTTGGGCCTAGTCATATGCTATTCTTATTAGCTGAAATCTTCCCTATCTCCCTTAGTTGATTAGTTATTCCCATTCTTCTCCCCTCCACACACAAATTTGCTAAAAACCTTGCCTGAAGGTAATCTGTCCTGTGTAGATCTTAAACAGTGGGGGTGGAGGGGTCTGTATTTTCCTTTGTGGTCTTATCAGTACACCAAAGTGCTTTGTATATTTCTTCCATTATGTCTTACACTTTCCTACAGTTATTGATCTATTTGTTCATTGGGGGGCATCATTATTTCTAATTTTACTTTGTATTATTAGAACCTACTTTGGTGCTTGCTACATGGTAAGCTGTCCATAAGTGTGTATTGAATGAGTGTGTTAAATTAACTGACATACTGAATACAAATGAAGTCCAACACAGACTTAGGAATCATACTTGTTTATCACCTATGAAGTGGTATAAGTAAAGGAAATATTAAATGCTAGAGATATTATCTTTTCTTTTAGCTATAACACATCTCTAATAGTAGAAGGTAAGGTATAATATTGTAATTTATTTTTTTCTTCAAACACAGATATTTATTAATAGTCTAATATCTTTTAGTTAATTTAAATTAGTATAAGCCGTATGGCAAGTTTGCTTGGTAAGGAGCAAAAAGAACTGAACAAACTGAAAATAATAGAAATGTGTGTCTGCTGGATTACAGTTGACTATACTTTCAAAGTGTAAGTGTGTGTGCTTTTGCATATGTACCATAGACATTTCGGGGATGTGCTGGGGTGAATGTGTTGTTAGAGGAGAGTAAATATCAAATTTGATAATGCCAAAGTTTTCCTCAGCCAACTGAAATTTCATAAATTTATTCTGATATCAGGCCAAATACTTTAAAAGTGACATTTATTCCATGATCTATAGGAACTATGACTATATATGAAGTCTTTATTTAATGCAAATCTTATTGAGATATAACATCTGCCTCCCCAAATACATGTAAGTGTACATCTCAAGGTATTTTTACAAAAGTGAACTCATATAACCAGCATCCAGATAAAGAAGAAAGAGAATATTAACAAAACAGGAAGCCCTTTCCTCTCTCTTTATAGTTATTCCTTTCACCAATTCCTTTCCTACCCTGTATGAAGGAGAACCTCTATCTTGACTTCTAATATCATGGATTAGTTTGACCTGTCTTTGAACTTTGTGTATTGGAGTCATTCACTTTTTTTGGGTAGGGGGAAGAGGAGTCAGGCTTCTTTCATTCAAGGTTGTGTTTGTGAAGTTTATTCCTGTTGTTGCATTTAATTTTAGTTCACTCATTGCTGTATAGTATTTTATTGTATGAAAACATCAACTGTTTTACATTTTCTATTATAGATGAAAATTTGGATTGTTTCACATTTGGGATTATTACAAATACTGATGCCCTAAACATTTGTGTTCATGTCTTTTGGTAAACATATTCACTTTTCTGTTGGATATATACCTGAAAGCAGAATTTTCTAGGTCATAGAGTTTGCATATGTTCATCTTTAATAGTGTCTATCAAAGAATTTTCCAAAGTGATTATGCCAATTTATACTTCATCTAGGTCAGAGTTAATTAAGCTACCTTTTCTTTTCTTTTAGCATAGATGTTTCAGAGGGAAATTTCAAATCTAATACCCTTAATTAAAAACTGTTCATTGTTTCTTTAGTTTAAGAAACTATAAAATATCTTAGTATATTTTTCTTATAAGATACATGTTAAAAATCTGTTATTATTATTTGTTGGAATATAGACATATTGTAAAATTTAAAAAAAATTATACAACACAACAATAGAGGAATATTTTTCTCCAAGTATCACTAAGACAATTATATTCTAATGATCTATGTGCTACAAGTCTCTGCCATATACCAATGCTGTCATTTGTTGTGAATAGATACAACTTAGTACAGCTTTTTAACTTAGTTTCTTTTAAAATCTTGTCACTATAAACTCTGAAGCTCTTTATTCCATATTAAATAAAATAGGGAGTCAGATTGCATTAATGCTAGATTCCTGGCTACCTGGCTTACTTGCTGTGTCACACATAAAAGCTTTAAGAAGCTTCTACTTTAACACTAAGAGAAAGACTTGAATAATTCTTTCTATTAATTATTTGATGTTTGACATGTTACGGTTTGTAAATTTAAGGTGTAAATCCAGTTACTTTGATACATTTATATGTTGTAATATGATTGCCATTGAAGCAATATTTATCATATTACATCATTATAGTATAGTATTACTGACTATATTCATTATACTGTGCATTAGATCTGTATGGCTTACTTACTACTCATTACAAAAGTTTGCACCCTTAAACACAATCAGTCTTACCTCTCAAACCCCCAATATCTACTATTTTAGTGCTTGTTTTTTCCTTTTTTATGGATTTGATGTTTTTTTAGATACCACATAAAAGTGGAATCATATGGTATTTGTCTTTCTCTGACTTATTTCCCTTAAGCATAATGCCCTCAGGGTCCATCCATGTTGTCACAAATGGCTGGGTATCTTCCTCATGATGGAATAATATTCCACCATGCATTTATACCACATCTTTTTTTTTTAAGATTTTATTTATTTATTTTTAAGATTTTATTTATTTGAGAGGGAGAGAATGAGAAAGAGAGAGCACATGAGAGAGGGGAGGGTCAGAGGGAGAAGCAAACTCCCTGCTGAGCAGGGAGCTCGATGCAGGACTCCATCCTGGGACTCCAGGATCATGACCTGAGCCGAAGGCAGTCGCTTAACCAACTGAGCCACCCAGGTGCCCGATATTCCACATCTTTTTAATTCATTCATCTTTTGATTGACATTTGGGTTGTTTCCATATCTTGACTATTATGAATAATGCTGCAATAAACATGGATGTGTATATATATCTCATTGAAATCCTGTTTTCATTTCCTTTGGATATATATGTACACAGAAGTGGAATAGGAATTGCTGGGTCAGATGGCAGATCTATATTTAATTTTTTGAGGTACCGCCACATGTTTTCCATAGTGGTTGGACTGATTTACATGCCCATCAACAGTGTATAAGGGTTCTCTCTCACCACATCTTTGCCAGCACCTGCTGTTTCTTGTGTTCTTGATGATAAGGCATTCTGACAAGTGTAAAGTTATATCTCATTGTGGTTTGGGTTGTATTTCTCCAATGATTAGTGATGAGAATCTTTTCATGTGCCTGTTAGCCATCTTGATATCCTATTTGGAAAAAATGTCTATTGGTTCTTCTGCCCATTTTTAAATCAGACAGTTTCTTTTTTGTTATTAAGTTGTTCTTTATATATTTTAGAGATTAACCCCGTATCTGATATATGGCTTGCAAAATTTTTCTCCCATTTTGTAAGCTGCCTTTTCGTTTTGTTAATTATTTCTTTTGCTATGCAGAAGTTTTTGAGTTTTATGTAGTCCCATTTGTTGATTTTTGCTATTATTATTGGTACTTTTGACATCATGTCCAAAAAATTGTTGCCAAGACAAATATGGATGAGTTTCTTCCCTATGTTTTCTTCTAGGAGTTTTATGGTATCAGGTCTATGTTTAAATTTTTGATTCATTTTTGCATTAATTTGTATGAGGGATGTAAGATATGGGTACAATTTCATTATTCTGCATGTGTTTCTCCAGTTTCCCCAGTCCCATTTGTTGAAAAGACTATCCTTTCCCCATTGGATCTTCTTGGCTCCTTTGTCAAATATTAGTTGACTGTAAATTCTGAGATTTAATTCTGGGTTCCCTATTCTGTTCTATTGGTTTATGTGTCTATTTTTGTGCCAGTAACACACTGTTTTTATTACTATGGCTTTATAGTATGGCTTGAAATCAGGAAGTGTGATACCTCTAGCTTTCTTCTTTTGGTCTCAGAATTGCTTTGGCTTTTCAGAGTCTGTATGGTTCCATACAAATTTCAGGATTGTTTCTTCTATTTCTGTGAAGAATGCCTTTGGTATTTTGATGGGGATTGTAGTGAATCTGATAGCTTTGGGTAGTATGGACTTTTCAACTATTAATTCTTCTGATCCATCCTGAACACAGGTTGTTTCTCCATTTGTTTGTGTATTCTTTCATTTCTTTCAGCAAAGTCTTATAGTTTTCATTGTATAGATCCATTTACTTATTCCAAAATATTTTATTGTTTTTGATGCTATTGTGAATAGGATAGTTCCCCGGCCCCCCGGGGTTCACCATTAATGTGGGAATGCCACTGATTTCTGTAATTTGATTTTGTAACCCGCCATTTTCCTGAAATCATTGATCAATTCCAATAGCTTTTTGATTGACTCTTTGGGATTTACCCTACATAAAATCATATCTCCAGCAAATAGTGACAATTTACTTCTTCCTTTCTAATTTGGATGCCTTTTATTTCTTTATTTTGCCTAATTTCACTAGTTAGGATTTCCAGTACTATACTGAATAGGAGTGGTGAAAGTGGGCAACCTTGTCTTGTACTTGATCTCAGAGGAAACTTTTTCAATTTTTCTCCATTGGTTGTAATGTTAACAGTGAGTTTACTGTATATGGTCATTATTATGTTGAGTTATGGTCCTTCTATACCCAATTTATTTAGGGTTTTTATCATGATAGGATGTTATATTTTGTCAAATGCTTTTTCTGCATCAGTTGAGATAATCATGTAATTTTCAGCTTTCATTTTTTGGTGTCATGAATTTCTGTTATTGATTTGCCTATATTGAACCATCTTTGCATCCCAGGGATAAATCTCACCTAGTCATGATGTATAATCCTTTTAATATGTTCTCAAATTTAGTTGAGAATTTTTGCATTTATATTCATCAGGGATATGGCTCTATAGTTTTCTTGTGGTATCCTTATCTGGTTTTGGTATGAAGGTAATGCTGGCTTCATAGAATGAGTTTGAAAATGTTCCCTCTTCCTCAATATTTTTGAAGAGCTTGGGGAGAATTGGTATTAATTCTTCTTAAAATGTTTAGTAGAATTCACCAGTGAAGCTGTCTGGCCCTAGAGTTTTCTATGTTGGGAGTTTCTTGATTACTGACTGAATATATTGAATCATAATTGGTCTGTTCAGATTTTCTATTTCTTCCTGATTCAGTTTGGTACATTGTGTGTTTGTAGGAATGTATCTATTTCTTCTAGATTATGTAATTTATTCATAGTAGTCTCTTAAGATTCTTGTATTTCTGTAATATCAGTTGGTAATACAGCAGATCAGATGGAAGAAAGAATAGAAAAAAGAAAGACAGGAATCTAGAAATGATTCAGGTAGAAGAGAAAAAAGAACTAAGATTTTGAAAAAGTGAACAAACCCTATGAGAGTATCAAAGTGCATTAAGAGAGCCAACATAAGGCTTATGGTTACCAGAAGCTAATAGATCACCTTACTATCTCAATGCAAAAGACTCTCTCCAAGAAACATTATAATGAAGCTGTCAAAAGTTTATGATAAAAAAAGAATCTTAAAGGCAGCCCAGGGGGAAAAAAGTAACCTACAAAGGAACCCCCATTAGACTATCAGCAGATTTCTCAGCAGAAATTACAGGCCAGGAGAGAGTGGCATATTCAAAGTATTGAAAGATAATTGCCAGCCAAGAATACTCATCCAGCAAAGTTATCCTTCAGATATAAAGGAGAAATAAAAGCTTTCTCAGACAAACAGAAGGTGAGAGAGTTCACACCATTAGACCTATTTTACGAAAACTGTTGAAAGAAGCTCTTCTACCTGAAACAAAAAGACAAAAGTATGAAAACTTTGAGTAAGGTTTTAAATAGACAGAATCAGAAAATTGTAACTCTATTTTAGAATAGGTTGTTAAATTTTATAGCATAAGAGTTAAAGAAAAAAATCAAAAATAATTTCATTTCCTTTGGGTATATACACAGCTACTACAATATGGTAAATGCACAGAATAAAAAGGAATAGTTCATGATATAAGGCGAGTAAAAAATGACAGAACCTGAATAGGCAAATAAGAATAAGTTACTATCAGCAGAAAAAGGACTATTTTATCTGTGAGACATTTTATACAAACTTACTGGTAACCACAAAACAAAAATCTAGAGCAAAGACATGGAACAAAAAGGGGAAACTCAGCAAATTATCATAGAAAACCACCAACTTAAAAGGTACCTTAAAAGGTAAACAGAAACATAAGGAAAAATAAACAATGGAGATACAAAACATCCAGAAAACAAAATATTAAATTGCAGTGGTAAGTTCTCATATATCAATAGCTTACCAATGAAAAGGCACAGAGTGGCTAGATGGATTAAAAAATAAGACCCAACATATGTTGTCTTTAGGAGACTCACCTCAGTTCCAGAAACAAACACAGCCTCAAAGTGAAGGGGTGGAAGGTGATAGTTAAGCAATGGTAACCCAAAGAAAGTGGGTATAGCCATACTTCTATTGGACAAAATAGACTTCAAGCCAAAAATAGTAACAAGAGACAAAGAAGGCTATTATATAATAATAAGGGGGTCAATATATCAAGAAGGTATAACAGTCATAAATATATATACTCCCAACATCTGAATACCAAAATATATTAAACAAATACTAATAGATCTTGAAAAAGAAATAGACAACAATACAATAATAGTAGGGGACTTCAGTACCCCACTATCAGCAATAGATAGACTATCCAGACAGAAAATAAATGAGTAAATGTTGGAATTGAACCATACTTTAGAACAAATGGACTTAATAGACATATATAGAATATTCTACTCAAAGCAGTAGAATACATATTCTTTTCAAGTGCACATGGAACATTTTCCAGATTAGATTATATGGTATGCTGCAAAATGAATCTTAGTACATTTAAGAAGATTGAAATCATACCAACTATCTTCCCTGATCACAATGGCATGAAATTAGAAATCAAAAGAAAAGTGAGGAGATGTTTGAATATGTGGAAACTAAACAACACACTGCTAAACAATGAATGGGTCAAAGAAGGAATCAAAAGGAAAATAAAAAATTATCTTGACACAGTGAAAATGAAAATACAATATATTAAATTTGTGGTATGCAGGAAAAGCAGTTCTGAAAGGAAGGTTTATAGCAATAAATGCATTTTTAAGACATTAGGAAGTTCCCAAATAAGTTAACTTTACACTTCAAGGAACTGGAAAAAGAGGAACAAATTATACCCAAAGTTAGCAGGAGGAAGGAAATAATAAAAATTAGAGCAAAAACAAACAGAATAGAGACCAGAAAAATAGAAAAGATCAATGAAATTAAAAGCTGGTTCTTTGAGAAGATAAAAATTAATGACCCTTTAGCTAGACTAAGAAAAAAAGAGCTAAGACTCAAATAAGTGAAATTTGAAATAAGAGGAGATATTGAACAATTCTTTCCTGGACAGAAACGAAACACAGTCAAATAGACACTGAAGGAATGGATTCCATACAAAAGAATAGAACTAAGTGAGAAGAATCAGTATTCTTAGAGTTTTACCCCTAAGAAGGATCTCTAAAAGTAGTTATTTCTCTGTTGCTTCTGCCTAGTTTTTAGATGCAGAATACATTGACCTTTCTAGCCACAGTAGCATCCATGAACAGCAGAGGTAGGTTCCTTTATAAGTCATGAGCTCAGGGCCAATAAAGTAATCCAAAGAGTCAAGAGTGACTAAGACCAAAGTTACAAAAATGAAAAAGAATAGGAGATTTTAAAATAGACTAATGCTTATGGCAAAGTCAAATATAGTATCAATTCCTGCCATACTGCATCCATAACAATCTCTTATTAGCTGAAGATTCATGTTGTTAATTATACATTTGGCCCTTATCCTTTTTTTAATGGTATTCATTAAAATTCCTATATAGATACTCAATGAAGAGGTGAAACATGGGTATGAATTACATGTCATTTATCATCTCTTTAATTTTATTCTATCACACCTTCCTTGCATGCCTTGGAAGGAGATAGAACAGTGAGCACATTGAGCAAGACAAGCTTTTAACAAATGAGCAGTCAAAACATCCAGGATATTGCCCAGCTTCTGATGGAGACATGGCTACCATAGATACTAAGAACACCTGTTCTTAAACTTCTCACTAGCCTATTAGATTTGCTCTAGTTCTTTGGGGAATCCTGAAACTGAAAACTATGAAAATATGTACCTAAAATCTGTATTCCAGTAAAGCCTGGTGAACTCTCTCTATAACTCAGCTCTAAAGACCAGATTCTCATATCTGTCTGTCACTATGTTTTTCTCATGCTGGGAATGGCTAGCAATCCCTGTACTGACAGATAAAAGATTACTCCAAACTTTGCTGTGAAAGAGAGAAGGCAAGGGAGTCAATGCTCAGAGACGAAGTCCCTTTGCTCTTCTTTGCTCCCGCTTTTATTGGTCCTTCAGGATAATCACAAATCCTTATCACTGTTTCTCAAGCACGTGATGTGTAACAAGGGGTCTTACCGGAACTAGGAGGATCTGTTTACGGGAAAGATACGATATGCTAATCTGCGTGTTCTACGAGTTCTGCTTATAGCCTAAGGAACAATGCTTATGTCTCTTAGATCACAGAGTGGCTGTTTGGGCTAGGAAGCTTGGGGAAGGCAACCCCACCACCCCCATCCCTACTGCATTCCTACGGCAGAGTGGTCTCACAGGCCCAGGCATTCCAAAGGTTACGCCCTTCTCCAAAACCTTCCCTAGCCCCCAGCGGCCTTTGTGTTACATTTTAGCAAGCCAGGTATTATGGATGATTTCATGCTTTACATTAACCCCAACACTCTCATATCTTAAACACTGAAAAATTTATATTCTCTTAACTCATACATTCAATGAATATTAATGCCTTGCCTTTGAAATTGTGAATTGTGAGTGTATTAAATTTTTGTCCCTATTAAAATTACATCAACATTATTTGATTAAATCCGTATCCATTTCATGGTATAATTTTGAGTTCTAATTAAAAATATTTAGACCCTAAATTATATATATTCTATATGACAGTTTAGGAAACAGAACATATTTTGTGTGTTTAGTAAAAGAAACAATTACCAACACAAAACTTTATCTTAGTTTTTATTTACTTTTCTTAAAGTTTAGAGATATTTTATGGTTATTTAGGATAATCTGGCTAAAATTTTTATATTATAGTCATGTTGGGATACTTAAGAGTTGCTTCCCCCTTTCCTCATGGATTATCATATACTTGGCTTTAGATTGTAGATGTGTCAGAGGCTATAATTAATTCAAAATGGGAAATGTGATATCCGTTTTTTTTTTCTGGGAAAAGATTTGTTAAGCAATATCTAGTAAAGAAAGTTAAAAGAGGTTTTGTGTGCGTGTGTTCTATAGACTTTTTTAGGGAAAACTAAGATGTTAAGTGGTGCGAACCAAATGTTCACTCTTGGCCTTTGGGTTCCGATTGCTTACAAATTGCATGCAAATTCTAACCCTAGGAAACCATACTAATCTCTTCTAGGCTACCATGTGTCCTTTTTGCTTCACTGAGAAGTGCTTTCTTATCCCTTAGACACTTCATATACATGACAACCAAAAGCTATGACTGAGCCTAAGACAAACAACACTCCCTCCCAAAACTCCCCCCAAACCAACTCATAAGCAGAACAACTTTAATTATTCATTCATTGAAAGACATGCCACCTTTTTTTGTCTTGTTCCTTTTATTTCTTTGTATTAAGAAAAATCATTATTTGTTTAGACTCCTAAGTGAGAACACATTTGGCCTTTTGATAGTGTGGATAAGACCAACTTTCATATATTTTAGTACAATTGCTTTTCATGCAAAGGAAGTATAATGGGATCATATTTTTATGAACACTAATATCAAGAAAGAAAATGTGTTTTTTCTATTTTCTATATCTGATTTAATTATTAATAGAAGCCCCCACTCAGCTGGATTGAGGGCATTGTATGGAGGTGTAGAAATATACAAATATATTTTCAACTGAAATTTTAAAGTATGTTAGTCTCTTTGAGCTTTAAGCACCCTTAGTGTGGTTATTCAGTATTTTTTGGTGAAACAATCAGACTTTCAGATATTCTTCTCCTCTCTCTGTTCCTCCCTCTGTTGTACCTTGGTGTGTTGAAGTGGAAGAATGATCTGACCTCATGGTTACAAGAGAGAGGGCCTCCTATCTATGTACTCTGGCCCTAGTCCATCTCGGAGGGCTGGTTCAGTCAGCTCTCTCTCTGAACTTGTTCTGCTGGGCTATGCCTGTCACTGCCTTTTGGAATGTAATGGCCTATAATGGCTAATTTGGCCAGCATTAGGTCTTTAATACTTAGATGTTGGCCTTCAGATGTTGCATCTTTGCCATTGGCTGCTCTTCTTCCTAACCGTAGGCTTCTGTGTCACCACTGGCACCTCTGCATATTCTCTATGGCTTGTGGGAGAACTGCTGTCCCTCCTGGGTCATGATGGATGTTATGTTGAGGTGCCTGGAGGGAGTCTTTTGAGAGCATGTAGACTCCCCCAGGCCATGTCCAGGACAATGCCTCCCTAGTTCCCATGTTCTCCTTTTCCTATCTGGATATATCTACATTTTGCCTCCCCCTTCTTAGAGCACACATCAGATTTGGACTAGGAATAGGAGATAGGGACAGAGGCATGCTCTACTCACCTTCTCTCCATTTTACTTCTTCCTTCTAAAAGCCACAGGGTAGAAAGATGAGGGGATACATTGCTTCCTACTTCCTCTTTATGTCTGGTAGATTTCCAACTAAGCCATACCTTCCCATTTCCCCATCTGCTCTGCCCTGTTTTTTTAGGCTATAATGGTGGGTGGGGCAAGAGGGAGAAACTAGCTTGCTAATAAAGACAGTTATGTTAGGAGATGTTGCACAAATATTCTCCATATCAGGCCAGTTCTCTGCTTATAGTTACAAACTTGTTAATTTTTGTCTATCGATAAATTGTTAAAATGAGAGAGAAGAGGAATATCAGATAAGAATTAGGCATCTTTAAATGTATATATTTTTTCTTTTTATGGGGCATTGGGCTATCAGTTTACATGAACTTTGCATTTCTGATTTACTATACATTTAGAATTGGGAACAGAAGGGCTCAGAGATAGTAGGAAAACAATGTTCCCATGGCCTCTTCAATAACAAACTTATCTTTAAGATCTTGCTGAAATCTCCTATAGCCAGCTCAATATATCATTCTTTTAGTACAAACAATAGTCTTTAGTATTTTTATATTTTGCAAATGCCTTCCCTTCAGACTCTGGATACATTGCTTGAACCATGGATTATCAAGTAAAAACTTCATAAAAACATCAATTGGAGCACAGTTGACAGTACTATATCCCATCATGATATTTTATATTTATCCTTATAGGTAAGGGATATTTGTCATGGGCCATGTAGAGTTCTATGCACTTTTTTATAGTCAATCATTTATTTTTCACAAAATCCCATTAACTAGCTACTAATATTCCTACTTCACAAAGAAAACCAGCATAGAGAGAAAGTAATTTGTTCAAGATCACAGAGCAAGTAAGTGATAGAGCTGAGATTTGGGCCCAAGGAGTGTAGTTTCTGAGTCCTAACTGCCTCACCATACTATCTCTCTGATAAGAGGAGACACTTGTGAATTATGATTGTTCATGTGTATAATTGGTTTGTCACCTCTTGCTATTATTTGCCAGAATGCTAGCAACTAAGCCTACTTTAAAAGTTTATCTACCTAATCACAGATACATACACAAACACGTGTTAAATTAGTTAAACAAGGAGACTATTATACTGAGGTGGCTATAATGCCATTTTTGCCTACCTGAACAAACCAAAGTCTAAGTCTTTAAATGCTTCAGGGTTACAGAACTCGAAACCTAAGGACAGCCAATCACAAACCATCCAATTGAGCTTTATAGCCCATCAATTTCCTTGATTTGCTTCTGTCTTTTCTCTGTAAAAGTCTCTCCCCAAGCCCCTGTCCATGGAGCACTCCTAACTACTTCTGGTTTGGTGCTCACCATATAGAATGGATTTTTGCTCAAACTGTTATAATTTATTATGCCTCAGTTTATCTCTTAACACATGCAAACAACAAAATCTCCTTTGATTTTAAATAACAAAACAAAAAAATAAATGATCAAATAGTTTGAATACATAAACACAATCTAGAAAAGAGTTTTGCCTCTTAATATTAGCCCTGTCACTAAGTAAGGGTTTCTGAGCTTACCCACCCAAACATAAAGCTTCTACCAGTATGGTTATCATACTAGTGATAACAATACTGTAATGAAGAAGCAGACATCATTTGCTAAGTGATGCTTAGCTATACGCATCCTGTATTTTCCTCCTGTAGGCTAATCTCACTGATTCTTATTTTGCTTCTAAGCATAATGTACAATTCTCTTTTGTTTAGCATTTTTATCATTCATGTTTCCCAGGTTGAGCCTATTAGGTCAATTAATGACTCAGAATGCTTCTTCCTTTTCTGTTCGTTTATTCATTCTAATTATACTTAAAGATGGCATTACATTTTCTTTATGTGAAACTTCAGAGGAGAGGGACTAATGGAGCAATCACACAAAAGGATACAAGCAGGTAGAAATGAAAGATTGCCTGTTACTAATTTATGACTATGTGAACTTATTTGTGTTCATTTTCAAGGGGGATTTGCACTAAGTGTCTTTCATCTTGTACAAAGCAGCCATTAAGTGCATGAGAGGAAAACGACAGACAAAATGTGGTGATTGAACTGGCCAAGCTATGTTATCATCATCCCAAAGCCAGCTAATAGGATCCTAATAAAAAAGGGCCTAGCTGAGTGAAGACCAAAAAAAAAAAAAAAAAAAAAAGGAAGAAACAAAAAGAAAACCTCCTGCAGCTAATAGCTTAAAAGATGTGAAAAGTTTCATTTAGTTATGTAATCTCCTTAAAACTTTAAATTAGAGAGAGCATCACAGTTGGATGTAGACATAGACATTCTTAGAATGTTCAAGCAGAGACCATGGAAACATTAAAAGTCTATGTATGACTTTCATGCTCTCCCTTCCTAGTTGTCTCCCCCTTCCTAGAATGTCTTGCGGAGTTTGAGAAATGAGTGACTCCAGAATTTTTTTTGCTTCTCAGAGACAATGATTTTTATCAGCTTGAGCTCAGTAGATCTAAATAGTACAGTTGGTTGCATTAGTGAATAGTGATTTCAATCAAAATGGTTGAGCCACATATGAGACATCATTTAGAGTTGTGTAGTTTTGATCATCTCAAGTGGAGTATCACATAACTGGTCATTTCTCAATTTTCTTCCTGTTGTAGCTAAACTTATCATGTCTAATCTTGTGGTCTTTAAATAGAAAATAAAGCAAAAGAAACACAATCTAGCAAGTTTACCCACATTATTGAAGATGTATATATTGACAAATCTGCCAACATGTAATTAGGTGTGCAAGCGGTATTAATGGTCTTAATCGTAGGCATCAGTTGGTTTTTGTCATAAAGTGATAGCTATGGGTATTTTTAGACCTAATTTTGAAAACCATACCTAGAATATATCAAAATATGTAATATATTTATTGCAACGTTTTCAGATTTGTTTTCCTAATTCTCCTTTGCTGTAATACTATTATGCTTTTTTCCCACTTTTGGCATTCCTGAGCCTTTAAATTTTGCTTTAGCTTCATTATTTCAGCTGAAATAGGTATCATATTTAGCTGGCAAAGAAAATATATAATTTCCTTAATTAAGAAATGTTAGAAAATCATTGTATAATTAGTAATTTTTTAACAAATATTTTGATGTATCCTGGCTCTAAGATCAGTTTTTAGAACACCATGTGAAAACCGTAAATTTTTGGAAAACTTTATAAAAAATAATAAAGAGACTAATATATTCTTCTATCTCTATGTGATCATGGGTATTTCTATTTTTATGTGTCGTCAGATTTAGGTACATCATTACTATCAGAATCTCTCCCTTTTAAAGGGGGTAATATGACTGCATTTATAAGGTTAGCTCACAATATTAATGGAAGACAGTATTTCATAGTTTGGAAAGGTTAAAAGCATATAAGAAGTCTTCTTATAAGGTTAAAAGCATATAAGAAGTTTTTCTTAAAAGCGTATAAGAAGTTTATTATAAGAAAAATGGCAGGCATCAGCTATCAATATGGTCCACCTGCTGGAACTCACAGGATAGCCGCAGAAATGGGCAGGTGGCAGAACTCTCATTGGCAGTTTTCTTTTTCCCTTCGAATCATCCAGAATGCACTGAGTATTTTGTTATACCCCTCTTCCAAATCCATAAAACTTTATAAGGCTTTAATAAGAAATAGATATGTTATTAAAGATTTATTGGGAAAGAGAACTCACATTACACAATACATACCAGAAACTTAATAAAATTCTACAGGTTTATATGTTCTTCTCCCCACAGTTTCTCACCTCCTTTCTCTCCTTTTTCATTTTGTACACAGACTCTGTAAATCTCCTTTATTACCCTGACCAGTTTTGTCCAGCCACTTCAATCAGTAAAAGAAAAGTTCAATAATTAATGGAATTGTGAATACTTTTTCTACAATCCCATTTAAAGAGTCTCACGCTAGCGGGCGCCTGGGTGGCTCAGTTGGTTAAGCGACTGCCTTCGGCTCAGGTCATGATCCTGGAGTCCCTGGATCGAGTCCCGCATCGGGCTCCCTGCTCGGCAGGGAGTCTGCTTCTCCCTCTGACCCTCCCCCCTCTCATGTGCTCTCTCTCTCTCTCTCATTGTCTCAAATAAATAAATAAAATCTTTAAAAAAAAAAAAAAAAAAGAGTCTCACGCTAGCCAAGTGACTTATCTGAATAGTAACCCAACAAATTAATCTTATTATATTAACTAATCATAAGGAAATAGGAACTCAAATGAATAAGCAATTAGATCTGCTCTGAGTAAGAAAGATTTCATAAAACTGGTGATTTATGATCTGGATCTTGAAGGATACATGGGGATCTATGCCAATAAAACTTATAATTTAGGTTTTTATTTATAATATAATCTTTTTTTTTTTTTAAAGATTTTTATTTATTTATCTGAGAGAGAGAATGGGAGGGAGAGAGCATGAGAGGGGGAGGATCAGAGGGAGAAGCAGACTCCCCTCTGAGCAGGAAGCCCGATGTGGGACTCGATCCCAGGACTCCAGGATCATGACCTGAGCTGAAGGCAGTTGCTTAACCAACTGAGCCACCCAGGCGCCCCTATAATATAATCTTAATAATTGGTAATAGTTATTAAGTGTTTTAATGTACACTGTGGTAATGATTAGCATGAAGTATCTCAAAAATTAATTGAAATTATTGTTAATAGTATTATAAACCCCATTTTGTAACCAAGACAACCTAGAAGCTGAGGAACTTGTCCAAGTTCATATAGCTAATAACTGCTACAATGTAGAGCTAGAACCAAGATTTGAGTCCAGGGATGTTCACCTTAGCATCTGACCTACTGTATTCTTCTGTTAAATAAAGCAAGTTTTTAGTTTACTACAAATGAGTTTAACAAACTTTTAATCTTGTATATGTTATTAAAGTTTGCAAATAAACCCAATTTGATTTTGTTGTCACCTATCATGCTAAAAGACTGACAAGTAAATATGGCATTAACTTTCTTCATTGTAAATTTTAAAATATTTTTTGCATGGTGAGAAAAGGCCTTACACAAATGTTTGCCATCTTTATAGTTCTTCTTCAAGGTTGTACATTTTTTACCCCTGAGGATTCACTAGAATAGCTTGTACAGCCACATCAACATCAAGTCACATCTGCTTCCCATAACAAGCTTGTGTTATTCTCAAGAACCCAGAAGCAAAGGTTGAATGCATTTAGGAGACTGAACAGGTGCTGAGAGGTACCACTTGTTATTTAGCATAACTAGATTCGGCCTTATTCAAGCCTGTGAACTAAAAGGTCATCCAACTGAAAAATGTCTTCCATCTGTTTTTATTATTCTCCTGTCCAGCCTTGTACTTTGCTGTTTATACATACAATGAGTTCATGATAAAAATAAAATAAGACAATTCATTGGCAACTTGAAGTAAAATGCTTTAGCTGTAAAGTGTTTGATAGCATGCCATTGATGGTTATTTTAAAATTTAAATATTATATGCTCCTTGAGTTATTTCAGTATTACATAATGATGAAAGCAGAAATCAACCTAAAAATATCTTTCATGGTCTTTTCTTCCTATCATAATATGGTTAGAAATACTAAAATATTTTAAATTATTTTCAAGAAAGAGCAGTAGAGATATATTTTGTCTAGAGAGCCTTGGTTATAAACTGTATATTATTTATTGGTTCATTTGTAATTCTCAATTATTTTTTCTATACCTACTGTAGTTAAATATATGGTGATCCAATAATGTACAAAATAGACTTGATTTTTCTCTAGAGAAGCAACAAATATTAACCAAAAAATTGCATAACTAATATGAGTATTATAATTATGACATCTATTTTGAAGAAGAGCATGGTATTAAGAACTTGTATAACTGAAACTTGTACCAATAACGCTGGGTTAGTACAATATGCCAGTAAGTTCAATTACAGGTTATGACTGCCTATATGACAATATCTGAGACACCTAATTTAACAAAGTTCTAATTTATGCCAAGATATAAGTGAGACTGTTCATAATCTCAAGGAGTTTATGGTCAGGTGGAGACAGAAAAGTAAACAGACATTAGTAGTATAGCTTGTTAAATGTTATGGGGAAGCAGAGGAGCCTTGGGGGCATAAAGGATGTGCCCTCACACTGTGGGAGCTGGGGAGGGTACACGAACTTTGAATCTAAAGCTCAAGGAGACTTGGAGTTCCTCACTATATATTTGTCATCTTAGCATTAGGAAAAATTTAGTGATAAAAACCATAACAAAATTGATATGTATTATTTAAAAACATCCACATATTAAAAACTACAATAAATTGGGGTGCCTGGGTGGCTCAGTCGTTGAGCGTCTGCCTTCGGTTCAGGTCATGATCCCGGGGTCCTGGGATCGAGCCCCGCATTGGGCTCCCTGCTCAGCGGGAAGCCTGCTTCTCCCTCTCCCACTCCCTCTGCTTGTGTTCTCTCTCTCGCTGTGTCTCTGTCAAATAAATAAATAAAATCTTTAAAAAAAAAAAAACCTACAATAAATAAACTTAAGGGGGGGATAAACTTTGAGAAAACATTTGTAACATATACATAGATAAAAGGTTATCAACCTTAACACATAAAAATCTCTTTATTATGCAATACAAAGAAAACTGCTGAATTGAAAAAATGAGCAAGGGATGAGAAATGGCATTTCATATAATATGAAAAAACAGTGGCCAAGTAAGATATGTGTAAATATGACCCTTAGTGGTAATAAGAGACATATGAGTAAAACAAGATATTCCATATACAGAAAACTTCTCTAAAATTAAAATTCAGTATAGAAAGAGAATATAGAAAGAGACATTCTTCAACCCAAAGTCCCTTGGAGGATTTTGTCAAAGTATAATGAAAGCTAAAAAGATATATAGCCTTTGACATAAGAAATTCTAATGTTAGAAATTTATCCTGTGGGAAGAAATAGGACGATTATACAAAGATTCAGGTGTATTTATCATGAGACTGATTATGTAACACTTATAGATATATTGGTAAGTTTTGACATTTAGTAGTGAATCTTACAGAATTTTAAATTAGAACATTTTAGTGAGTATGGGGAAAGATGTTTCAGTAGAAGAGATATCCTATATTAGGTTTATAATAAAATTAATGCATGAGTTTCCCTGATCATGACACTCATCACTCTAGCATGATTGTCTGGAACTCCTCATTAAAATCTGAGCTTTGTCTTAAAGTGTTTCTCATTGTTGTATCTTTAATGTCTTTTACTTGCCCTACCACATGATTAAATGTTGACTTTCTCCTGTGACATAGGCAGGGTAGTTATTATTATTTTTAATTCTTTTTTATAAATGTATAACCTGATGCTCAGGAATAATGCTGGAGCCAAGACTTAAAATTAAGTATTTTCATTCTAAATCTATGCCTTTCTTGGTTTTGTCATGCTGGTAAGAGATAACCAAGAACAAGCAATTAATATAAAAGAATCCACTACCTTGAACCGTAAGCTAAGGAGATAAACATAATGAAGATTGAGCAATAGTGAAGGATTTTGAAGCTTACACCATGAATTTTAATTTGAATCAATGGCTCTGCATTCCTCTGGGAATAGAAGGTCTTTTATTCCTTAAGCAAGATGCTTCCAGCTATTAAATCATATTTGGAAGCAACAGGAGATTGAAGGTCAATAAAGAGGCAACTGAGTCTGTTGACATGTAAGGTTCATAGCCTATTGGAAAAACAATTTTATCTATTTTGGGAAGATACTCTCAGAAAGATATTTTATAAGATGCTTGGTAGTCCACTTTGTTACCTTAGTAGTCTTCTAGTCATAATTTATTTACTTATTTTACTTTTATATATCACACTAAGCCTGTTGATGAAGCGAAAATCTAACACATTGTTTACTCTGGGTCAGATAGTTGCTTAACTCTTTATACTTGTGTTTTCAAATAATCCTTCCCAACAATATTGTGAAATAGGTATATATTATTCCTACTTTACAGATGAGACATTTATCCTTGAGAAGTTACATAATTGTCCAAGATTATTCAGCTGATACCTAACAAATGGGAATTCGAACAGAATTAATTCCAAAGCCAACTGACACTGGGCACACCTTTGTATAAAATAATCAAATAATTTACCACATTTGCATCCAGATAGTTCCTGGTAGGTTTCATCATCTCTGACTGATTATTAACAGACTTGTGATTTGAACACTGTAACTAGTTACCAAAATATATTTGAAGTATTTATAGATCATTTATATATACTTAATAGTGAAAACTTAAAGTCTTTTGGTTGCTTTTCCAGAGTAAATAAAAACTTTGTGTCAAAGAAGGAAGAAAGATTAAAAATAGAAGTTGGAAATGGTGAAAAGAATAACTTTTTAAAATATATAGTGTTTGATTTTCTAATTTACTTGAAAGTTTAAACTTATGCCTTCATAGTAGTACTGAGATGCTATAGGTACTCAAAGCAGACTTCAGAGAAATCTGAATGTGTCAAACACAAATAACAGCCCAGATGATTGAATATCTGTGTCTTTAAACTGAGTGTGACTATAAACAAGTATAATAATGGTTATAATTCTATACTATATAGAACTCTTCTCCACAATATATATTGCAGGTATTATAAACTGTGTATTAACACAAAGCACATTTATTTTCATTTCTAGGACTAGAATTCCATTAAAAGTAAACATTTTGGTACTTTCATCAGGGTGCATTTTATTTTCTGCATTTGAAGATAAGGCACTGTGAATTTATCACAATTCACAAAAGGCAGAATTTTCAAAAGCATAATTTGGAGTTACATAATGGTGTACAAGTACTTCGCCAATTTAAAAAAAACCTGGGTTGTTTATCATGTGGCATTTTCCACGTCCTTTTTAGAATATGCTTTTGATGTTGCATCTTGGTCTTACAAGTTATTTCAGAATTTAAAAAAATATATATCAGACTTTTTGCCCGAAATTATCAAATGTTATACAGGATGTACCAAAATCCTTTTATGTATTCCTGCATTACATTCTCAAATAGATTTAAGTTCCAACATCTTTCATAGGCTGATCCCTAATGTAATCCCTGAATACAATAAATATGTTAACTATATTAATTAAAATCCAGCTTGGATTTAGTAGTTTTTCTGTATGCACTGTGTATGCTAGATGTTGTATAATGTTGATATAGTCTCAAATATCTGTAGGGCCCATGGCATAAATCCATGAATCTGTCTGGAAATGAGAACGTTTCCTTGAATATGTTAATGGATAAGAAGGTTAGTATAGAATATGCTAAATGGACTAGAATATTAGATTCTGCAGAAATATTTATTCAAAAGTGAAACATGCCCATCTGTAGCAAATCCAGCACTTTTTAAATGATAGACACAGATGTGAGAGATGCATTAGCAATGTTTACAACCTCAACGCCAGGGTCAGTCTCTGTGGGTGATATTTTACCCCACCGCTTATACCCAGCTTAAAAATATTTAAACTATTTTAGTGTATTGATTTTTGCATGACCATGGAAAATGCCCTTTACAGAGTAATGACACTACATTGATGGAGGCCTGGGTATTGTGTAGCATAAAAAACATAGCGGTAAATAAGAATAAGTGAACAACCAGTGGAAGGGATAATTCACAGTAAGAAACAGCACTGTCTATGGCTATCACTTAGAAAGTACCATCTGATGATATAAAAATTTCTGTATTGGGCCTGGAAACATGACCTCAATGATCTCTGCCCCTTTATTTCAGCAGCCAAGGTGACGTTAAATAAGTCATGTTTCAATAATCTGAAGTGTGCTCATAGAGGTAGGCATAGTTGTTTCTGAGTGTATGGAATGTCTCCAAGATCAAATAATCATGCAAGATTACAGCACTGATCTTCCTTTACTGATCCCCTTTCTCCTATTTCTCCTATTCTCCCTTTCTTTCCATATTGAGAGAGAGTGCAGAGATGACCCTAAGAATTCCAGGAAGGTGGTGGCAGTTTTGGGGAGATCAAAATATTTTACTTCAGAAAAAGCTAAAATTTCTGGCTATGTTTACCTTGGGTAATAAAATCAGGAAAATTATAAATGATTTAGAAATTATCAAAAGCATTTTGGAAAACATTTGTAGTTTATGCCAAATATTCATTTATATAAAAGATGAATAAAATATTTAATTTTCAATTTTCTAGATTATTTACTCTAATTTAAAAAGATATCTGTATGTTAACCTATTATATAGTTCCTAAGATATATCCAGTCATTGTGTCTTCCTAAACCAAATGTAAAGAGTTAATATAACTTTGTCACATAGTCATGTTACTGGCTTCATTTCCACAGCATCAATGCAACTGATACTGACTGCATACCCTATAGGCCCTGTATTCAGCTGTGAAAATTTGAATGTAGACACCTAAAAAATAATCATGTTGTAAAAATTCTGGATTTACCCAAAGATTCAGGAACACATTAAACAGTATTTTGAATTGGATTTATATAGATAACTCTGAATTAAATTTGTGCTTAAAAATTGATACTTCAAACATCTACAATATAGATACTATAACAGAGCTAAATCTAAAAGGAAAAAATAAGATCAATATTTAATGACTATACTCTGTTCTGGGGGCTTATCCTCTTTGAACCTCAGTCTCCTCATCTATAAGCAGCAGTAATGAACATGGTGATCACTGATTGACTTCTAAATTGCAAATTCATTGAGGATAAGGGTCTTGTACATAGTAAATATATATATACATATACTGAACAAATGAATGAATATATAGTAAATGAATAACATTCTGAATTTGGTCATAGTTTTATCTTTTCCATTAAGCAGTCAATACTAAACAATGAATTTGGAAATTTATAATATGCCATAATATTCAGTGGAAAGTATAGTTCCACTGAATAAGACATGCAGTAATATCCATGATCTAAAATGAGGTATATTAGAGATGCCTGGGTGGCTCATTTAGTTGAGCAAACAACTCTTGATTTCAGCTCAGGTCATGGTCTCAGGGTCCTGGGATGGATCCCCAGCCCTGTGGTGGGCTCTGCACTCAGTAGGGAGTCTGCTTGAGGATATCTGTCCCTCTCCCTGCCCCTCCCCCAGTCTCATGTGCATGCTTTCTCTCCAAAATAAATAAATCTTAAAAATAAATAAATAAATACATGCATAAATACATAAATAAAATGAGGTATATCAGTGTTTGTACTTTTTTCTTATTTATACTTTATATATTTCTAGTTCTCTATCTAAAGATGATTACTATAAGGACAACTCTGATAACTATTGCCATTTGTTAAGAAGAAGTAAATAAAATATCACAAAGACTTCCGTTGGTAGTGGGAAATTTATAACAATGATGCAGGGCTCAAGAAAGCTTGGTAGAATGCAGAGTTTGTCAATCACTGATTCTGATGAGTCTTTTTTGTCCTATGGCTGGAGAGTGAAAGGGAGACATTACACAGGTAGGCAGGATTTTGTAATGAAGCACAACGGATGCCCTAGATTTGATCAGACTTTTTTTTTTTTCAGTGCTGAAGGGTGCTTTTATTACTGGCTGGGGACAGGACCCATGGGCAGAAAGAGGGGCACTGTGATTGTGAAGAGCAATTGATTATGTACTTTTAAGTTGGGAAAGGGGTAGAGATAAAGGAAGTCTCTAACGGGATTTTCATATGTTAAAGAAGACTTACAGGATCCTAGAGGTCTGGTTATTGTTAAGCTAAAGTTACTTTTAGTCTCTCTAAAGCCGCTGAGTTCCTTGAAGAATGTCACACTCTGGCATATCTCAGGTATTTATCAATGAGCTGCAACTTGTAAGGAAATTTAATTTTATCTACATTTCTCTTGCCTTTGTTCTCCTCATCATTTTCCCCCCTGAAAAAATTTGACCCTTAAATCTTTAAGTTTCCTAAGGGTGGAAGGTCTTATCTTCTATAACGTCTTCCTGCTGAATAGGGGCATAGAGATGTCCCTACCTATGGGTAAACATTGGTCAGTTGGGCAATTTATATATATAGGAGTTAGGAAAGGCAGAGGCAGCCAAATCCAAGGTAGACAACATGTATGAATCTCCTTGAGTAGAAAGGATCATCTGTCAGCTGGAAGTTATGGCAGTGAAGGAATCTTGGCACCAAGCAGAGATACCTGAACAGACTTCTGAGAGGAAAGATACATTCTGAGGAGCTGTGATAGTGATTATTGGCTCATCCCTTTACCCTAAATGTCACAGTCTGTTGATCACCACCCCAATATTCATTCTGCCCTTGATCTTACTAACAAAGCCACGATTTTGTTGGGAGTGCCAATTTTGCCTTGGTAGAAAATATTTCTCATCCCCTCTTGCAGATCAGATGGCCATATAACATAATTAGAATCAATGAGCTGAATGTAGAAGTTGTTGAGTGGGATTTTAGTGCTTCAAAATATACCATCAAGAAAGTGAAAAGAAAATCTGCAGGATGGGAAAAAATATTTGCAAATTAATATCTGATAAGGGATTTGTATCCAGATATATAAAAAAAGTCTTATAATTCTACAACATAAAGATATCCCAGTATAAAAATGGGCAAAGGATTAGAATAGACATTTGTTCAAAGGAGGTATACAAATTCCCAATAAACCCATGAAAAGATAGTAGCAACATTAGGCATTAAGGAAATACAAATCGAAACCACAATGGGATACCATGTTACACACATGAGGTTGGCTATTGTGAAAAAGACTGTGTGTTGTCAGGGATATAGAATAATTGGAACTCTCATACATTGCTGGTGGGAATGCAAAAAAACAGCGCAGCCACTTTGGAAAGCATTTTACCAGGTCCTAAAAACATACATAGAGTTGCTATATAATCCAACAATTCTACTCTCAAGTATATACTCCAGATAATTGAAAACCTATCTCCACATAAAAATTTCCACACAGGGTGGCTCAGTTGGTTAGGTGTCTGCCTTGGGCTCACATCATGATCCCAGGATCCTGGGATCTAGCCCCAGTTCAGCCTCCCTGCTCAGCTGGGAGTCTGCTTCTCCCTCTCCCTCTGCCCTCCCCCCCCCCCCAGCTCGTGTTCTCTCTCTCTCTCAAATAAATAAATAAATCTTTAAAAAAAAAAAAAAAAACTTGCACACAGATGTTCATAGCAGTATGTTTTATAACCAGCCTGCAGAAGCAGATGGACCCCCAACCAAAATTAGGTTCAAATTTGAGACTGATGATGCCACACACACACACACACTGAAAGGGTATATAAGGGTTTACTACTAACATGAACTTTTGGCGGAGAAAAGGGCAGCTCCCAAGGAGGTCTAAAATGGCTTGAAAGAGCAGGAAAAGGTGACTGGCTGATGGTTTTCATGGTGATTAGGGGTAGAGCTAGGATAAGGGTTTCTGTCCATGGTTTAATCTTTCCATTGGTGCCAAAGGAAGGAACATCTGTATTTTCTTAGCAGCTTTCCCAAATGTGGAGCAGAATGGGAAAAGGGAAAGGTGAATCCGAAAAGTTGTCAGCAAACAAACATCAAAAAATGGAATCATAATCTTTATTATATAGTAGTGTTCATAATTGCCAAAAAGTGGAAACAACCCAAATCTTCATCAATGGATGAATGGATAAATAAATTATGGTATATTCATAGAATGGAATATTATTAGTCAATAAAAAGGGAATGGAATACTGATACATGCTACAACATGAAATCATTATGCTAAGTGAAAAAAGCCAGTCACACACAAAAAACAGATATGACTGCATTTATGTGAAATGGCTAGTAAGGGCAGCTCTAGAGATAGAAAGTAGATAAACATTTGCTTAGAAGGGTGCCTAGGTGTCTCAGTCAGTTAAGCTTCCGACTCTTGATTTCTGCTCAGGTCATGATCTCATGGGTGGTGGGATCAAGCCCCTTGTTGGGCTTCCGGCTCAGCAGGGAGTCTGCTTCTCTCCTTCTCCCTCTGCCCCTCCACGTGCTTTTCCCCTCTCTCTCTTAAATAAAGAAATAAATCTTAAAACATTTGCTTAGAGATGGGGGAAGGATTGGAGAGAAATGAAGAGTGACTGATGATGAGTATGGAGTTTCTTTCTGGGTTTTGAAATGTTATAAAAAGACTAAATTTTAATAACTATTATCTCATTAATCATGCTCTCAGTTTAGGTAAACTTTCTCATTGTTCCTCGTTGTTCTTTTTGAAAATGTGAAAGTGCTCTTTTCATCATTGTACCATTGTGATGATAATACATGTAAAATATATTTGAAAAAATTTAAAGAATTTTTATTATGATTTGCATTTTTAGATTCTGTAAATTCATGATCGCTAGAGCTCTATGTCGGAGAGTCTGTTTGCACTCTACACCGATTACTGGGTATGCACTTTACATATGTTATCTTATTAAGGCCTCACAACAACCTTGCAAAATCAAGTTATTATGTTTTTACAGCTAAAAGGATTGGCATTTGGGGAGGTTAACTATTCAAGATGGTGTTGAAATCCTTACCAATCTAAAGTCCATATTTTTTCATGTATCACACTGCTTCTTATGCAAAGGTTAAGAGTATTTTTTCAGACTTTCCTTCATCCACAAACAAGCAAATCTCAAAACGTGGCATATGATTGCTCTGAGTGAAATACGAGATTTATAAATAGCTTCATTAAATGGCACATCAACAAGTTGTTTAGATTTTTATACTGCTGGATTTCATATTTTATCTGTTTTTAATTCACACCAAATGAAAACATGACTTCAATGGCCCCTGTAAAACATGTCATGTGCAAAAATGAAATGGGAGAGCAACCTGAAATGAATTTACTTCAGGGGATTTTATGAACCATCAACTCAGCTTTCAGTTCACTTGCCATGAGAGGTGGATGTGACAGGTAAAAAAATAAGAACTTAGAGTGGTCTTTCTGACATGTAATGTATAGGCAAATACAGGGCTAACAGTAGAGTAAATTTCATAGAAACTCAAATAGTATAGAAAGCAGTTTTTGATGCTTTCGGGCATGAATCACATGGTATATTGTGGATGTTTAGCAAATATTGAATTAATAATAAAATAATAATTGCAAACTCATAACTGGTTATTAAAGAAAAATTAAGAATATCTGAAAAATATCACCTTAATGTGAATTAATAATAAATCAAAATATCTTTTGATTTCAGTCTCAGAAAGTAGGTCAGAAACACATTTGGAGTGATACAATATGAATGTTCCAATGGTATCTAAAAAGATGCTTTTTACTTTCTCTATGAATTAACTGTTAAATAAGTGAGTTGAAAGCAATTGTAAATAAAATAAATTCAAGGCATTTGAAATTTTCTGAAATTTTATGTGATTTATGTGATGTAATGTTAAGTGCTTTGGAGTCAGAAGACCTCTACTTGAATCTCAGCTCTTCCCCTTTCTTATGGTGCAACCCAGACAAGCTGCTTTGTATCTCTGAGCCTTAGTCTAAGGGTGAAATGGGAAAAAATTATAGGCATCTTGAATGGATTTAATGCAGACTAAATCAGCATTGTACGTAAAAGTACTTTGAATAGTGTCTGGCATAGGGTAAGCATTTGATATATGGAAGATCTAGCAGTATAAATTGAATAGTCAAATCTTCACAGTGAAAAATGAAATATTGACAAGTTGGTAAATTGGGTCTGTGTAGGTGACCAAATATGATCATTCAAAATGAAAATACATTTTGGCTTATGTATAAAATATTTTTCTCAAGTGCTTTCTTTCCTGCCTGAAGAAATAATGCATTCATTTCATATTTCAGATACACAAAATGAAAAATTAACTGCTCTTTATAATTATATAAACTGAGGCTAAAAGTCCTTTTTTCCTAAATGATCTGTTCCAGCTGCTAACCCAGCTAGACTTTACTGGATAATAGTTATTTTTATCAACTCGTTTAAACAAGGTGTGATTAAAAAATAATATTTTATACCTCCTCAAGTCTCCACAATTTATTTTAAATAGTATCTTGTATTTGAGTCGGAGAAATTTGGGAAAATTAAATTATATGAATAAATGTCTATATTGGAGCCTCTCATAAAGTAAAAGGAATATGTAGGTTGATATAAAAAGCATTAACTAGAAAACACATGAAAAACCAATAAAATCATCTTTTTATCAATTTAGCTAAAACTGCCTTATGTTATAACCCATTACCTTCAAATTCTTAAGAGAAAAAAATTTAACACAAAATTGGACTCATTGGGTTTGTATTGCCACATTCTGCAGTTTGAAGGAAGAAAATTAAGTATTAAATATTCTTCCAATGGACCAGAAAGTAAGCTTTTGGATTGATATGATTATATCCATCCATTAATATCTTTAAGGTATATGCCTAGGAATAGCTGTTTGAAATTAAAATAATATCTTGACTCAGGCAACTTCAATGAGACCAGTTACTGTCATGACGTTCAATTGTCAGAGCAACAAAAAAGAGCAATAGCCTTATTAAAAGACATGTATAACATAAAATATAACAATTTCATAACTTTAAAAATTTTCCTGAAAGTTGAAAAAGATCTGTATACTAAAAGTCCAAAATCAAGTTGTCAGCAGGGCAATGCTCTTTCTGATGACGGAGGGGGAGAATACTTCTTTGCCTCTTACAGCTTCTGGTGTTTGCCAGCAATCCTTGGTGTTCCTTGACTTCTAAGTGCATCATTCCAGTCACATGGCTGTCTTCTCCCTATGTGTCTTCACATCATCTTCCCTCTGTTCATGTCTGTCTCTGTGTCCAAATTTTCCCTTTTTATAAGAACACTAGTCATATTGAATTATGGCCCATCTTAATGACCTATTTTTAATTTGGTTATTTTGTTAAGACCTTATCTCCAAATAAGGTCACATTTCGAGGAATCGCAGGTTAAGACATCAAAGCATCTTTTATGAGGTGGGGAACAGTTGAACCCTTAACAACTAGCATGGAAATGGGTACCCAAGTCTTACAACAGCAAGGAACTGGATCTTGCCAATGACCCTAGTTTTCTTAGAAGCAGAGTCTTCCTAGAGCTTCTTAGTAAGAGCCCAATCAACACCTTGATTTCAGCCTTTTTATACCTAGAGTAGAGAAACCAACCCAAACCCTGATGTACAGAACTGTAAGATAATAAATTTGTGTTGTTTTTTGTTTGTGGTCATTTGTTATAGCAGCAATAGAAAACTACTGAAGTAGGTTTTTTTTTTTTTCTTTTCATTGCTGAGTAGCATTCCATTGTATGGATATGCCACAATTTACCTATTTGCTTGCTAATCAATATTAGGTTGTTTTTAATGCTTAGGGTATTACAAAAACAAAGGCTGCTCTACTCATTTATATAAAGGCCTTTGTGTAGACATACATTTTCATTTTGGGAATTCCTGAGTTTTAAAGACAGTGTAAATTTAATTGTTTTAGAAATTTTTAAATACGTTTTCAAAATAATGACAGCATTTTACATTGCAAATGACAGGATGAGATTTCTAATTGCCTTGTATCATAACCAGTACTTGGTATTGTCAATCTATTTTAGGCATTCTTTTATGTGAATATTAGTAGTATTTTGTACTTTTAATTATTTCCTTGAAAGCTAATGAGCATCTTTGTATGTACTTGTTGGCTTTCCATGTATCTTCATATTCAAAGTATCTCTTCAAATTTTTTACCATTTAAAAAAATTGCCTTCCTAAAAATTGACTTTTAATCTTTATATATTCCAGATATGAGTCTTTTATCAGATATGTGTGTGTATATATATATATATATAAAATATATATATGATATATAGAGATATAGAGGTATCTTAGGATATCTATATAAATAGATATACCTATCATATATATCAGATATATATAATACATATATATAGCAAATGTTTGTTTCCCACTCTGTTGTTTGGTTTTTTATTTTTTTTACACTAACTTTAGAAGACCAGAAAGACTTAATATTTATGAAGTAGAATTTATCAGTTTTTTAATTGATATCAGATATGTTAGACTCCCAATTTGTTCACTTTTCAAAATTATTTTATTCTAGATCTTTGTATTTCCTATAAATTTTAGAATATATTTCTCAATTTCTAAAATAAACCTCAAATTTTCATTTGGGTTGCATTGTATTGTACAATACAACATTCAGGGTTCTCCAGAGAAATAGAAACAGTAGGATATAAATATTGATATAGATATAAATATGTAAAGAATTGGCTTAGATGATTATGGAACCTGAGAAGTCCCAAGATCTGCAGTCAGCATGCCACATGTCCAGGAGAGCTGATGGTGTTAGTTCCAGTTCAAGTCAAAATGCAGGAGAAGAAACAGGGCCCAGCTGAAGACCATCAGACAGAGAGAGCAAATTTCTCTTTTGCTTAGCCTTTTGTTCTGTTTAAGCCTTCAAAGGATTAGATGAGGCCTACCCACACTGGGGAGAGTAATCTGCTTTATACAGTTTACCAACTCAGAAGTTCATATCATTCAGAAATACTCTCACAGACACACCCAGAATAATGTTAGCAAATATCTGGGTACTTTGTGGCCCAGTCAAGTTGACACACAAAATTAACCATCACATGTATCTGTAGATAAATTTTTGTTAAATATAACTTTTATCAATATTTAGTCTCCTCATTCGTAAGCATAATAAATTTATTTTAAAGTTTCTTGATAATTATTTTTTAAATGTTTTGTAGTTTCCATTGAAACATATCCTCTGCATATTTTATTAAATATATCCCTAAGTACTGAACATTTCTTGGATATTTTGGTAAAAAGCATGGATTTTTAACTTTAAATTTCTAATTATTCTTTGTTAATGTATAGAACTAAAATTGGTTTTTATATATTTTTGTATATTCAGTGAGCTGGATATTAAACTCATGTATTAGTTTAATAGCTTTTTTGTAAATTCTCTAGAATTTTCTAAGTAGACCATTAAATGACCAACAAATAGAGCCATTAATACTAGGTTTATGCCATTTTTAGTCATGTTCAAATTGGGGAGTATACGTAAGCAAAAAGCCAGAAACTTGCAAATGTCAATTGCTTTAATTCCTTTATTTCAAGCATTGATACTTTTCTAATTCTTGTCTGCTTTTGTTTTCCAGGTTCTTTTTTTTTTTTTTTTTAAAGACTTTATGTATTTATTTGACAGAGAGAGACACAGCGAGAGACAGAACACAAAACAGGGGGAGTGGGAGAGGGAGAAGCAGGCCTCCCGCAGAGCAGGGAGCCCAATGTGGGGCTCAATCCCAGGACCCTGGGATCATGACCTGAGCCGTAGGCAGACGCTTAATGACTGAGCCACCCAGGCGCCCCCCAAGTTCTTTAAATAGTTGTGTGTGTGTGTGTGTGTGCGCACACGTGTGTGTTTAAGATTTTATAATTGTTTTCTATGGTAGAGTTAATCTATATGCAAGCTACTTGGGCATTGCCAGAGCATTTCTAGTTTACTTTTTTTTTTTTTAATTTTTTTTTATTGTTATGTTAATCCCCATACATTACATCATTAGTTTTAGATATAGTGTTCCATGATTCATTGTTTGTGCATAACACCCAGTGCTCCATGCAGAACGTGCCCTCCTCTAGTTTACTTTTGATCATTGACTTCAGTTCTACCTGTATTTGATTTTAAATCTACCATTTTACTAGTTGTTGTTTGACTTACCCATTCTTTTTGCCTGTCTTTTCTTGCGTTCTTTTTTGATTGTTTAATATTTTACTGTTTTTCTCCTTCTATTAGCTCATAGTTATAAACTTAATGGCTGTATTTCGATAATTATTATAAAGATTAAAAATACATTCTTGACTTATCAAGGTCTAGTGTACTTGTATTTTTATTGCCCTCTGGACAATGCAATGATGGATTGTTAGTACTCTCATACAGCAGTATTTTCACATTTTCCCATATACAATTGGTATTTGATTGCGTTTATTTTTACTTTACATTTCTTCTTGTATCCACCTCTGAACATTTTCCTTTCGCCTAAAGAAAATTCTCTAGGCTTTCTTTTAATAGGATACCCTGATAATTCTTCACTGCCTTATGTGTTCTGCAGTGCCTTCAACCAAAGTAATGGTATGTATTTGTAAAGCTTGATTATAGTACAATGTACAGCAATTTTCTAGAACTCATTCATCTTGCTTTACTGAAATTCTATGTCTGTTGGTTAGTAACTTCCCATTTCTTCCAGCTCCCAGTCCCTGGAAACCACCGTTTTGCTCTTTGATTCTATGAATTTTATTATTTTAGATGCCTCATATGAGTGGAATCATGCAATATTTGTCTTTTTGTGGCTGGCGTATTTCACTTAGCATAATGTCCTCAAGGTTTATCCATGTTGTCCTATGTTGCAGAATTTCCTTCTTTTTAAAGGCTGAATAATATTCTGTTGTATGTGTATACCACATTTCTTTGCCTATTCATCTGTGGATGGACATTTAAGTTGTTTCCGTATCTTGGCTATTGTGAATAGTGCTACAGTGAACATGAGTCTGCTAATATCTCTTTAATGACCTGATTTCAATTCTTTTGCATAAATACCCAGAGGTGAGATTGCTGGATCATATGATAGTTCTGTTATTAATTTTTTGAAGAAACTCCATACTGTTTCTGTAATGGATACTCCATTTTTTATTCACACCAATTTGCAAGGGTTCCAATTTCTCTACATCTTTGCTAACATTTGTGTTTTCTTGTTGTTGTTTTGTTTTGATAACAGCTATCCTGGCAGGTGTGAGGTGATTTTGGTTTTGATTTGCATTCCCCTGATAATTAGTGACCTAATCATCATTTTTTCATGTAGCTGTTGGTTGTTTGTATGTCTTCTTTGGAGAATTGTCTCTGCAAGTCCTTAGCCCATTTTTTACTTGGCTTATTAGTTTTTTGCTATTGCATTGTGGGAGTTTCTTACATATTTTGGATATTAACCTCTTATTGGATATATAGTTTGCAAATATTTTCTTCTGTTCTATTTGTTGCCCTTTCACTCTGTTGATTGTTTCCTTTTCTGTGAGGAAGGTTTTTTTTTTTTTAATTAACATATAATGTATTATTTATTTCGGGGGTACAGGTCTGTGATTCATCAGTCTTACACAATTCACAGTGCTCACCATAGTACATACCTTCCCCAATGCCCATCATTCAGCCACCCCCATCTCTCCCAACCCTCTCCACTCCAGCAACCCTCAGTTTGTTTCCTGAGATTAAGAGTTCTCATGGTTTGTCTCCTTCTCTGGTTTCATCTTGTTTCATTTTTCCCTCCCTTCCCCTGTGATCCTCTGTCTTGTGTGAGGAAGCTTTTTAGTTTGACATAGTACCACTTATCTATTTTTGCTTATGTTGTCTGTGTTTTTGGTATCATATCAATGAAATAATTGCCAAGACCAATGTCATGAATATTTTCCTCTATATTTAATTTTTTTAAGATTTTATTTATTTGTTTGAGAAAGAGAGAGAACAAGTGATGGTGTGGGGGCAAAGGGAGAGGGAGAAGCAGGCTCCCTACTGAGCAGGAAGCCCGATGCGGGGCTCAATCCCAGGACCCAGAGATCATGACCTGAGCCAAAGGCAGATGCTTAACTGACTGAGCCACCCTGGCACCCCTCCTCTATATTTTCTTCTAGGAGTTTTACAGTTTCATATCCTACATCTAAGTCTTTAACCCATTTGGAGTTCATTTTTGTGTATGGTATAAAATAAAGTCCCAATTTTATTCTTTTGCATGTGGATATTCAATTTCATTTTCTTAGTACTATTTGGGGTGAAAAGAGGTCCTTTCACCATTGTGTATTCTCAGCACCCTTGTTGAAGATCAGTTGATAGTATATGTATGGATTTATTTTCAGGCTCTCTATTCTGTTCCATTGTCAAAATGTCCATTCTACCTAAAGTAATCTACAGATTCAGTGCAATCTTTTTCAAAATTTCAATGACATTTTCTTAAAGTAATAGTAAAGAAATTCTAAAATTTATATGGAACCGCAAAAGACTATGAATAGTCAAAACAATCTTGAGAAAGAACAAAGCTAAAGGCATCATGTTTCCTGATTTCAAAATATACTGCACAGTTACAGTAGTCAAAACATATGGTACAAGCAAAAATTTTAAGAGTGGCACAATATTCAGTACTGTATTTTTACCAGGATTTTTTAACCAGTTCTTTTTGTTGGATTATTTACAGATTTCATTTAAATAAAATATACTGAGAGAAACATTCCTTTTCATAAATTTCCATAATAACATCAAATTTTTCCTTAGAATAAAGTTAGAATAAATTTCTAGTAATAAAATTTGGGCTTGTAAACATTTTAATGATTTTTTTTATTTTTTACAGGATTTTATTTATTTATTTTAGAGAGAGAGGAAGAGAGAGAGTGATTGATTGGGGGGGGAGGGGCAGAGGGAGGGGGAGAGAGAATATCTCAGACTCCCCACTGAGCATGGAGCCAGACTCAGGGCTCCTTCCCAGGACCCTGAAATCATGACCTGAGCCGAAATCAAAAGTCAAATGCTTAACCGACTAAACCACCCAGGTGCCCCAACATTTAAAGAGTTTTAATAACACTACAAAAGGCAGAAAGTAACTTGTCTTTCCACCTACTATATAAAAAGGTTTTTATACATACTCACAAAATACCACATCTTATTTTATCTCTTTAGTTATATATGATTGTTTTACTTCTCTAGGTGATTGACTAATAAAGAGTTTGAGTATTTTAGTCATGTTAATTCTTTGTATTTTCCTTTTGTGAACTTCCTCTCTATTTGTTTTGGCCATTTTTTACTGGAAAATCTTTATTTCCTATTATTTTAATGAGAAATATGATGAAATTATTAATAAGAAATTTATTATTTCTTCTTAATTGATTTAAAACATATATGCTTATATATTAAAGCCAATAGTTTTTCAGTCATAGACACAGCAAATATTTTCTTCAGTTTATTGCTTTTCTTTAGTCAAATCTATCATTTTTCATTCATATATGTTTCACTTTGCTTTTAATGCTTAGAATATGAATATTAATAAACATTCATATATGCTTTTCTGGTTTTTTATATATTCTTTCTTTTAAAGAGCTTACTTTTCATTTGTCTAAAATTTAATTTGTTGTTTCCTGGCATCTTTGCATACTGAATTTTTCTCATTTTCAGGTCTCAGCTCATCAAATAGGCTTTACTTGCCCTGTTTCTCTGTTGCTCGAGGTTCTTTTTCCCCCATCGCCTTGTGTATTTCCTTCTAAATACTTTTACATCCAGAAATGTTTTTGATTATTTGTCTCTTGACTTAAACATTGTCTGTCTCCCTTCATTAGAATGTAAGTTCAATGAAGGTAAGGACATTTTATGCTTTACTTTTCTCTGTATGCTTTCAGCCTGATAACTGTCCTGTACATTGTAGAAATTCAAATATATTTGTTCATTTATTATTATTTATTGCTTCAATAAAATTATTTTGCTTCAATTTTTTCCATCATGTGGGAGTATAAGATTCTTTTCATTTAAAAAAGTTATTCCCTTTCTTATGAGATTATTACTCGACTACTTTACAATCAACTGTTTTGTCAATTTTTCAAAATAATAAAATTGTATTCAAATTGCCAAATCTCCTTAAAAACAAAATACATGTCTAAAGTGAGACTTAGAGATACATCTAGAAGAAAAAGTACTTCCATAGATACTTATCAAAAGATAGAAACATTTTTTAAGAAAACATTGTTCTAAAACAACCACAATTTTTCTCACCTGTGAATTCAGTCCTTTTTATTATTTTTTGTCCTGTTAGATCTTGGTTTAGCACTGTCCTTTCATAATGTCGTTTGCTTTTGGACTAAAAAGAGTTCTGGGAAATCTGATTCATTTCTTGTTGCTCTCTCACTGTGGTCTACTTATGGTAATGATGTCAGTTTACACTGGAATCCCAAATATGAAAGATTCTACTCATTGTAGAATAGTTAAGGATATACAATCAGGACTTTCTCTTAAGGCTCTGAAATGGTCCTTCTTTGTTGAAGACCCAATTTCTTGCCAAGTTCTTATAGCAGAGCCTTGAGATAAGCATGCAAGGGATTGCTGATAATACTGAATGGTCAAGTTAATTTATTATAGTAACTATCAACCTCAGAATCAAGAAGCGTCAGGGCGCCTGGGTGGCTCAGTTGGTTAAGCGACTGCCTTCGGCTCAGGTCATGATCCTGGAGTCCCTGGATCGAGTCCCGCGTCGGGCTCCCTGCTCGGCAGGGGGTCTGCTTCTCCCTCTGACCCTAACCCCTCTCATGCTCTCTGTCTCTCATTCTCTCTCTCTCAAATAAATAAATAAAATCTTTAAAAAAAAAAGAATCAAGAAGCGTCAATATTCTTTACTGGGATTTAACACATCCTATTTAATAAAAATTTGATCAGTGTTTCCCCTATGAATAAAAACATATTATGAAGAGTAGCGGCATTGAAGAATCTCCAGGGCTTTCCAATACATCCTGTAAATTGTACATATTTATACTAATTAACATTTACTTGGATAAAATTTAACAATGAAATAAAAACTTGGAGGTATTTATGACACATATGACATTCCTAGCTATATAAAAACTCATATAATCAACATGAAAAAGTTGAACAACTTCAAAGATAGGTAAACAAAAGACGTGTACATATGTCTACAAAGAAATTAACACAAATAGCATTGCTAAACTTCACTAGTTTAAAATGCAAACTAAAATATAATGAAATAATCAATTTTTACATAATATTGGAAAATAATAGATTTCTTTCTTTTTTTTTTTTTTAAAGATTTTATTTATTTATTTGACAGATAGATAGCACAAGTAGGCAGAGTGAGAGGGAGAAGCAGGCTCTCCGCTGAGCAGGGAGCCGGATGCGGGGCTCGATCCCAGGACCCCAGGATCATGACCTGAGGCAACCGCTTAACCAACTGAGCCACCCAGGTGCCCCAATAGATTTATTTCTGAAAAATATTGCAGTTTATCGGACACAGGTACTATGACTTATAGGTGGGAATATAAATGGTTTCAATCATTTTGAGGGTAAGTTTGCAATATGCATTATAATGTTAAGTGGGTATATCATTTACCACAACAATTTCCTTTTCAAAATTTCCTTTCAAAGAATTTATCCTACAAATATTCATACAATCACACACACACACAAACAGATGCTAATTACAACATTGTTTATAATTAAGAAAAGCCAGCAATCAAAATTACCATTTGCTTGGACTGGTTAAATAAAAAATGATTCATTCATACAGTGAAATAGTAAGCAGATATTAAAGAGATTAAGAAAATCTTTGATTTAAGAAGACTTAAATTCTTCCATCACTTAAAACAATATGCAGTTTACAATTTATTTTTGGACAGAAGCAAATATATGCTTTCTTTCATGGAAAAAAGAAGTACAACTCAAAGGGCAGAACCAAGAGGCTGGAAGGTGGAACTGGGAACCACTAGAAAATTTTTCCAGACCCTGAAACCTAATCCAGAAAAATCCAACATATGCCCAGCTGGACTTCAGAACTTGTTTCCCCCCCCCCCCGCCAGTTTTATTGAGAAATAGTTGACATGCATCACTGTACAAGTTGAAGGCATACAGGTTTAAGCATGATGGTTTGATTCGCATGTACTGTGAAATGACTACAATAGGTTCAGCTAACATCTACCTTATAGAGATACAATAAAGAGAAAAGAGAAGAAAATTTAAAAAGAAAACAAAATGTCTCCTTGTGATGAGAACTCTTAGTACTACTTTCTTAACTTTTCTATATATTATTCATCATCCTTGGTATTTATTTATCTTACAACTGGAAGTTTGCACCTGTTATGTTCTTTTTACATTCATTTCCCCTATTTTTGAACTGGACTATCTATAACTGTTCCTACTTGCCCCCCCCCCACACCATATGTTAGAAGTGTCAGAGAACTTGTCTCTAGTTTCACATGGCAACAGATGGAGGGGAATTGTTCCTCAGCAGCTGTCCTTAATGGATTAAATGAAGAAGCCTCATCTGCACCCGGACCTGATTTAGATTTTGGACTTTGAATTGAGAGGATGAGATTATGCACTTTGACCTGATGCTGTAGTGGGATGAGACTTTTGGAAACCTTGAGGGAGTTAAATGTATTTTGCAACTGGTAAAGACATGAGTTACTGTGGGCCAGAGGACAGACTATAAAAGACTAATAAACATGTATTTGTTATGATGGTTGGATTTTATAAACTTACTTTAAACCCATAGAAGAGAGTTTCTATCACCTGTAATTTCATTTGGAAATACCATGACTACATATAGTTTTAGTGACTGAATATATTACTTTGATTCAAAAGACTTAAATTCTTCAGTCATTTAAAAATAATATATACTTTACAATTTATTTTTGGACAGATTGGGCTGTCCTTAATAACACATTAGTTATTAGAAATGCTTTTCTCACTCTTTGTGAAAATTCTCACTGTCAGAGAAAAGAGGAAAAAAGTGTGGGGGTTGTCAAATCTTGCAAAAATATTTTTCAATCTTTCCCAAGGAAGTTTAAAGAATAGAAAAGCAGGGATTACAAAGTAGGAGATGTTTTTCATACTTGTCTAAATTTTGTGCACTTACGAATCCATTCTTAGTACAGTGAGCATGCTGTGTGTACTACATAGCTTTAAAAAAATCTTTTTACTTGTTCACACTACAGAGAACATATTGAAAAAATGGCATTTCTTATTTCAGGGTACATAGTTATTAATAAATGTGTCATGATGCCCATGTTATTCAAGAAATCTCTGTGAAACCTGGCCTCATGCTGTCTACACTATAAATGGTTTAGTAATTCAGGCTATAGAGTAGCTGATAAAAAATGGAATCTATAGTCACATAAAATAGCATGTTAGGATATATTATTAAAGCTAATTTATCTATTCTCAGAGTGTTGACAACATTTATTTAAGCATAGGTGCCTAATATATGTGCTGACATGCAGCAGATATGAATAAAAAAATAAATGGTGGCTGATAAAAGAAGTCAACAAAATGATTTCAAATTTGCAGACTAATGGGCTAAGCAAACAATATTCTGATGTGGAACTGTTACTGAAAAAAAATTTTTTTTGAAAATTTTAACAGTCTAATTGGAGGATAAGAAAATGATCCTTCTAACCCTAGAAATATTTGAATTATTTCTAAGGGTCAAGGGAATTGGTATGAAAATTATTTCCATAATATCTTTACAATTGAAAGTATCTTGAACTGAGTGCCTAACCTGTTTGGTAGTTCATCTTCAATGTACAATCCCTGTATAGACGTAATTATCTGATGTTCAAGTGAACATCTAGATTATCTAACTTGTCAGTGAAATATTTTTATCCAGTTGGAGTACAGGTCACTAATTATTTTGTTTGCAGAAAGCTGAGTTCAGGAAAAATAAGAATATAGTCACAAAAAAATAAAACTGTAACAACTCATAGATTGCAATCCTCCACCACCAGTTCAGCCCCCCTCCTGCACATACACTGAAGGAGATTTCATATAAACTTTAACAAAATAGGGAATAAGATGAAGGATTAGTTGCTTTGCTGTTAAAATATCAAAGTTGGAAGAACGATGAACTGGAGAGGAAGCCATGGAAATAATAACAGATAAACTCAGATAGCCTATTTTTGATTTGTTATTATAGTTAAAAAATATTAAAATAATAGGTTTTGACTCAAGAGTCAATGTTCCTTCAAAGTACAGCATTTTTGTAATTGGTATTTAAACTGTTTTAAAAGAAAAAAACTTCACTCTGCCTTTCCTAGGTTCTCTCTCTCCCCCCCGACATGCTCACACGCACACACACACACACGTGAATCCATGTCAGCTAAACCAGTATATGAAAGGTAGAAAATGACTGACAGTTAAAAAATGTGTTATTCCAGGAATACTTAAAGTCAGTTGTCTATTGCTTTTCTAAGGCCATTAGATTATGGAAATTTGGTTTTGAAACTTACCTCATAATAAACATTAGAAGTCATTTAAAGTAACATCCATTTGTTCTTGTATGCTAATAAATGCCTCATCAAAGATCTCTTGCCCTTTTGTGAAGTTAGATTTGGGGAAAAAAAATCAGCTGAGCAATTCCAAGACTAAGATAAATTAAAAACTAAAACTTTATATAAAATTAAATATATAAAATCTTATATTTTATATATCTTTATATGTAATTTTTATATATTTATATATTTCATACATTATATATTTTTATATATTTCATATATTTAAAATAAAAGTAATAGCAATTTTTACTGAGATATAATTGATATATGACATATTGGTTTCAGGTGTACAGCATAATAATTCAATATATGTATCTGAAATGATCATCATAATAGGTCTAACACCCATCACCACACATAGCTACAATTTTTTTTTCTTATGATAAGAAATTTTAGGCTTACTCTCTTAACTTTCAAATACACAATACAGTATTATTAACAGATGGCTTAGATTGTCAGATTGTCAATACATTGATAGGAGAAGAAAATGAAATGAAATAGTTTTCTATGGGGCACCTGGGTGGCTCAGTCAGTTAAAGCATCTGCCTTAGGCTCAGGTCATGATCTCAGGGTCCTGGGATCAAACCGCATGTCAGACTCCCTGCTCAGCGGGAAGTCTGCTTCTCCCTCTCCCTCTCCCTCTCCCTCTGCTCCTCCCCCGCAGTCAGTTGTGTGTGTGTGTGTGTGTGTGTGTGTGTGTGTGTGTGTGTGCGCGCGCGCGCGCGCGCGCGCTCTCTCTCTCTCTCTTAAATAAATAAATAAAATATTTAAGAAAAGTAGTTTTCCATGAATCTGGAACTTATATTCAACCTCTTTAAGAATAGCATTTTATAACATTTGAAAATTATTGACCTTGGTATAAACTTTTACTATTACTTTATTACCAAGTCAAATGTTCCACTAATAAATGGAATTCAGAGATAATCACTCAAACATCTTTTTTTGGCCAATTGCAACAACAAATCTCCCCATTTCTTGAGATGTGCATTCTTTGCTTAACACAGTTATTATGCCTTTCCTGTGATTGTATGAAAAACAAAAGGTAAACACCCAGGGAAAGATTAGTGTTGGGAAGAAGGGATAGAAGATAAACCTCAATAAGGTAGTTAATTCCCAGAAAACTAAAAATCATCTGCATACAGTCTGTTTCTTGCTGATTTGTAATCATGATTCTTAAGTGTGCCAATTACATTGACATTATCATGTTTTGTCATTGTTTCATATATCTAATGTATGTTCCTTTATGTTCATCAATACATATTCCTATATTTATGATCTTAACTTTTTATTACTCTTCACAAATTCTAGTTTTACCCCTTTCCTAGTTCTCTTTTCCTTAAGATCTATTGATAGACCTTGATATTTTATTTTATTGATTTTTTTCTTTGTTTTAATTCCATTTTTACTTATGACATTAACATAGGAAACCAAGTTTCTGTATTTCCTCAGCTATGTTCACTTAAAAACACCTCCCACTGGCCCTAGTTTGAGATCTTAAATTTTTCCTACCTTCACCAGGCCATAATTTCTGAATGGTAAGGAAATAAGAATGTATAGCTGAGTTCTAAGTTTTAAACCAGAGTTCTAGAATTTAGAGGCTCCCAGCACTTTAAATGTCTGTAGGAGCCCCTTTATTTTTTAGCAAAATTAGATTGACTGCTAAAAATCCCTTTGCATTTTTTGGACATTGGTAAAACCATACACACCGGGCTGATGGACTGACATTCTATTGGGGTGTTTAAGTAGGTTTATGAGCCTGCCTTAGGCCATACAACCAGCATGCTGGAAGCAAAATCAATGCAATGCCTTGATATTTTATCCAACTGAATATGTAAGTGATAAAACTGATAACTTAAGATTTGAAAAGAGGAGAAACAGAAGGAACAAAGCTTAGATACATGGCCATTGCAATGGTACACACACACATAAGAGCTGATTAGAGAGAAGTACTGAGAAAGATGAAGTATACAATCTGGAGAGACATTTTGGGAAATACCATCATCAGTGAGATGTAGTGGGAAGATATGTGAAATGAATCTAAGTTTCCAAATGTAAGTATAAGGAGATAAGAATTAAGCTGTTTTGTGAGGGCAAAGATTTAAATTAGTTATGGATAAGTTCAATTTGAAGTGAAGTTGTGATAGCCAACTGGAAATGAAGAGAGGGCACGTAGAAATATTTTACTTGAACTCCAATTAGAGGAAATGCCTAGAGAAAATTTAGTCAAACTCTTGGAGATAGATGAATAGAGGATAAAGACAATGTTTTGGGGGAATATGTACAGTTATGATTTTGAGTTTATTAATTTATTCATCAAAATTTTACTACAGACTTAGTATGTTATAGGCACTGTGCCAGACACTAGAAATACAAAGTAGAAAATAGAATGACCATTTTATAATTCATGTCTACTTGAAAAGAAAGAAGTACACGTAAATTCAGCTTAATGTGGTGTATTAGTCTGTTAGGGCTTCCATAACAAAATACCACAGACTAGGTAACTTGAAAAGCAGAAATTTATCTTCTCAGTTCTGGAGACCAGAAGTCCAAGATCAAGGGGTCAGCATATTTGGTTTTTCCTGAGCTCTGTGTCTTTAGCTTGCAACAACTGTCTTCTCACTTTGTCCTCACATTGCCTTTCCTCTGTGTATGTGCATCTCTGGTATCTCTTCTTATAAGGACACCAGTCCTGGTGTAAGATTAGGGCTTCATGCTGATAACCTCATTTAACCTCAATTATTTCTTTAAAGTCCCTGTTGTCAAATACAGTCGCATTCTAAGGTACTGGGGGGGGGGGTCAGAGCTTCAACATATGGGTTTTGCATAATGTGGGGTAAGACATATGAAAACTATAATTGCATCCCAGAGGACAACTAAGTCCATATGAATGAAGTGGGAAAGAGACTCAGAGAAGAGACAAAATCTAAGTTAGTGAATCTTGAGCAAAATATATAGAATATTTTATGAATAGGAAAAAGCAGGTATGTGAGAACGAATCATGTCCAGGAAATGGTGCTAAAGAAACTGACCTGTGTCCTACTGGCCCTTCTCCTCCATCTGTCCATGTCCAATTCACCAGATAAATTTTGTTAATTTCTCAAATCTTTTCCTTTTTTTCTGTCTCTGCCACTGTGTTCTAAATATCCCAGCCTCTTGTCTAGGACTCTGAAATCCCTGCATCAGTCTACTTCAACTTTCATTTAAGCATGATCTTTTCATAATGTTGATTTAAAATTGTATCCCCTCTGTTCTTAAAATCCCTTAAAGGCTTTTAGTGGCTCTTAGGATGATAATCTACGATAGGTCTTTGAAGCTCTGCATTGACTAAGCCCTACCTACTTCTGAAACCTCATTTCTCTCTGTAGTCACATCAAATTTATCTCAAACATTTATTATGTTTTTTCATCCCCAAATTTCTTTGCATGCTTTATTTCCTCTGCTTAGAGTGTGTTTCCTTACTCTTTGTAATGAATTAATGCTAACTCATCCTTCTGAACTCAGCTCACATCCTCTTCTTGGAGAAGTCTTTTCCTCACTTCCCAAGCTAGATCAAAGGCACCATTATTTGTCTTTAAGGTAAGCTTTGCATACTTCTTTTTTTGTAGAATATATACAGTGGGAACTTATTATCATCTGACCAAAATTTTATTTTACATTTCTTCTGTTAAGTATACAAGCTCCATAAAAATAGAAACCATGTCAAATTTTGCTCACAATTATATCTACAGCACCTGGTAGACTTTGCAACATTTAATTAATGTTCTTTTAATACTTGTTGAATTCTGATGTGGGTCCCAAAATATGTAGAGGTTATTGATCTACCATGAGCATTGATAATTTTTCTCACTATGCAATACCAACTTAATGAGTCCTACAGTAATGTGGTCCTATTTTGGAAATGTATTTATTCTGTGTGATATATTACAATAATTGCAAGAATTTAAAGCAACAGAAATGACTCACACACCCACTTTTATTTAAACTACTTAAATAGTCCATGGTCCCTTTAAGTAGGCCCATTTTCATACAGCTATTCCATAGCTGTAATAATAGGATATATAAATCTTGAGATTTAGGTCTTTCCTTCATTTTGTTGTAAAACATTTTTCATGTTGCTACATAGCTCATAACCTTTTATAATAGTTTAATGTACAATAATTACCCTAATGCTTGGGATGCATCAAACTTTTGGGATGTTTCTTATTTTTTTTTTAAACAGACTATTTTTTGGAGTAGTTTTAGGTTTACAGCAAAACTGGATGGAAAATACACAGTTTCCATATAACCTCTGATGCCCCCTTCCCAGACCCCCAGCCTTCTCAACTGTCAACATCCTGCACCGGATTGGTACATTTGTTACAATCGATGAACCTACAATGACAGATTATTATCACTCCAAATTCATAATTTATGTTAGGGTTCATTATTGATGAACATTTATGGGTTTTGACAAATGTACAATGACATAAAGTCTCCATTATAGTAGCATACAAAATAGTTTCACTGCCCTAAAAATTTTCTGTGCCCCTCTATTCATTTCCTTCAACCTTTTACAACTGCTGAACTTTATCCTGTTTCCATAATTTTGTCTTTTCCAGAACGTCATATACTTGAACTTAGAGTATAGCTCAGATTGGCTTCTTTCACTTTAAGGTTCCTCCATGTCTTTTCATGACTTGATAGCTTATTTCTCTTAACATTGAATAATATTCTCTTGTATGGATACATCACAGTTTATCTACTCACCTGCAAAAAGTTCATCTTGGTTGCTTCCAAGTTTGGACAATTATGAATAAATACTAAGAAGCACAATCACTGGGTTGTATGGTAAGAGTGTATGTAATTTTGTTAGAAACTGCTGAACTATCTTCCAAAACGGCCTCTTAATATTTATATAAATGAGTTAAAAATTTATGTTCACACAAAAACTTGTCCATGGATATTTATAACAGCTTTGTTCATGATGCCAGCCCAGATTCTTTGTTAGTAAGGAGGTATCTTGTCTGGTGATCCTGATGACAGAATCAGCTCAAGGTGTCTTGTGGAGAGCTGGTTCAGAAAAGAGGTCTTGGGGGTGATATTGTGGTTAATTTCCATACCCAGCCACCCTAGCTCCATGGACACACATTTTGACAACAGCTAGGCAACAACTCTTGTAAAGTGAAAGAATATATCAATAAGGATTTGTGACGTTGGGATGTTCTCTATATGTTAGGAAACTACTTTCAGACTGTTCAGCAGACAACAAGGTCTTTGTCAGATAAACAACGTATTTTCCTCTCTTTTTATGAGAGAACATGTGTAGGACTGACCACTGTAGACATGATAAGCATCCTCATTTATATTTGGCTTGGCACAGAAAGAAGGCCTGTTATCATAGGAAGGGATCTGGAGCTGCGAAGATACATGTCTATTATTTCTTGGATTTGTGCTCTGACCTTGCTCTGAAACTCAAGTTGGTAAAGACAATGTATCAGTTATATCACTACACCTCTTAAAAATGGTTGCCAAACATGATCTCAAGAGTGAGGGTTGTAAGGGAATATTACCTATCTAGATGCCATACTTTTTATAATGGCTTTAGGAGATTCAAATAATTATCAACTTTTTTTTTTTTTTTTTTTTTTTTTTAGCTTTGCTCTATTGTGATTTTGCTCCACTGTGATTTTATTACACATAAGTATAGTCAAATACTGTCCCATTACTTCCGGTTGCTGTTGGTAGTTTAGAGATGCAGGTGCTAAATATTGCCTCCATGTGTATATTTTAAAAGAATTTTCAACTCAGGCATTTATACTATATAGTTACAAGAATTTTAATTAATCCATCATTATGTATGATATTACTATAGGCATTTATACTCAATTTTTATTATAATACAGCAATTATTTTAGGGAGTGTAATATAATTTTGCTTTCTCGTCAGGCTAGATATCAGATTTCTTTGTGGAAAAAGAGTTAAAAATTGAAATTAACTAGAAAGGACGCTCAGAATAATAGCCTGTTTTTTCTTTTTAATACCATGAGAGTAAAAATATGGCTAACTTTATATCATTTCTAATAGTAATACAGAGAACAAAAGGGCATTTTCTTTTCTATTTTAAATCTCTTAAATGTATATATGTAATATATAGTGTTGATAACTTACTCTTTCAAACTAAATCTCATGGTTTAAAATATTTAGCTACTTATAAATAGTTAAATTTTTTATTATTATATTGCCCTGTGGATTTATTTTAGACTTAAAAGAATAAAAAAATTAAATGATTTGTCCCAATTTACATTTAATTCAGAAAAACTCACAGAACCTCCATTTTATATCATGTAGATGGCAGGCATTGAGACACAAAGTTTAACAGGAAAAAGCCTTTTCTTCTGTGGGGGTCCTAGGTTATTTTAATCTCAGCTTTGTTAAGTAAGTTTGTAATTCCATATATATCTATCAACCCATTACTACCCTCTAACCAAGTCTATTATCATCTCCTGCCTAGACTACTGTAGTAGCCTTCTAAGGGGTCTTCTCATGTCTACTTTTGCCTCCCATCTGCTTTGAAGCCAGGATGATATGTACAAAATAAAAATCTGGTCAAGTCCCTTTCCTGCTTAAAATTCATCTGTTGCTTTAGTTGAAATCCCATAACAGCATTCCGAAGTTCTCCATAATAAGACCTGTCTTTGTCACCAGTCTCATTTCTTGTACTCCTCTCCCCTTGTCCACTTGCTTCAGTTATTCCCGTACTTCCTCCATTTCATCTTATGTAGAAGCTATGTCTCATCTTCACCACTTTCAGCATATGGCTTCCTTATCGGGGTATAGTCTTCCCTATCTTTTTTTTTTTTAACCTGGTAAATTCTTCATACTTAAGTTCTTTTTTTTCTCAAAAACTTCTTAATTCCCTTAGAAAGTAGATTAGGATCTCTTCTTTTATGTACCAATAGTTATGTTTTGTAATATTTAGCCACATCACTTGTTTAGTGTATAATTTCCTCTCAGATTTATTTCTTGTGACAGAATGAGGTTGAATATACTACACCTCATCCCTCTATTTGTTGACACACTTATGTAAGGGAAACTTTTGATTCTTTTAAACAACTTCACATTTTCAAGATTTAAAGGATCCCCCTCTGCTGGAAATAGCTCAACCTTGTGGTTTCAGTCTTAGCTTCAAGATTCATCTTTTTCTTGAGGATTACTCATTAATTCCACTCCTGGAAGCACATATTAAGTAATCTGCCAAAATATATAATAAAATCAAATCCAGGTCCTCCAATGTTGTCAGTGGAAAGATAATCTCTAATTTTAAGAGGATTGTGGGAAGAGGAGTGGTTGGACTTTATAACTCATTCATGTGGTGAGAGATGAATTGATATTTTTTCCTTCAGAAATTCTTTCTAATTACCTCAGGCTTTGGGAGCTGGGAAAGCTTAAATCTTTTCATTCACATGCAGTTGTTTTCCATAGCATATACTTATGAGAAGCCTGCTATATTTTCATAAAAAGAAATCGTTCTTATCCTGATGCAATGATTTAAAGTATTAGCATGTTATATGTGCAGTAGAATAACTTTGAACTGAGAACTTTATGTAAAAGCACAAATATAAAATATCATTAAAGAAAAAAAATTTTTAAGAGTTTTACTGACTAAAGCTTCTGTGTGTGTGTTTGTACGATTTGAGCCCTAATATCGTCACCTTATCTCTTTCCCTATTGCTGTCCCTGAAGTACATCTAGAGCTACTGGATTTATAGACATATCTAGGAGAGATTTGGCTGTCATGTAGCCTAGGGATGGTTAAGTTCAGGCATAGATGTCACCATTGACCCATCTTATGATTAAGGTAGATGTTTCTAATAATGCTTCACATTCTTACCTTCTGAGCTTTAAGGTCACATAAACTCTGATTAATTTTCAGCATGACTTCATGTAGCCACTTCCATCAATTCAGAATTGTTCCATAAAGAAAAACCTATTTGCCACCTCTGATTAGTATAAGCTCCCTCATTTTACACTGGGTGGAGCAATGGCAGAGTGGTTTTAGCTTACTTGCCCAAAACCATGCTAAAAGGTAATGGAATTAGAGACAGGAATCTCTCTGCTGTCCTCAGTTCACCTACAATGAATTCTCCACTCTCTCATACCTTTAGGAAAAATTTTCTCAAATGATATTATTTTAGGGGGATAGTAGGATTCACTTTGCAAAATATTATTTTATAAATATCTTTTAAGGTGTGTGTGTGTGTGTGTACAAGACATCTATATCTTCAACATTTATGTATTAACTCATGGAAGATAATTCAAAACAAGACTGGGCCAGATTGTTTTTTCTATTTCATGTAGAAAATATATATCCAGGGAAGAGTTAAGATGGCAGAGAAGTAGGGGGGGCCTAAGCTTGTCTCATCCTTTGATAGTTATCAAATCATTCTGAACACCCAAGAAATCAAATGGAGGTCTGACAGAACAAAAACTGCAAGTCTGTAAGTAGGGAAATACAAATCAAAACCACAATGAAATAACACCTCATACCTGTCAGAATGGCTAAAAGTAACAACACAAGAAACAACAGGTGTTGGCGAGGATGCAGAAAAAGAGGAACCCTCTTGCACTGTGGTGGGAATGCAAACTGGTGCAGCTACTCTGGAGAACAGTATGAAGGTTCCTAAAAAAAACTAAAAATAGAACTACCCTTCGGTCTAGCAATCACACTACTAGGTATTTACCAAAAAGATACCAAAGTACAGATTTTTTTTTTTTTTTAAAGATTTTATTTATTTATTTGACAGAGAGAGACACAGCAAGAGAGGGAACATAAGCAGGGGGAGTGGGAGAGGGAGAAGCAGGCTTCCCGCCGAGCAGGGAGCCCAATGTGGGGCTCGATCCCAGGAGCCCGGGACCATGACCTGAGCTGAAGGCAGATGCTTAACGACTGAGCCACCCAGGCGCCCCCCAAAGTACAGATTTGAAGGAGTACATGCACCCTGATGTTTATAGCAGCATTATAAACAATAGCCAAACTATGAGGAAACCCAAACGTTCATCGACTGATGAATGGATAAAGAAGATGTGGTGTTTATATATAATGGAATATTACTCAGTCATCAAAAAAAAAAAAAAACAAAAGAAATCTTGCCATTTTCAATGACGTGGATGAAGCTAGAATGTATTACGCTAAGTGAAATAAATCAATCATAGAAAGACAAATACCATATGATTTCACTCATATGTGGAATTTAAAAAATAAAACGATGGGAGGGGGAGAAAAAAGAGAAAGGGAAACAAACCATAAGACACTCTTCAGAATAGAGAACAAACTGAAGGTTGATGGAGGGAGCTGGGTGAGGGATGGGCTAGATGGGTGAGGGTTATTAAAGAGGACACTTGTGATGAGCAGTGGGTATTGTAATAATTGATGAATCACTGAATTCTACTCCTGAAATCAATATTGCACTTGTATGTTAACTAACTAAAATTTAAATTAAAAATCTGAAAAAAGAAAATATATATCTATTTTAGTGCACACTGGGTATTTTTTAAAGGAATAGAAGGGCTTCTATAGCTCAGTGTCATTATTAAATGATGATTAAGAAAATACATGAACAAATTGTAATATAATCCCCTTTATCCTAATATGGTAACTTTTCCTGAGTGAGATTTCCTGCTTTATAAATGTGTTGTTCCATTATTAATTTGCTGAATTTTATTAGAATTGCAATAATAGGGAGAAGCATGTGACATTAGGGTCAGAAAAAGGGAAGATGATGGAATTTCAGGGAAATGGTTTATTCTTGTGAAGGTCTAAACTTGAAAGCATTGAAAGTTCTTATTTTACAAAGTGATTCTAAGCCAAAACAATACATTTTCTATTTCATTTCCTAAAGGCTTTGACAGAAATTTAAAGACTTACAGCTCTCACTGAACTTTACCTTGGTCTTTAAATGTAATGTCCTAATGTGAATAATCTTGGGAACATAAATATGTTGACAGCTTAATGCTCTGACATTTTATTCTCATTGTCTGATTTTATTTTCTTCTTTTCCACTGATGCTGAAGCATAATTACAAGCACTGCCTTAGAAAGGCATTATTCAAAACCCACAAAAGACTATTTTGCATTAGGGAATTAAAAAGTCATTCACTTCGGAACACAGGGAAACAACTTTGATTTTAAAATGATTCTCCCAAAGCCCCCAGTACATTTAAGAAAAGGATTTCTATAGGAAATGTTTGGCAAATTCTCACATAAAATATCTACAGAATCAGCAGGTTCCCTCTATTTGCTAGTGCATTCAGTAGCATAAGACTTTAGTACAGACTTTACTTAGAAACTTATACAAGGAGTGAAAAAGGTAGATTTTGAGTATTCACAAGAGAACAGTACAACATCAATGATTTGATGAATAGCTTGACTATCAGCTCTTGAAATAATTATGTTTTGTAAATGGAATACATAAAGAACTCATCAGTAATTTTGTGATGTAGCAATGCATACAGAAAAGCTAATACAGTGAGTTTGGGCATAAAAACTTATTTTCTGCAGTGTTATTCAAAAAGACCCTATGCTATTTGGAAAATTATAATAAATATATTACACAGTCAGTAGACCTTCCTTACAGAGCCTTTTTTTTTTTTTTTTAAAGCAACCATGCATTTTAGATCTCTAGTTCCCTGGCTTTTTTTTTTTTTTTCCGGTTAAATAAAAATTGTAAGATTTTTATGAATTCCCAATTGCAATAGTTTCTTTTTAAGCAGTGTTGCAAAAATAACCTTTATTATAAAAGAGCCATGTAATTAAATTAGTGCAATGATATAGGAAAAATTCCAAAATTTTCAGGGAAATTACTTGAGGGAAAGTACTCAGTATGCTTAAGACATTTACTTTTTTCTTATCCATGAGTAGGGCATCAAGGAACAATTTCCACCTCTCTCACATAACAGAATAGTATCTACCTTGAAGACAGCACAGAGTCAGGACAGTAGAAGGAATTGCTCCATGAACTGTTCTCATTTAAATCTCCCTTTAGGGCTAGTTTATAATAATAATTGAGGAATGCATTACCCTTTATTTTTTCAAAATGAAAGAATTAATGAATTAATAGCAATTAAGAGGTGATTTGACATTTAAAGAAGATAATGTTAACTCTTTTAATAAATTTATTTCATTTACAGCCTCTGAAAAGTTTTATTATGTTCTCAGAAATTCTTTTTAATAAAAGATTTATTTACTTATTTGAGGGGGGAGGGGCAGAGGGAGAGAATATCAAGCAGACTCCTTGCTGACCATGGAGCCCAACATGGAGCTCGATCTCATGACCCTGAGATCATGACCTGAGCTGAAACCAAGAGTTGTACATTTAACCGACTGAGCCACTCAGGCGCCCCCCTCAGAAATTATTTTCATAAAGAATCTTGAAATTATTTGTTGAATGGAACATAACTAGTTTACTTCTAAGAGAAAACATGCTATTGTAGTAAGAGATATATAAAATACAGGTTAGTGCAGTATTTTTGTCATAAGAGGCGAAAAATTGACCTTAGAGTAAGAAGACATTTGATTCCAGTTTGAATTCTAGTTCCATAACTTTTTAATTGTGAGCCCTCTGTAATTTACTTATTCTTTCTATTTTTTTATTATGTCATGTTAATCGCCATACATTACATCATTAGTATTTGATGTAGTGTTCCATGATTCATTGTTTGCGTATAACACCCAGTGCTCCATGCAGAACGTGCCCTCCTTAATACCCATCACCAGGCTAACCCATCCCCCCACCCCCCTCCCCTCTAGAACCCTCAGTTTGTTTCTCAGAGTCCATAGTCTCTCATGGTTTGTCTCCCCCTCCGATTTCCCCCCCTTCATACTTATTCTTTCTAAATCTATATTTTTATCACTATAATTGGGATTAATGCTGTATGTAATAAGTTGTTTATATGGCTATTTTAGGATAATAATCTAGTATTTCATTTTCTCTTTAGTGAAGGCATCCAGTAAATGGTAATTCTGGTTGCCATTTCTATTATTAATTATTGTCATAAAATCATGCTGAGTTACTTGATCCTTCCTTCCACTGGGATGGAGTTTGAACTTACCTAATTTTGTATTGTTATGCATCTGTACGATATACAATATATACTATTTCCATATCATTATATATGTAGTGGTCCATGTCCTATGAATATGTTAATAATATAAAAAAGGATCTTTATGAGAAGTGGATAGGTAATGAATACAAAAGTGATGGTAAAGATAAACTCACAATAGTCATGGCACTAACCTGCTTTATACTTCACTAGCTCCTAATTACCTACAAATAAATTCAAACACCTTTCAGACCCCATATAGCTTTTGTCAGCATGGTCCTGTACCATCTTTCTATTCATGTTTTTTTAATATATAAACTATTTATTCATAAATATTTTCTAAAATGAAAACAGGTTTACCAAAATTCGTAATAATAATTCATGTTTCTTTTTCAATCATGTTTCTTTGTTCAATCATCTGTTCATTTAATAACTGAACAATTTTTTTATTTCTATTGTGTATTAGATGCTGTAGTAGGTATTGAGAAAACATCAAGACTAAAACAGAATTACTGCTGAAACTGATCATGTGGTCTCACAGAGTTTGGCATTCAGAGAGGTAAATGGTAACACAAAATGATAAATGTCATAGCAGTCATGAACAAATTTATATAGAAGACTGAAGGAGAATAATTGCACTTACAAAAACAGTTTATAAATGGTCAAAACTGACAGTTGAGCTGCATATTCAAGGGTGAGTGGGAGATTTTCAGGTGGGAAAATCAGGAAACATAGGGCAGAGAATAGTACATGCAAAAGTGGAATCTAGAAAGATAGAATGATTCTATAAAATTGATTTATAATAGGAAAAAAGTGGTTGTTATCCAGATGTCCAACAATAGAATTTTAAAATAAATTCTGATACATCTATATAATGTAATATTTAATAATTGCTAAAGTTATATCAAAATGAGAAATTGAAGGTAATACAATGTTATGTTGAGCAAGTAGGAAGTAAAACTGATTATATACTGATACTCAAGTTGCGTACAATCAATTTTATAAATATATTCACCAAGAAAAACTGGAAAGAAACACATTGTAATTTAATATTTATCTAGATGGTGGAATTGTAGATTTTGAAGACAAATTCAAATGGCTAATAGTTACATGAAAAGATGCTTAACATCACTAATTGTCAGGGATATGCAAATCAAAGTCACAATGAAATATTTCTTACCTGTTAGAATGGCTATCATCAAGAAGTCAAGAGATAAGTGTTGGTCAAAGTAGAGAAAAGAGAACCTTTATGTACTTTTGGTGGGAATGTTAATTGGTTCAGAAACTATGGAAAACAGTTTAGAGTTTTCTCAAAAAAATTAAAAATAGATCTACCATATGGTCCAGCAATTCCACTTCTGCATATATAACCAAAGAAAATGAAAACAAGGTATCAAAGAGATGTATGCACTCCCATGTTTATGGCAACATTATTCACAGTAGCCAAGATACAGAAACAACCCTAAGTGCGCATCAGTGGATGAATGCATAAAGAAGATATAGTGTAGATAGATAGATAGATAGATGTAAATAAGATAAAAAAGGATCTTTATGAGAAGTGGATAGGTAGTATATATATATATAGTGTATATATATATATATATATATACATATATATATATACACACACATACACAATGAAATATTATTCAACCATGAGAAGGAAGGAAATCCTTCCATTTGTGACAACGTGGATAGACCTTGAGTACATTTATCATATGTTATCACTTACATGTGGAAACTGAAACAGCCAAAGTTGTAAAAACAGAGAATAAAATGGTAGTTTCAAGGGGCTAAGAATTGGGGAGATGTTTAAGGATATAAACTTGTAACTAGTAGATAAATGAGTCCTAAGATCTAATGCATAGCATAGTGAATATAATCACAATATTGCCTTCTAGTCATCAAACTTGCTAAGAGACTAGATTTTACTTATTTCCACCACAAAAAAAGAAATGGTAATTATGTGACATGATAGCAATGCTGACTATTGCTGCAAGGCAATCATATTACAATATATAAATATATCAAATATGTTGTACACCTTAAATTTACACAATGTTACATGTCAAATACATTTCAATAAAATTGATCTTATTCTTTAAATTTATATTGTAGTTTCAAGTTTTTATTTAAATTCCGGTTAGTTAACGTATAGTGTAATATTAATTTCAGGAGTAGAATTTAGTGATTCATTACTTCCATACAACACCCAGTACTCATCACACCAGTGCCTTCCGTAATACCCAATTGTCTACATTGACATTGAATTAACCACTATGATGACTGAATATTTGTGAATTAATTTTATAATCCAGGGATAAACATAAAATTATTGTATTGAGGTAGAGGAAGATATTGGACTGGAAATTTAAGTTTGGTAACTTCATCTCATAGATAACTGATGAAATTGAACAGATAGGTTCAGAAAATAAAACTGAGTATGTTTTATGGCAAGAGAGAATGGTCTTTTTGGCTGATTTAGCTGAAGAAGAGAAGCAACAGTTTAGTGTTGTTAGGTCTGAAGCCAGACTGCCTGGATTTGAATCCCTTCTCTGCCAACTATTGGCTATATTACCTGGGGTTATTTAAGCTCTCTGCTGCATCACAGTCTTGTAAGGATTTAATAAACTGTTATTTGTAAAGCACTTTGTGATTAAGCAAGAACTATGTCAGTATTTTAAATAAATAATTTTCATTATCTGTGTACCTCTATAATTATATGTTTTTAACAAAAGCTAATTAGAAAAAAGGCTATCTAAATAATTTTAATACCTATATCATTACTCTATTATATAACATTTATTGGATTTCAGTTTTCACTCTTATAAACAATGTTTATTTTAGAATATCATGGAATGCAAAGATGATGCAATTATAGAAATATATCTGGGTACTTTATAATATTAATAAGTGAAAAATAATTATCTCTACAAATGTTAATGAAGTATTTGAGAAACAATTACATTTATTTTTGTTAAATTTTTTTTGTAAAAATAAACTGATGGATTCAGACTAAATATTCAAATGTATATTGAATTAAAAGACAACATTGTTCAAAATGGTTAAAAGAATTCTCATTACAATAAGGATTAAAAAGGATGACTGTTAGGGCGCCTGGGTGGCTCAGTTGGTTAAGCGACTGCCTTCTGCTCAGGTCATGATCCTGGAGTCCCGGGATCGAGTCCCGCATCGGGCTCATTGCTCTGCGAGGAGTCTGCTTCTCCCTCTGAGCCTCCCCCCCTCATGCTCTCTCTCTCTCTCTCTCAAATAAATAAATAAAATCTTTAAAAAAAAAAAAAAAAGGATGACTGTTATTTCCATAATCATTTAACATTATTCCAAAATTACTATGCCATGCAATTAGTTTGTAGAAAAATTTAGGAACTATAATTATTGGAAAAAAGAACCAAAATTTTAATTATTTCTAAATGGTATGATTTATAGCTTTTACCCTAGGAGAACCCATTGAACAAACTGTAAGAAATGATAAAACAATTAAAGGAATGGGTATATAATTATTATGAAAAATATATATACCTACTAGTAAATAATAATCAGTTAAAATATAATAAAAAGCACCATTTGCAGTAGCAACAATAACACATCACAAAATCCATAAGACAAAACTATAAAGGAAAATAATAATATTTAATTATATAAAAATTTTACTTTTTATTTGTTTAGAGCCATAAATAATATGAAGACAAAAATAAAATGTCAATGGAGGGAATATTGAACCATAGGTCATGAAAAGGGGAAAACGTTTTTAATTTTCAAACTGTTATGAAAAGGACAAATAGCAAAGTAGAAAAAGGGGAAAGAAGTCCTAGAGATGCCTGGTTGGTTCAGTCAGTAGAGCATGTGACTCTTGATTTCAGGGTTGTGAGTTCAAGCCCCATGCTCAGCATGGAGCCTACTTTAAATAAATAAATAAATAAATAATAAGAAAAAAATTTTTAAAAATCTAAGTTAAAAAAAAAAAAAGTCCCAAAGGGGAAAATTAATCAGTGCCCCAAAACCTTGATATGCTAAAACCCAACTCATAATTAAGTATATGCAAATTAAGAGAATATCATGATACATTTAAATTTATAAGACTGGTATAATTTTTTTTTAAGTGGTAGTACTCAAGGATGGCAGGGAGGTAGAATGATTGGGAGGGAAATTTGCCAGTATCCATCACAACTTCAAATAAACACAATCTGATTTTGTAAGTCCAAATCTCAGAATTTAACTTAGAGACACATACAGGTGTACAGCTTTGTACACAAAAATATTCAACAAGGGGCATATAGCGTAGTAGGTAAAATGTGGGTCTAAATGTGGCCTCTGGATCCATTATGTCTGAATGGAAATCCTAGGTGAGTTATTTGTCCTAAGACTGTTTTCTTATCTGTAAAATGAAGAAAAAACAGTGGTATGTACAACATATGTTTGCTGTGAGAATTATAGAGAATATTGCATAAAAAATGACTTAGAAGAAAAACAATATAGAGGTAAAGATAAGTTTAATGATATAAAAGTCGAATCTTTCCATGGATCAAAAGAAACCACAAAGAGAGTAAAAGGGTAAGCCACAAACTGGGAGTAGATAAAAAATTTATATCCTGCAAATCAACAAGAAAAAGACAACCCAATTAGAATTAGATAAAAGTCATTGTGTAGAAATTTGTTTGCCCCTCTAAATATACTTATCTTCCTTTTCCATGGTGCTCTCTGACCCAGGAAGCTGACTTGTGTGGCTATATCAGCAGGACTCCCATGGTCTCTGTCTTCATTTTGACTTTGGCCAAGTAAGAACTGAAGATAGTAAGGAGGGAAAAGAGTGTTTACTCCCATGGCTCTGGCTCCCTTCCTGGGAGGTCACTTCAGGCTCTATTTTTGATAAAAGGTCAATGAATTTTTCGAGGTTGCCAAAATTATATACCTCCTTTTTTTGAAAATCTCTTTAGATAGATATTAAAACTTTTTGATACTTTTCTCATTGTTCAAATTTAACTTTATGGTATTAATGTGATAGTTGGAGATAATTTTTCAGGTTGAAATTTAAAGACACTAACTCTTTAACTGTTTCCATTCTGACTTTTAAAAGTTTAAGGAGATTTTTATTTCAAAATTATATATATATATATATATTTTAATTTTATAGCTATGTAACTGATATTTTTCATAACTTTTTTTTGCTTTTTAACACTGTACTTCATCATAAATATGCTGTCTTCTTTATCTTTGTGCACATATTAAATGAACTTATTTTATATTACTGTTATAATTACTCTATTAAGTCTCTTAGGTGTAAGTTCTGCAAATTGTATTTGCTAGTTCTATTTCAGTGTCTTGGCTTTCCTAAAAATATTGATTTTTCTTGATTTTGGCCTTATATTCCTTGTTAGAATATTTGAGACTGCAGTTGAACAATACAGTGGCGCCTTCCATTTGCTTTCTACTTTCGGGTATTTGTAACATATTCTTATTAGCAGACAGTTCTTCTGGTTTATAAGCATGATTATAATTTATCAATTAAAAATATAAATTTCGTGTAAACTTTCATCAGAAGTTCATAACTGTTTTTTTTTTTTCCTCATCCAAAAGTCAGGGAAATGTTTTTGTTCTTACTTTATTTCACATGATAGGGTTTTGACTGTTTAATTTTTTTTCTCTTGAGTATTATCTCATTTGTATTCTGGTCAGAGTATGTGTTTTGTACCATTTTCGATTTTTGGAATTTATTGAGATATCCTTTGTGGATTAAATAAAAAATATTTTTAAACAGAAATTAATTGAATTATTAATAAATTATTTAAAACATTTCAAAATAAATATTTCGTGGTGATTAAAAATGATAGCCAGATGATTAGATTAATCTTAAATGTTCACAGAAAGCACTAATATTTTCTAGACACAATTACAATATTCTATTTATATTGTATTAATATGAAAATGGTATAGAAATATTGAGACTCAATTACTATATGTCTTAGGAATAGGATATCCTATATTTCATTAGCTGTCTTAGACTGCTTTGATGGCGATCATAATCCCTGATCTCAAAACCATTTGTGAAACCAATTTCTGAAAACAGGATCCAGATAAGAAGAAAGACAGTTTCCACAGTGCTGGTTTATAAGTAATGCTAAAATATAACTGAAGTAGATAAAAATTGGTCCTGTTACTTTTGATATAAATTAAGCCTTTGAGAAAAATTAAGCTTTGTTTGTGCCTTATTTAGCTGAGCATATTACATATTAAATTAAAGTGGATTTTGCTGTGAAATTTTACTTTAGGGAACAATATTGTTATGGTGTTGAGTTTTTGAATAGTGATTAATGGAACTCTTAATTACAACCATATTATCTCTATGGTATATATTCCTTGAACAGTCAAATCACAGGTATTAATAAAAATCTCACCAGTAGATATTACATGCTTTTTGCTCATAGTCTAAATTTGAAGCCCAAATTTGTGAGACTCATAGAAAAAAGAAAATGTAATGAAGAAATCAGTAGGAAAATTCACTTTAGATGATGACACAAGAAAATCTGATACTTTATCCTTTAAGTTCTTTGTAGAAAATATACATGTAGGCTATAAAGGAATCCATAGGGCATTATAAAATGGTCTTTAGAAGTCAGCAGAGAAGGTTATAAGGGTAGAATTATTAAAAGTCTGACTGGGTAAACCATTTGGGAATAAAGACCACTGGGAATAAATGAATAATAATCTTTCAAAGTAATGGGCCGGATGACCTAATGAGACATTTCCATTTCCAAAGTCTGTGAACCCTATAGTTTCATTGCACAAACCAAGAATTTTGTCGGTAGAAGTTATATGGTGAAATCCCATGCATTGCTTTGAAATTCATGGACTATTGGCTTAGCCAGCAGGGTAATGATGTGTGAAGGCAATTGAAAGCCTAATAAAATTGGGCTTCTGTGTAAAATGGAGGCAAAATTTATTGTTCACTCTAAATTGTACGTTGCTTAGAGATGGACCCATATACTGCCGATTTAGATAAAAGTTAATTCCTTTCTGGGACAAATAGTAGTTTCATTGATCAGTGTCTATATTCATAATTGTTGTAAATAAAAATAACAAATGTTAAATCCTAACTAGTGCTAGCAAAATTTAGTTGAATAAAATGGTTTAACTTTCTCAGAAATTTCACTTTTAAAATAAATATTTATCAAGCCTAAATAGTAGAAATTATTCCTGTATATGTATTTCTCTATCACATAGACTATAGCTTAAATCTTATATTTATTCATGTGAACCTTGTATTGTCTTTTTATAAATCTATTTTCCTGGGCATTTTCATCAAGTAGTGTGCTACTGTACTTTGTCTCAGTGTTCAGAAATTCCTTCAGTTATCTATTAAAGTGCCTTTTTAGGCTACCAAAATTTTTTTATATCACATATAAGATTTTTCTTAGGCACAGCTCTTTCACAAAATAAAAATTTTTCTTTGTAATTGCTTTTTTACATAATTTCAAACCTAGTTTGAAATTGCAAAAAATAGTAAAAGTCTAGATACTCTTACCAGATTCAACATTTGTTTATATTTTGCTCCACTTCTAATGGCTTTATCACTCTCTCTCTTCTCTCTCCACACACACACACACATATACACACACACAAATGCAGCTCTTAATATAGTTATATGCTTTTCCTAAACCACTTGCAAGTAAATTGGAGATATAGTACGCCTTTACCACTAAATACTTCAGTATGTATTTCCTAAGGCTATTCCCTTACATAGCCACAGAATAAATTTCAAATAAGAAGTTTTATACTGGCATAGTATTATCTAATCTACACTACATACTAAATTTTTATCATGTCAATTTCCTTACTCCTCTTGCTCAGGATCCAATCCAGGATCAAACATTGCATTAATTGTCATGCCTTTTAAATATCCTTTAATGGACTTGTTTCTCAGCTTCTCTTTGTCTTTCTTGACTCACATTTTGAAGAATATTGGCCAGAATTTCCCTCAATTTAGGTTTATCTGGGTTTCTATATGATTAGATTCAGATTATGAGTTTTTGGCAAGAATTCCACAAAAGTGATATTTTGCCCCTCTCAATGTATCCTATCAGGAAATATACGGTCAGTTTGTTCCAATATTAATGATGTTTGCTTTGTTCATGTGGTTCAAGTCTTTTAATTTAATTGGTGAGTAGATATTTTGAGACTACATATCAACTCATCTCATCAAACTTTTATCCACTATTTACAGTATCCATAATGATTTTTCTAATTTCATAATTCCTTCTTTATATATTAGGTGACATTCTACCTAAGGAAGAAATTTCCCTTCTTCATGTTAAGATTATGTATATATGTATTCTCCATATATATGGAGTATCATGGAATCTTAGTATCATGGAATACTCCATAGTATCATGGACATACAGAGGAAATCACAAACCCTAATTATAGAATTCATTGCATTGGCAAATGCACACACATATATAATCAACCCCCCTCAAAAATATAGTGCAGGGCGCCTGGGTGGCTCAGTTGGTTAAGCGACTGCCTTCGGCTCAGGTCATGATCCCGGAGTCCCGGGATCGAGTCCCGCATCGGGCTCCCTGCTCAGCGAGGAGCCTGCTTCTCCCTCTGACCCTCCCCCCTCTCATGTACTCTCTCTCTCTCTCATTCTCGCTCTCTCAAATAAATAAATAAATCTTTAAAAAAAAAAAAAATATAGTGCAGCTCTATCACCTGAGTAACATCCTTGGTTCTGCTTTCCAGTTACCCCCTACCTATTGAGAAGCAACCACTTTTTTTATTTTTTTATTTTTTTCATCATACATCAGTCTTATCTGTTTTATAATTTCATGTAAATGGAATCCTACAAAATCTACTCTTTTGTATCTGATTTCTTTCACTTAGCCTAAATCTTGGAGCGCCATACATTTACTATGTATGCAAATATTGGGTTTTTTTTTTTTTCTCTCTCTGAGTAGAATTCCATTGCATCATTGTGTGGATATCTCAAAATTTCTTTCTCCTCCTGTAGACTTGGGTTACTTTTGCAGTTTGGAGCTGAGAACAACTACATTTTTCTATATGCCCTTTAGGGGACTTAGGTTTTAATTTGGGGGGGTAAATACTTAGGATTAGAATTGGTAGGTCAAAAAGTATAAATGGTGAACAGCATAAGAAACTGAAAAAGATTTTTTTCTAAGTGATTATATAATTTTTCACTCCTACCAGCAAGGTATAAGTTTCCATTGCTTCATATTCATGTCAATATTTGGTGTTCTCAGACTTTAATTTTAGCCATTCTAATGTGTGTGTGTACTGGAATCACATTGTGGTTTTAATTTGCATTTTCATAATGACTGGTGATGTTCAGAACTGTTTTATGTGCTTATTGGCCTTTGTATGTCTCCTTTTGTGAATTGTCCAAGTCTTTTGCCCATAAAAACAAAACAAAACAAAAAACCTTGCTGTCTTTCTATTGTTGTTTTAGATGTTCTATTGTTGTTTTAGGATGTCTTTACCTGAGAATATTTTCTGCAAGTCTGTGTCTTGACTACTCATTTACCTAAATATGGTTTTTTTTGCTGATTTTTTAAAAACTCGATAAAGTTGTACATATTAAGGTTTTTTAAATGGTATTATTTCTATTTCTTTGTCTACCCCATGGTAGGAAAAATACTCTTCAGTGTTCCCTTTGAAAAGTTTTATACTTTTAGTTTTTATGTTTATTTTTATAATTCATATAAAATTAATTTTTTTTCAAAGTTGTAAGCTAGAAATCAAGTTTCTTTTGCTTGCTTGCTTGCTTGCTTCATTCCTTCCCTCCCTTCCTCCCTCCCTCCCACTCTCTCTCTTTCTTTCTTTCTTGCCTCATATGGATATGTAGTTGTTCCAGCACTATTTGTTGAAAAAAATGTTCTTTTCCCTATTGAATGGCTTTGACACCTTTGTTGAAAATCAATTAACTTTATATTGATGGATCTATTTCTAATCTCACTATTCTGTTCCATTGTTCTTCCTGTCTATTGTATACCAATACCATAATCTCTTAATGAAACTTTTATTGTGAGTTTTAAAATCAAGTAGCCTTCAAAATAGTTCCTTTTGAAGTCATTTGGTAATTCCAGGTCCTTGGCATTCCAAATATTTTTAGGCTCAACTTGTTAGTTTTTACTGAGAAAACCTACTGGAATTTTGACTGACATTATGTTGAATCTATCAACCTGTTTGAGGAGAATTAACATCTGAAGTCTTCCAATACAATAGCATGAAAGGCCATTTCTTTAAATGTTCTTTAATTACATTCAGAAATGTTCTGAATTTTACTGCTGAAGTTTTATATATATTTGATAAATTATTCTTTTTTTTAAAAGATTTTATTTATTCATTTGCAGATAGAGACACAGTGAGAGAGGGAACACAAGCAGGGGGAGTGGGAGAAGGAGAAGCAGGCTTCCCGCCCAGCAGGGAGCCCGAAGCGCCCGATCCCAGGACCCCGGGGATCACGACCCCAGCCGAAGGCAGATGCCCAATGACCGAGCCACCCAGACGCCCCTTTGATAAATTATTCTTAAGAATTTTGTGGTTTTTCACATTATTGTAAGTTGATTTTTTTTAAAATTTTATTTTTATGGTCTGCTGCTAATATTTAGAAGTACAACTTATTTTGGATATTGACTATTCTTCGGTTTTGCTAAATTGAGGTAGCAGTTCTGGTAATTGCTTTGTTGATTACTTGAGATTTTATATATAAAAAATCATGTCGCCTGAAAATACAATTTTTTTCAATCTTCATGTGTTTTATTTCTTCTTATTACACTGGATCAAATATCCAGTACAATGTTAAATAAAAGTATTTGAATATGCACATCCTTGCCATGTTATCAATTTAGGAGGAAGGCACTCAATATTTCACCATTAAGTCTGATGTTAGCTGTAGGTTTTTCATACAACCCTTTTTTAGATGGAGGAATCATTTTCCTCCCTTCTTCCTAGTCTGCTAAGAAGGTTATTTTTTGTTGTTTTTCTTTTTTTTTTTTAATCATGAATGGATTTTAACTTTTATCAAATTTTACTGGGGCATACATTGAGGTGGCCATATATATTTTTTTCCTTTTTTCTGCTGATAAAATTGACTACATTGATTTTCAAATGTTGAACCATCATTTCAATCCTCAGATAAACCCCACTTATCATGATGTGTAATTTTTTTACATATTATGCTAGCCAGACTAATACCCTAACAATGCCCTCATCCTAATCTCTGAAACCTGTGAATATGTTACCTTACACGGCAAAAGACAGTTTGTAAGTGTGATTAAGTTAAGGATTTGAGATGGGGAGCTTATTCTGGATTATCTAAATTGGTTCGATGTAATTACAAGGAAGGCCGGAGGGAGGCAGGAGGATTAGAGTCAGAGATGAAGATGTGATCAAGAAAGCAGAAACATGAGTGATACAGGGCCATGATCCAAGGAATAAAGGCAGACTCCAGAAGCTGGAAAGACAGGAAACAGAACCCCCCACCCCAGAACCTCCAAAAGAAGTGCAATCTTGCTGAAAACCCATTTGAGACTTTTGACACCCAGAATTGTAAGATATTATATTTATGTTGTTTTAAGCTCTGAGTTTTTAGTAACTTGTTACAACAATAGGAAACTAATACATATATTTTTAGATTTGATATGCTAATATTTTGAAGAGGATTTTTGCAATTAAAGGGGATACTGTTCTGTACATTTTTACTTTTTATTACTTTGTTAGGTTTTAGTATTAAGGTTATAATGGCTTTACTAAGCAAATTTGGAAGATTTCCTCCTCCTCTATTACCTGAAGGAATTGATGTAAAGTTGGTATTTCTCTCTTAAATGTTTGGTAGAGTTTATTAGTGAAACATATGGGCCTGTTTTTTGCTTTGTTGGAAGATTGTGTAATTTAATTTATTTAATGTAGTGGTTTTCCACATTAAAAAAAATCTTTTGAGGTATAATTGAGATATACAAAAACTTGCACATGATACTATTATCACAAAGTACTAAACGTATTCATTACCTCTAAAATGTCCTTATGTTCTGCAGTGTTTATTTATTATTTATTTATTTGGTATAAATACTAAATTTGAGATTTATTCTCTTAACATATTTGAAATGCACAATACTGTATTGTTAGTTACTATGTGGTACAGCAGATCTCTAGAACTTATTCATCTCTTTTTTTTTAAAAGACTTTATTTATTTGACACACAGAGAGAGAGCACAAACAGGGGGAGTGGCAGGAAGAGGGCGAGGGAGAAGCAGGCTCCCCGCTGAGCAGAGAACCCCATGTGGGCTTGTGGGGCTCAATCCCGGGACCCTGGGCTCATGACCTGAGCTGAAGGCAGACGCTTAACCCACTGAGCCACCCAGGTGCCCTACAACTTATTCATCTTGCATAACTGAAACTTTATATCTATTGAGCAACAATTTCCCATTTCCCCATTTCTCCCTCCCTGCAGCCCATAGTAGCTTCATTCTACTTTCTGCTTCTATGAGTTTGATTATTTTAGATACCTCATGTAAGTAGAATCACAGTATTTGTTTTTCTATAACTGACTTATTTCACTTACCATAATGTCCTCTGTGTTCATCCATGTTATCGCAAATAATTTTATCATACATACACATCGCCTTTAGGCCTTGTTAAAATACAGATTGGTAAAAATCGCACTCCCAGACTTTTTGATTTAGTAGAACTAGGGTGGGGCCTGAGTTTACATTTCTAACATATTCTCTGATGGTGTTGATGCTACTGGTCCAGGAACCACACTTTGAAAACCACTGCTTTAAAAATATAGAGTTTTTTGATAAACTATATTTTTCTGAAGAATTTGTCCTTTCATGATAGTTGTCAAATTGATTGGCATAGAGTAGTTTATTATGTTTCCTTACTAATTTTACCAAGTGTAGAATCTAATGATCTCTCATCTTTAATTTTACATAATGGTAATTTTAATTTTATCCTTTATGTGCTTAATCAGTCTTGCTAAAGATCTATCAATTTTATTACTCTATTCAAAGAACCAACTTTAGGGGGCGCCTGGGTGGCTCAGATGGTTAAGTGTCTGCCTTCGGCTCAGGTCATGATCCCAGGGTCCTGGGATGGAGTTCCGCATCAGGCTCCTTGCTCAGCGGGGAGCCTGCTTCTCCCTCTCCCTCTGCTTCTCCCTCTGCTTGTACTCTCTACCAAAATGAATAAATAAAATCTTAAAAAAAAAAAAAAGAACCAACTTTAGGCCTTGTTGATTTTCTCTATTTTTGTTACATAATTTCTGCTCTTATCTTCATTATTTCCTTTGTACTTAGTTTAGATTTCCTTTCCTTGCTTTTTCTTGTTCCTTAAAGTGGAAGGGAAGCTTAGGCCATTGTGTTTTCCTTCTTTCAATGTCTGTTCTATGTTGCTTAGTGTTCGTTGCTTGAAAACAGTCATTACATATATTTTTTTTCCAGTTTAATAATTTTTTTCATGGGAGAGGAAGTCTAGTATTAATTATGCTCTCGAGGTTAGAGGCAAAAGTAAAGTAAAATCTTTTAAACAATTATCTTATGAAAGGGTGTACTGATTATTAATATGAAAGCAGTGTGTTCTGGTTATAATAATTTTTAAATATATATCTATTGACAACAAATATCAAATACCCTCAATTACAATATAAGTGGGCTAGAGAAAGAAGAGAATAATTTATTTCTACTCTGATTTATACAAACAATTTAAAAGTACTGAACTTAAACTTTCATTGATGCCTTTCTTTTTTTGTTGGAAGGTACACAGATATTACAAGTGCTTCGATTTAGCAAAAAGGTTGATATTAGCATATTTCTTACTTCATTTAGCCAGCAGCATGTTTTAGGAAGAAAGGTGTATCATGTCACCTTGTCTGCACAGAATTATTTGGAGTATACATATGCAAAGAGAATACCTCAGGTTTGTATTCCTGTTATAAACTTGGATTTATTCAGATGATATTAGTGCTTAAGCACTAATGCATTCCATTTGCAAAATACTTCCATTTAAACATTCAGATAGATACTCCACACATCCATCAAACCATTAAGCAGTGTTATTCTCCTTTACTACTTTGGCATGTGGGCTGCTATTTTTAAATATGTGCCACTTGAATCACATTAGAATACTTATCAGGTGGATTATTAAAATTCATTGTACTTTTCTTTAAAGAAAAAAACCAGGCATTGTATTAGCCTACACTTACTTACAAATGGTAATTGTAAATTCTTTATTGGAATAATTTTTTTCTAATTGGTACATTACAGTTATAATTACTGACTTTTTTAAAAAAAGACTATAAACAGCAGTATGATTAATCACCTATAGGATGTCTTCTGTGGAATTCAAAAGGCTATTTTGATAATTCATGCTAAACATATGTAGGTGGAATATTGGCAAATGAGGAGACTCATTAACATTTGAATGAAACATGGAGATCAGATTTTCTTGCTGGTTTAGATGTCTGTCAAAAGAACACTCTGAAAAAAATTGTAACTTATAGCTTCTTATCTGCTCCCTCCTGTTTAGATTATACTAGACTAGCTTTTATAGTATGTCATAATAATTTCTGAGGTATATTGTGAAGAACATTGCAATTGATGTTAATTATGATGCTGTTATTTGTAAATAGATAAGTCACGGTGGATTCAAGGTTGTCCCTATAATAATGCTTAGTCACTTACATTCTCATGTGACTTCTTAAGTTGTATAGGAGGAAAGAATTATAGCTGGTGGCCCAAGGTTGGCTATAATCTCAGTCTCTCTTATGTATACAGCCATGGAAAAAATAACTCTGTCATCAATCATGTGTTTCAGCTGCAAAAGTAATATTTAAGAAATGATGTTCTATGGTGAGATCTTTGTACACAAGGACAATCTTATTTTTATAGTAGTCATTCAATTATTTTTTGAATGGATGAGTATATGTATGAATAAATTAATATAAATGCATTTAGAAATTCTGACTTTGTATTGGATGGGAACTGTTTTATATATTTTATTGACTTATATCCTATGAAGTAATCTGTGGTCCAGAAGAAATGTTCAAAATTGGCCTCTATTTTGAAGATTAATTACCCATATTTCCCTGCTTTTGACTAATTTTACAACAAAATTATCTTTAGAGAGTCTTGTCCATCTAAAACTCAATGCATACATACCAAGCAGAATGCTCTACAATAAATTGAGTATTAGCTTCCTGCTTGCTTATTGGATAAATTATATAATCAATATCTTGATGAAAGAAGTGACAAATATTTTAATCTATAAAACATGCTTTTTCAAAAAATATAAAACCTGAGATAATGATGAGACATGGATTGTTGATCTGAGCTAGGTTTTTGTGTAGAAGCTCTTATTTTATAAAAGATTTATTGAAGTCTGTAAAACCACTAGTTATCTCTTGTTGTTCAGCAAATGGGCTGAGTATTTTGGTCATTTTAGAAGAAAAGAAGCTGAAAGAATTATTGTTTAAATTCTCATATAAATCTGACCTGTGAGGTTATGATTTCATAAAGTGTCATTTTCTTCTAAATGATTGGTATATTTTAAAGGCTGTACATGGGTTATAGACACTTAATTGGTAATTTATCTTAGCTAACATATTCATGTGAGGTAACATACTTTCAGTTCATTTGCATGATACTGTTTTTATTTAACTTTGGATTTTTTTGTTGTTACTGATGTGATTCATTAAATCTTCAGCATACAAAAAGGAACTCATTTCGTAAAAGTCGTTCATAGATTTGTAAAATAATGATGAAAATAAATAATACAATTCCGAATAACACTTTGAATATGTTTATAAATGAAATTCAGTGTGAATATAGAATATTAATTTAAATTCACTTTTAATTAATCTTTTAGTGCATCTGTGTTAGTGTGTTGGTTTTCCACAAGCAGTCAAAACAGAAATGTGAAATAAAAAGTATTATTAACCTAGCCACACATTCAACAGCTACAGTATTTATTGAATGTGTACTATATACCAAGCATCATTTTGTACACTAGGGATACAGCAATGCAAAAATAGTCCCACTTTTATGAAGCTTCTATTTTAGCTGTGGAAGAAAGTAAAAGAGATTTAATATATATTAATAAAACATTTTAGATGGTCATAACTACTATGAAGAAAATTAAAGCAGGAAAAAAGTAAATAGTGAGTGATGGAAGAGGTTGGGGGTGGGAAGAAGTTTTATATACCATGGCCAGGTGAAAGCCTCTCTGCCAATGTGGCATTGAAGCAGAGAACAGAAGAAGAGGGGGGACATCTCTGAAAGAAGAAACTTCCAGGTAGAGGGAAGGGCAATAGACCTGAGATAGGAGCTGGCTTGGCATGTTTGAGTAACAGAAAAAGGATGGATGTAGCTGGAGTCTAGTCTAGAAGACTGACTTTAAATATTAATAGACAAATAATTACTTAATTGTGGTTATATTAAGTAATATCAGAGAATGACATGACATACAAATGAAGAATATGTAACTTTTGCTTGAATGTTACAGAATACTCTCTAAGAAAGTAACTTTTAATATGAACATGAAGTGTGACAGGGAGTTAACCATATGATGAGTATTGGGGAAAATCGGGTGATTTTTCTTGAAAGAGGAAATTGTTTATGTTAAGATCTAAGGATGGGAAAGATTGGACAGGATCCCTCTGTAGTTAGAAGATGGTGTGTGAAGGAGTAAGTAAAAGTACATGAGCTTGGAAATATAAAGAGGAAATACATCATGCAAATAGATATTCGTAAGTCATAGTAATGATTTGGGTTTTTTCTTACGGGCAGTGTGTTAGCCAGCTGGTTTAAATGAGGGAGAGGGAAGAGGCATGAATAGAGTTGCATTTTTTTTAAGCAGTTATCTGGAGGTATGATAGCAGGTCTTTTGAATGGAGCTATTAACAATTCTTGATCTTGGGGGCGCCTGGGTGGCTCAGTCTGTTAAGCATCTGCCTTCGGCTCAGGTCATGATCCCAGGGTCCTGGGATAGAGCCCCAAATCGGACTCCCTGCTCCACGGGGAGCCTGCTTCTCCCTCTCCCGCTCCCCCTGCTTGTGTTCTCTCTCTTGCTGTGTGTCTCTCTGTCAAATAAATAAATAAAATCTTAAAAAAAAAAAAAAACAATTCTTGGTCTTGGAAGTAGCTTGGTGAAAGCAGTGACATGGAAAAATATACAGTAATGCATTTAGGAGACCTTGTTTAATAGTCTTTAATGTTGATGATTTGGTTGGTAATGATATATAGGTGTGCTGATTCTTTACAGTACTGAAATAGTCTGTAAAACTTTGACCATATGCCAAATTATGCCTTAAGTAGAGAGGTTTCTTTCTTTTTGTGTATATATCTTTGAGGAATTAGAACCGTGGAGCCCTTGAATTTACTTACATGAAGTTTAGATGATAGTCATCAGCATGAAATTTTTTGGAGTCCTTTAAGAAAATGGGTGTTGAAGAGAAGAGTGGGTACTGGAAAAAAAATTAGGGGCCTGGAGAAAAAAAGACTAGCTACTGAAGGAAACTGAGAGTCCCTAGAGAATTTGGAAAGCAATCAGAAGAGTAAGTTGTCATGATGCCATAAAAGTGGGAATTTTAAGAAGTAGCAAGAACTTTCCATTGCTGAGTACTGAAGAGAGAGCAGGGAGTGAACAAATGAAAAAATCCTTGCTGATATTTCAGATAATCCTGGATTTAGGGTAGAAATAAAATATAATTTTTGAAGTTTTACAGAAATTATTTTCAAAAGACAGTAGAATTATGATGCGATATGCTAATCATATTTTGTCTAAGGGCTTCTTTAAATCTAACTTCATAAAGGTTTTATCTTGAATATTAAGTTTTTTAAATAAATTTTATTTTAAAAGTAAAAAATTACAGGATTTGTTAGTCCTAAAATTGAAATTGAGAAGAGCATTAAAAATGTTTTTCATTAAAGTCTAGTTTAACTTCTGTTATTCAAACATATCAATTTCTAGGCTGGGTAAACAGCTTTGCAATTTGAGTTCAAGCTCTGATATGAATCCAGAGAAAGAGGTGTGCTAGGATGAAAAGTGGCCTTTTTCAAGTCATGTCATTCAGAATAGAGTCAAAGTTATGCAATATATTTTTTGCTATGGAAAGGAAAGGCACATCCATTTTGACTAACTCATTTCTATTTAGACAGGTAGAAATATTCCTCAATAATAAAAAGTAGTACGTCATATAAAATTCTTCATAATTGTTCTTTTAATTTATTAATCTATTACATATAGATTATTCTTTTCTATTTATCTAATAGAATAGAATTAATCTATTAATAGAATCTATTCTGTTAATTAAAATAGAAACATTCTTACATGTAAGTAAGAAAACAGGATGCCTACTAGAAATATATTCCAAGAAAATATTTTGGAAGGCTCAATTATCCATTAAAACATCCCATAATTTTTCATTTTGAACTAAGAATTTAGTCTTTTCAAAATTAAGAGATAATTTGAATCATCTAAAAAAGCCCTGATTGAATAATTAGAAAACATAGTTTCAATGAGGAGCTTTGTTATTCACTAGCCAATTTCCCTGGGCAAGTCACTCAATCTCTCTGAGCTTCCATTTTCTAAAGCAGATATTAAAGTGTTATAAACACGTCAGGTAACAGTGATGGAAACTTCAGAGCTATTTCTCTGAAAAGCAACATATCAGTATTAGGGCTGGTGTGATGAGAGATTCTCTCAACCCTTTTCAAAACCTGTGTATTTGGGAGACCTTACAAGATTCAAAGGTGAAAGATCCAGCTCAGAGGAAAAACAAAAGTATACAGTTAGTTTCCCTCCAGTTCTAGTTCGATGAAGAGAAAGTTCTATGGTTGTCAGGGGGAGGCACTTCCTTCCCAGAATGGGGATATTTAAAAGGAAACTGAGGGTGCCTGTAAATCTGCACAGCCTTGTCAGGGATAGTAAATCTAGATAAATGATCCAGATGGCTTTGATTTGTGAATTGGGAGCTGTAACTCACAGCTCCATGCACATAGGCCCACACTAAACAGAGAGTAACAAACATATGTTTGCTCCTTTTTCTATCTAGATTGTTTCCAAGATTTATTACTTTGGGATGTTGGGGCAGCTTTGTAGAGTTCAGCCATTGTACAACCCTTTAGGAAATATAAACACTTGAAGCCCTTAAAATCTTAGTGCCAATAAACGTATCTGCAAACTTTCCCCTGCCTCCAAATTGATCAGCTTTCCTGTATACCAAAAATATTCTTTCCCTTACTCATCCTACTTTGATGTACTCTTTCACTATCCTCTCTTTCTCAAAGTTCTTGGGTTAAATAGCCTAAATTTGACATTTATGGAACTTGCTGGTTATTTATAGAAAATTCTTTCAATTTGAACTTCTGCCAAATTTAATTTAATAATCCTGTCAGTTCTCCTTGTTCTCTCTGTAGCATTTGGCACTGATAATCTTTTCTCTCTTGCACTTCCCTCCTCTTGGCTTCTAACATATTGTGCTTCTTTTATTCTCCAATCTGTCTGAAGCTTCTATTCTGTCTCTTGTTTATCCAATCTTGGCAGTCCTTGTGTTTCCTAGATTTATCTATGTTACTTGTTTGCTTAATTTTTATTTACATGTGTCAACTATACCCTCTCTAAAGATGACTTCCTAGTATGTGTCTCAAGTTTTCTCAGAGTGAGTGATTACTTAATAATTAAAAATTAAAGAATTGTGTTTTGAAAGTGATTTGCAACTTGACAGGAGAGTTATTGAAAACCAAAAACTTCAACTGAAAAAAACTTTTACTTAGAAATTTCAGAACATCCCTTTAATAGCCAGTGGTTTGTTTTTTTTTTTTTCTTTCTTTCTACAGCATAGAAATATCTTAATTTAGAGTGGTATACTAAATTATTTTATGATTATTAAGGTAATAAGCATACAATCTATAAACACGAAAATATGAAGACTAAAAAGATCAATTATAGCATATGTACTATTAAACATTTGACTCTGCAATAGGCATTTTACTAAATTTTACTTTACATGCATTATGTTCTTTATTTCTCACAACACTACAAGGCAATATTAATATTATTTTCATTTTTTTGATGGAAAATTGAAAGACAATACTTGTCTCAGTTCACACAGCTATTTGGTGGTAGATATGAGATTCAAACATACATCTATCTGACTTAAGAGCCCCCAACTTCTTGATTACTAGCTTGTCCTATTCAGGGGATACCAATGGTAAAAATTAAGTGCAGCTTCCTCAAGCCTCCCTTCTACATGCTACATCATCTCTGACTGGTAAACCTACCCTCCTCTGGATAGATAAGAAAAAAGAGAGGTTGTTTCATATCCATTTTTGGCTCAGCACCTGGAAGCTCCATCCCAATGGCTCATGTTCCTTCATGTTGTTCCTAACTTCATGGAGGCCCAGCTCTTCTTCCATGCTGGTTGCCTGAATTCCCACTGCCTACAGTTCTCTCAGTATAAGGTATTACTTCTACAAGGGTCATAGGCAAGGAAATGATATGAAGCAGACCCCATTTCTATCTTTTGTTCCATTCTTTTGCTCTCCCATGACCATCACTAAAAGCCGGGTAGGTATGTCAGATTTCACTGAAGTGTTGGAGAAAATTAAATATATACTGATTTTCACATTTAACACTGTTTGCTATAAATGATTATTTCCTTATTCCAGTGGCAGCATAGGTAGGTTAAACCCCACCCACAGGAATTCTCTTGTGAACTAAACCTAGTTTCTAGCCTGAATGTCTGACAGTCCTTCCTTCCTCTCAAAGAGGACCTTCTTCCTCAAGATTCTATAGTTTGAATTTCTACTCCTCACCACTTTGGGGAACCCCACCTCACACCCATAGAAATGTGTCCACAGGAACTGGCCACCTTTCCCAATTAATGCATACTGCTTAGAGGTGATCTGGGAGACTCAGTACATCTCCAACAGTACATCCCCAGGCATCATTTATTCGGTATAAATAACAGCGGGAAAGTCAAACTGGTTTTTTGCACTTCAAGTACAAGAAAACAGCCCAGTTAGAGTGTTTGACATTCCAACTCCAAGTTGTGTCCCCAAGTGGTCTCCCTACTTGTATGGGATGCGAGCATATCTGTACATTCTTTGTAGTCCTCAACTGAATAAGTATTGAATAAAACATAGACACTCACATATACCTCCCACTGAAAAACATTAAATCTCAAAGTTGGCACAGTATAAATCCATTCAGCCTTTTTTCTTTACTTGTTGCTAAGAGTATTTATATACAAAAAGAGAGCAGAATAGAATTCCTATGTGTGATAGCAAAAAAAGGAGTAAAAAGAGTTGGCAGGAGGAGGAACTACTTATTCTGAACTTTCCTGTAGAACCTAATATTATTAACAATGGATTACTATTTTCTACTATCTAATTAGAGAAATAGGAAATAAAGGATAATGATGCCATAATAATTTGGGGAGGAATAAATTAATTCTAATGAGCTTTCCTCTTTATTTTATTTTTCTTTATAATCTTCCCTGGATGATTGCTAGTATTGATTTTTATTTTGAGATCTATGTTTTTGTCATGTAAAAAAAATATTTTGCGATTTCTAGTTTCATGCAATCATTAAAATGAGGAATATATTCAATTTCACTTAACTGTTTTGGAACTAAGAAATTAAATCCTCATTATAACTAATTTATATAATGGAGAGAAATGATTTGATGTGGAAATATGGATAGAAAGGGAAATGGTGCAAATACAAGCCTGAGAGCTATATTAATTTTTTTCAAGACAGAAGACCTATCACATCATTTCAAAAGATTTCTATGTTATTCATTATTTTTGACATCTTACAGTTATTTGTATATATGTTTTACTTCTTTTATCATAATGTAAAATCCCTGAGGCCAGAGAGAAGATAAATATTTGATTCTTAACTTTTTTTTACTCAATAGGATATGCTGAAGGCACTTAGTTCTTTAGAAAAAGACAAAGTATTCAGATAGAGTTGGAGGGGAATGAAGAAGACACCCGGGATTTGCACTGTCCAGTGCAGTAGCCTCTAGCCACATGTGGCTATTGAGCCTTGAAATGTGGCTAGCACAAATTGAGATATGCTCTAAGTGTAAAAGACACTCTGGATTTTGAAGACTCAGTATAAACCAAAAAATGTAAATATATCGACAATTTTAAATTTATTGCATTTTGAAATAATATTTTGGATATATTAAATATATTATTGAAATTAATTAGTTGATTTCACCTGTTCCTTTTTATTTTAATATGGCTACTGGAAAATTTTAAAATGTAAGATTTAAAAATAATTGTGTCCCTTGCATTGTGGCTTATATTCTATTTCTGTTGGGCAATGCTGCTGTGTGTTTTTTTCTTGAATCAACCATATATATATATATATATATATATATATATATATGCATATATATGCATGTATAATATACATATAAAATCTCTATAGATATATAATATGTAATCTCTCTATAGATATATAATATACATATTACATAATTTCTAGAATTTACTATATATAATCTCTTTTACTTTGAAGAATATTGGAAAATTGGAAACTTATACCTTATGAAGACAATATTTTCTCCACCTCAATTTACTGTTAACCTTCTTGTCTATAGGATAAGAAATGTTTATTTCTTAGCTTTTAAGTCGGGACAGCCACCAGCTGGTCTCAGTAATAGGGAAAATAAGTCTCAGTAAAAGGGAAAATAAGAATTAACTGGGTCAGTAGGGGAGCTAAGATGGTGGTAGAGTAAGAGGACTGTAGGCTTCTTTTGTCCCTGAAACACAACTAGATAACTATCAAATCATTCTAAATACCCCAGAAATCAGCCTGAAGACTGCCAGAACAAACTCCACAACTAAAAGGAGAGAAGAAGCCACATCAAAGAAGGTAGGAAGTGAGCAGATGTGGTTTAGGGGAGAAACTAAGCATGGGTACTGTAGAGGGGAGGGAGCTAGGGTCATGGAGAAAGGTGAGAGAGAGAAGAGCACACAGGGGAATGCACAAGAATATTTTCCCAAAGCCATTGGCAATGAAAATAAGAGGGGCTAATTTTTGTGAGTTCTTGAAACCAGCAGGGCTTAACAGGAGTTTTAAAGATCAGGGAGCTTGACTGGAATAGAGCCCTGAGGGCATCCTGCTGTCCTGGAGAGAAGGCAGGCAAACAACCTGGGGGCAGACAGTGTGGAAATAGTAACCTGAAGAATACCTGGGTCACATAAGGGGGAGATTGTTCACTCCTCTTTGAGTCTATCCCTTAGAGACAGTGTTCACAAAGACGCCTCTCTGGGGACAAAGAGCCAGCTGGTGCCATTTCCCTCCCCCACCCCTCAGCATAAACACAGAACTACCTGCTGGAAGCAAAAAAGCACCAACACTGGCTGCCTTACCTGCTTACACCAGTCCCACATCCACCCCCCACCCCCCATGCTCTGGCACAACTGACTGCCCTTCTTGGTCAAGCTTGCGTCAGTCCCAGCACAGCAGGCCCCTGCCTCAGAAAACCAGCAGACACCCCTACCTACACCACATCTCCTGACCAACGACTTCTGCAGGGCTTCAGTTCCAGTAGAAGTAGTATCAGGTTTCATTTAAAAAGCAGATCAGAGCACACCAAGTTAAAACTTGCCACATTCTGGCCAAGGACCAAGCACTGTCTACTGCAGGCAAGGAGATCCTCTGGAGATGAATGGCCTGAAAGATAGAGCGGTCGAAACACAACAGCAGAGTGCACATAGAACACACCAGAGACATTCCCTGAAGTGCCAGGCCCTGGACACCGTATGACCTTTTTTTCATAAAGCCATTACTCTCAGGGGCAGGAAACATAGCAGGTTTTTCTAACACACAGAAGGCAGAGACTTAGACAAAAATGCCAAGATGGAGGGATTCATCCCAAATGAATGGGAAAAATCTGCAGTTAAGAATACTCCATCCAAAAAAAAAAAAAAGAAAAGAAAAAGAATACTCCATCCAGCAAGGCTATCATTCAGAATAGAAGGATAGATAAAGAGTTTCTCAGACAAACAAAACTAATGGAGTTCATGACCACTAAACCAGCCCTGTAAGAAATATTAAAGGGGACTCTGAAGAGGAAAGACCAAAAGTGACAAAGACAAGAAAGGAACAGAGAAAATCTCCAGAAACAATGATAAAACAAGTAATAAAATGGCTCTAAATACATGTCTACCAATAATTACTCTGAATGGAAATGTACTAAATGCTCCAATCAAAAGACATAGGGTGTCAGAATGGATAAAAAAACAAGACCCATGTATATGCTGCCTACAAGAGACTCATTTTAGACCTAAAGATACCGGCAAATTGAAAGTGGGGGGATGGAGAAACATTTATCATGCAGCTGGATGTCAAAAGAAAGCGGGAGTAGCAATACTTATATCAGACAAACTAGACTTTAAGCCAAAAACCATAACAAGAGATGAAGAAAGGCACTATATTATAATAAAGGAGTCTATCCAACAAGAAAATCTAACAGTTGTAAATATTTATGCTCCTAACTAACTTGAGAGCACCCAAATACATAAAACAATTAATAACAAACACAAAGGAATTCATTGATAATAATGCTCTGGCTATTTTCCAGTACTATGTTAAATAATGGTAGTGAGATTGGACATCCCTGTCTTGTTCCTGACACACTGGACCAGATGGACTTAACAGATATATTCAGAACATTCCATCGTAAAGCAGGAGAATACACATTCTTTTCAAGTGCACAAGGGGCATTCTCCAGAACAGATCACATGCTGGGTCACAAATCAGGCCTCATCAAGTACATAAAGAATGAGATCATACCATGCATATTTTCTGACTACAATGCTATGAAACTTGAAATCAACCACAAGAAAAAATTTGGAAAGACCACAAATACATGGAGGTTAAACAACATATTACTAAACAATGAATTGATGAACCAGGAAATCAAAGAAGAGATTTAAAAAAACAAACAAACATGGAAACAGATGAAAATGAAAACACAACAGTCCAAAACCTTTGAGATGCAGCAAAAGGGGTCCTAAGAGGGAAATATATCACAATACAGGCCTACCTCAAGAAGTAAGAAAAAACTCAAATACACAACCTAACCTTATACCTAAAGGAACTAGAAAAAGAACAACAAAATCTAAAGCATAAGAAAGGAAATAATAAAGATTAGAGCAGAAACAGATTATATAAAAACTTAAAAAAACAATAGAACAGATCAATGAAACCAAGAGCTGGTTCTTTGAAAAAAATCAATAAAATTGATAAACCTCTAGCAAGACTTATCAAAGAGAGAGAGAGAGGACTCAGTAAATAAAATCACAAACGAAAGAAGAGAAATAGCCAATACCACAGAAATACAAACAATCATAAAAGAATATTATGAAAAACTACATGGCAACAAACTGGAAAACCAGAAGAAATGGATAATTTCTAGAAACATATAAATTACCAAAATCAGGACCAGGTGTCTTCACAGGCAAATTGCACTGAACATTTAAAGAAGAATAAATACCTATTCTTACCAAACTATTCCAAAAAAAGGAAATGAAAGGAAAACTTCCAAATTCATTCTATGAGGCCAGAATGACCCTTATACAAAAACCAGGTAAAGACACCACTAAAAAAGACAACATAGGCCAATATCCCTGATGAACATAGACACAAAAATCTTCAACAAAAAAGTAACAAACTGAATCTGACAATACATTAAAAAAATCATTCATCACGATGAAGTACAATTTATTTCTGGGTTGCAAAGTTGGTTCAATATTCACAAATAAATCAATGTGATACACCACATTAATAAAAGAAAGGATAAGAACCATATGATTATTTCAATAGATGCAGAAAAAGCATTTGACAAAGTACAACACCCATTCATGATAAAAAGTAGATTTAGAGGGAAGATACCTCAACATAATAAAGGCCACATATGAAAAACCCACAGTTGATATCATCCTCAATGGGGAAAAACTGAGAGCTTTTCCTCTACTGTCAGGAACAAGACAGGGATGTCCACTATCACTACCATTATTTAACATAGTACTGGAAAATAGCCACAGCAATCAGACAACAAAAAGAAATAAAAGGCATCCAAATTCTCAAGGAAGAAGTCAAACTTTCACTATTTGCAGATGACATGAAACTCTAGATAGAAAACCTGAGAGACTCCACCAAAAAATGGCCAGAACTGATACACAAATTCAGTGAAGTCTCAAAATCAACATACAAAAATCTGTTTCATTTCTATACACCAATAATGAAACAGCAGGAAGAGAAATTAAGGAATCAATCCCATTTATAATGGCACCAAAAACCATTAGATACCTAGGCATAAACCTAGCCAAAGAGGTGAAAGATCTGTATTCTGAAAACTATAAAATACTGTTGAAAGAAATTGAAGGTGATATAAAGAAATGGAAAAATATTCCATGTTCATGGGTTAGAAGAACAAATATTGTTAAAATGTCTGTACTACCCAAAGCAATCTACATATTTAATGCAATCCCTATCAAAATACCACCAACATTTTTCACAAGCTAGAACAAACAACCCTAAAGTTTGTATGGAACCAAAGAGACCCCAAATAGCCAAAGCAACTTTGAAGAAGAAAAGCAAAGCTGGAAGCATCACAATTCCCAACTTTAAGCTATATTACAAAGCTGTAGTAAGCAAAACAGTATGGTCCTGGCACAAAAATAGACACATAGATCAATAGAACAGAATAGAAAACCCAGAAATGAATCCACAACTATATGATCAATTAATTTTCAACAAAGCAGGAAAGAATATCCAATGTGAAAGACAGTCTTTTCAACAAATGGTGTTGGGAAAACTGGACAGCAACATGCAAAAGAATGAAACTGGACCACTTTTTACACCATACACAAAAATAAATTTAAAATGGATTAAAGACCTAAATGTGAGACTTGAAACCATAAAAATCCTAGAGAAGAACACAGGTGGTAACCTCTTTGACATCAGCTATAGCAACTTCTTTCTAGATAAGTCTCCAGAGGCAAGAGAAACAAGAGCAAGAACAAACTATTGGGACTACATCAGAATAAAAATCTTCTGCATAGCAAAGGAAACAATCAACAAAACTAAAAGGCAACCTATGGAATGGGAGAAGATATTTGCAAATGACATCTGATAAAGGGTTAGTATCTAAAACCTAAAAAGAACTTATAAAACTCAACACCCCACCCAAAAAATATTACAGTTTAAAATGGGCAAAAGACATGAACAGACATTTCTCCAAAGACATCCAAATGGCCAACAGACACATGAAAAGATTTTCATCACCACTGATCATCAGGGAAATACAAATCAAAACCACAATGAGATACCACCTCACACCTACCAGAATGGCTAAAATTAACAACACAGGAAACAACAGGTGTTGGCAAGGATGTGGAGTAAAAGGAACACTGGTGCACTGTTGGTGGGAATGCAAACTGGTGCAGCCACTCTGGAAAACTGTATGAAGCTTCCTCAAGAAGTTAAAAATAGAACTACCCTTTGATCCAGCAATTGCACTACTTGGTATTTACCAGAAGAATACAAATATACTAATTCAAAGGGATCCATGAGCCCTGATGTTTATAGCAGCATTATTTACAGTAGCCAAGATATGGATGCAGCCCAATTGTCCATCAGTTGGTGAATGGATAAAGAGGTGGTGTGTGTGTGTGTGTGTGTGTGTGTGTGTGTGTGTGTGTGTGTATGGGTATGTGTTAGAATATTATTCAGCCATAAAAAGGCATGAAATCTTGCCATTTGTAAACACATGGATGGACCTAGAGCCTATAATGCTAAGCAAAATAAGTCAGTCAGAGAAAGATAAATACTACATGATTTCACTCATATCTGGAATTTAAGAAGCAAATGAACAAAGTGGGAGAAAGAAACAAGAAAGAGACTTAACTATAGAGAGCAAGTGATGGTTCTCAGAGGGGAGAGGGGGTGAGGGAATGGGTTAAATAGATGATGGGGATTAAGGAGTGCACTTAATTGTTGTGATGAGCACCAGGTGGTGTACGGAGTTGTTGAATCACTATATTGTACACCTGAAACTAATGTAATACTATATCTTTAACCGGAATTAAAATAAAAACTTAAAAAGCCTAAAATATTTCTAAATATCACCTGGGCATTATCATTCCAATAAATACTGATCTGAAATTTTGTTGTTATTTCCTCATGGCCTTTACATTAAAGGTAAATCTCCAACTTCCTATATAAAATATTATGAGTCACCATAAAATCTATAGCTTTTTTTCACACTTACTATATGCCAGGCACTATTCTAAATGCTTTACCTGCAATAACTCATTTATTTCTTACAATAATATATAAGTTGGGGCGCCTGGGTGGCTCAGTCAGTTGGGCATCTGCCTTCAGCTTGGGTCATGATCCCGGGGTCCTGGGATCGATCCCTGCATTGGGCTCCCTGCTCAGAGGGGAACCTGCTTCTCCCTCTCCCTCTGTCTCCCAACTCTCACTCTCTCTCTATCTCAAATAAATAAATAAAATCTTCAAAAAAAGACAATAATACCTAAATTACATACTGCTATTATCTTTATTTTATAGCTAAGAAAAATAGAGGCAAGAGTGGCCAAGGGACTTTTCCAGTGCAATCGACTAGTCAGGGACAGGGCCCCAAATAAGTCAGGAAGTCTGGATCCAGAGCCCAAACTCTTAAATACGCTGCTTTACTTACATAGTCTTAAAGCTAACATTTATTAAGGAAGAAAAACCTGAGCACTGTTATCTTTCTCCATTGTTCAGGTCCTATTAGAATTTTCACTTATATATACTCTTTAAGATGGGGTTCATATGTCATGTTGATTTTTAGTCATATAGACCAGAGTCTATATACCAAATATATAAGCAGAAATACCTCATTCTTAAAAGTCAGAATTCAATTATTGTTTTACTGTCCTCATCCCTTCATTCTAAATCTTATATTTAGTCTCACATATTTGAGGGGGAGGAGGTGGGTTATAAGTAATGATATAAATATATCCCTTTCCATATAATGTGGAAGAAAAAAGATTATTTTTTAAGTTGCCATCCATTGTCAATGCAAAAATTACAAGTCATTTTCTCATGTATGTGTTTTATCTTATTTTCATTGTTTTATATTGTACAAGGGGAGCATTCCCATGCACTTAACCATCTCTAAAGTATAACATGATTCAAATGTCCTGGGGCAGAACTCAATATATAATTGCGCTTGAAATATAACTGCAGTTTGTTTTCTGTTAGGGAAATTTACCAAGCGTCCTTTTTATTTTTATTCTTTATTTTTTTAAGATTCCTTTTTAAATGCAATTCATAGATCCATATTGGGAAATGAAGTTCATTTAATTTTTACCATGTAGAAAGCAACAAATCTCTGTATGTATGCATGAATTTAAAATTACTATATATCCATAGGACTACAATTAGAGTGTTTACACCCAAGCAAGTATGTTAATTCTTTGCAAAGTAGCCTAGAACCCATTTCAATCTAGTTGCTATCCCACAACTTCATTGTTTTTTTTTTCTTTTATAAGGTTAAGCTACTAATTCCATGTTACTAAACATAATAGAAAATTCTTCATCATATTTGACCACCTAACAGCATTTTCCACCAATAACCTAGAAATGGGCTCTTGCTTTTGAGGGGTCAACATATTGTCTTGGTGTTCTGCCTGCCTCTGGACTCAATATATCAGTGTCCATTGTTGCATCTTGTACTCTTTTGTTACTTAATTTTTGGCACCTTTTGGGATTCTATCCTAGAATTCTCTTTTCTTGAATGACCTTTCTGGGTTATGTTGTTTACTCACAAGGCTTCCAGTATTCCAGATATGTTAATGACTCCCACATGGATATGTCTAGCCCAGTTCTCTTATTATAGCTTATACTCTATCGACCTATTGGGTATTTCCACTTGGTAATCCATAGTCATCTTAGACTCACATATGTCCCACCACAGTCATCTTCCTCCTTACATAACATGCAAATCCCCTTGTGGTACCTAACCTAATGATTTATACACCATACAGTTCACCATTTGAGACCCAAATCTGGTTGTGTTCTCTGATTTCTCTCTGCCTCTTATTCTATAATCCAAATAATCACCTAATTCTATAGATTCCACCTCCAAATACAGCTCCATTTTTTTTCCACTTCTCTCCCTCCTAGTACCACTAATTTCAGTCCTACATCATATCTCTTGTTTAGATTATACAACCTCTTAGCTGGTGTCCTGAACTTCATTCCCTCCAATCTGGCCTCTACACTTCAGTAATTTTTCTAAAATGCAGATTTTTGTCATGGTATATACCTGCTTATACAGCTTCAGTGATTTTCCATTACCCTCAGGACAAAGCCCAAACTTTTTACAGATTCCACTCTATACTGATCGTTGCAAGTAGCTTAATTTATTGGCACTTCCCTCTCATTCTAAACTCCTGCTATACTAAACAACCCCAAATTCTTATATGCTTATTTGGTTTTATTCATATGCTATTTTCTTTGCGTAGGCTGCTTCCCACACCCAGCTTCCCTTTACCTGATATGTAGTAGGCACTCACTAAATATATACTGAAAAATATTGGATAATATACTACAAAATAAAAACTCTGTCCATTGGGAAAAATAAAGTTCAACAAAATAAAGCCTGTTATTATTTCTGTAAAGAAAAATTAAATGGAGTCAAGAAATGATTGAGTTTTAAGCAAAACATAGAGTTTGATGTATAAACTCAGTTGAATATATGGTGATCCATGGCTTGAATAAATCCAATTTATTTATTAGACCACATGAAACTCTTTCAGTAAGTACACCAGACGTTGCAAAAATTATTCATCTGGTGTGTAAAGAGTCACTTTAATAAAAGTCAAAATGTTCTTGTGGTTGTTCTGAACATATGTGAAATAACTTGTCATTCTTGGGTCACATTTTTTAGGGAGAAAGTTAGGAGCTATAAGAAAATGTCCAAGGCGAAACTATGATTATAGCTACTGAAGTATTTTTACATGAGTAAACATGGTTTCATGAATTTTAAGAAGCATTTATTTGAAAAAAATAAAAACTGAAAAAAAGCATTTATTCACATACACATGTGCAATATGAATGCAACAGGAGTTTAGTTGGGTCATCTATAGCTAAGACAATTCAATATTCTAGTTAAACCCCATATTTCCTCAAACATATTCAGTTAAATTGGGACGCAAATCCTACTGATTGGTGGAATTGGGTGATGCCTCTTTTCCACATTTCTATCTACATCTATTAATTTATGAACTTTTTTACTCAACCCCATGCAAATATGTATAATGCAATGGAGTAGTCTTCAACTTTTGTCAGATAGTAGGAAAAAAACAAAAGAACATGGAGCGAAAGCTCACAAAGGGAATGTGGTCTCCACAGACAAAATAGGTTCAAGATTTGGAGGGAGTTGTCGGTTACCAATACAGTGGTGGCTACTTTTTACCCAACTCAACCACTCTGGATGCATGTGTGCTTTGGGAAATTTAACAAATTAGGCACAATCCTGCCACTTTTGCGATAGCCTTTGTAGCCTCCTTTTATGGAATGTCTCACAGGTAGAGGGGATGGCAACCCTCTGTGAATTATTTCTAGAACTGTGAGTAGTGAGAGACAACAGCAGTGCAACCCCTGTGCATATCAAGATATGGTGATGATCAAGGCTAATCATTGCAGCTTTTCTCCTTTTTTTTTTTTTAAGATTTTATTTATTTATTTGAGAGCGAGAGAGAGAGAATGAGAGAGAGAACACGAGAGGGGGTAAGGTCAGAGGGAGAAGCAGACTCCCTGCTGAGCAGGGAGCCCGATGCGGGACTCGATCCCGGGACTCCAGGATCATGACCTGAGCCGAAGGCAGTCGCTTAACCAACTGAGCCACCCAGGCGCCCACAGCTTTTCTCCTTTAGACATGTGCCCCTGTACTGCTCATCTAGAGATCACTGATGGCCTTGAAGTATATCAGTGCCTTTTCATGAGCATATACAGATATGCCTGGTAATTCTCTAAAATACTGGGGAGGTTAATGAAGCAAAAAGACTGGATTATAATTAATCAGGGTAAGGGTTTGGAGCATCGTATAAAGGTTATATGTATATATATGCACTCCTTTGTATGTAAAGCTGTTACATCTGTGATATCTCAGTTACATAATGTTAACAGAAATGGTATTAGCTGAACATGTCACCCCATAAGTATTTTCCATCAAGTTAAGAAACTTATAGAAGATAAGCATTATAGACAGAACACATGTTATTCACACTTGGAATCAACTTTATTGGATAGAAATGCCTTCATGAACATTTGTGATGTACCAAAGAGAACATCATCATTTATCTCACTGCATTAGTTATATGGATTAAATATGTTCAGGATTATTGGCATAGTAAATGATATAATAAAAAGCTATCTAGAGTTTATTTTGGTGGAATAATTTATTATTCGGATACAAAACCTTTAGGGCAATATTTATGATCTCATTAAAAACATAGGTAGGACACTTACATTTTCAGTTATATTTTACTGTATTTTTATGGAAAAACTTTGTGTTAGATTGAGAGACACAAATATAGAGATTAGTAAATATTTTAGGGAAGGAGCCTCCGAAAGCCACTGCACTTTGAATGTCTAGGGCCAATTGCTTGCTATCTACTTTCACTTTTACCACAAATAATTTTTTGTTTTTGCTTTTCTTTGGAAAGTTTTTCTCTCTGTTTTTGAACTATGAAAATGAGTGGGGGAAATTAACCCAAGCATTTGATTTCCTAGGCTCCCACAGAAATAAATCAGTTTCAGGTTATAAGACTGAAAATGTTTGCATTTCTGAGAACACATGATTAGGCAGGCAGAAATTATTCTTAAAGAAGTATGGGAATGGTGATTTCACCAAAATGGAGTATTGGGTCATTGTTCCCAATTCTTCACTCCCTCTCTGTAAGAATTGTTCATGCACACTCTTTGCACGCTATTCTGCAATTCTATAAAAGTTTCACTGGAAAAGATCAGGTGTATTTTCCTTGCACCATTGACTCTGGGCTTCTCCATGCAGCTTGCTTTGGCCAGTGGAATATTAGTGGGTGTAGTAGGAACAGAGGCTTTACTGTGTGTCCATACTTTGGCTTGCCCTCTTGCACTTCTGCCATCTGCCATGAGAAGATGATGCCTGGAGCAGTTTTGGTCCAAGGAGCATAAGAAGAAATATGGAGGAGCCTGAACATAAGCCATAGCCTGGAGCCAAGATCAGAACATCCCAGTTGGGGTCAGCAGGCCTAGAGGCTACATACAGTGCTGTAAGTGAGAAATAAATGCTTACTATTTTAAGCCACTGTAATTTAGACATTTAGGGTTGTTAAACAGCAAAATTGCAGCAAAACCCTTCAGTATCTTCCCCTCCCTGGTATTTACCAGTACATTTTTCTTAGAACCCTTCTATGATATTCAGACAGACTTAGAGTATTTGTAGGAACATAGTTTTCTAGGTAATCCTCCAATTTTTTTATGAAACATATTACAAAATACCATGTGTTTGTTTTTAAAAGTTTCAAATAAATTGTACTTTATTTAAAAATTAATTTGAGGGGCGCCTGGGTGGCTCAGCTGTTAAGCGTCTGCCTTCGGCTCAGGTCATGATCCCAGGCTCCTGGGATCAAGCTCTGCATCAGGCTCCCTGCTCTGCAGGAGGGCTGCTTCTCCCTCTCCCACTCCCCCTGCTTGTGTTCCCTCTCTCACTGTGTCTCTCTCTGTCAAAAAATAAATAAAATCTTTTAAAATAAATTAATGAGAAATCACTTTTAAAATGCTTATTTTTAGTAAAAATACTGGATAATCCATATTCTTAGCAGGGAAAAGTTACTTAGAAAAAAGTTTATATTGATAAAAGCTACTTTCAAAATTTCTATTTATATCACAAGTAATTCGGTTGCTTGTAGGAAATCAATATTTTCTCAGGCTTAAGTTATACTTTAATTTTTTCTTACACAGTTTAATATTTGATGTTAAACTAAAACTAAATTAAATTGGCATACTTTATCAGTTTGATAATAATAATAATTTAAAATATGTAATATTAGGATAATGCTGGTTGGTTTTTCTTAAAAAATAGATTAAATGTTACAGAACAAAACCAAAAACCAACAACAAACAAACAAAAACAGATGAAAAATGTTTTGGATTAGGAGTAAGTGCTTTAAGATACTAACCAAATTTTGTGTCTGATTGTGGTCACTTTTGTACCTTCTTAATCTCATAGAAATGCTTTAACAAATGATTTGGAAGGGAGTGTCATCTTTGGAATATCTAGAGCCTTGTAATTTAAGTTCGTGCTCAAGACATTAGGGAACAGTCTCTTCAGAGGAAACAGTCTAGAGACATTTAACAAGTAAATAATACTGCGAAAGGTCTTCCAGCAGTTTGGAGCAAAGGCTCTATAAAAATCCAAAGTAACATTATTAATAATTTGTATTTACCACAGTTCCTTTCTCTGGGGATGTCGTGAAGCACTTTGCAAAACTTCATAAGTATCTTTATTTTCATAGATAGCAGACGCTATATTCTAACCCATTCATGTGTCATATTTATGTAATGTATCACTAGATTTGCACATCAAGAGTCAGGACAAAGCATTTTCTGCTGAGTGATGATTTAACAGCAGAGTCATGACACTTCTCCAAAGAAAGAGCAATTCAGCATTATCTTCTAATGCCACCTCAGGACTATGCTCATACCTGCCTCACCTTTCTCATTCTAATTGGAACAAACTTAGACCAAGGTCAAGGTTTCATAATTTCTAGGGACTGGATATACCAGCTCATTGCTGGAGTTGGAAATTTCAGAGATTACTTACTCCTGTTGCCTCCTTTGTTTTTTTCCCTGATAAATCCCCATCCTTGTCCTTTGTTGTTAGCAAATCTCAATTTCCTGCCCCACTTAGAAACTACCTTTCGTTCTACTTGATTGAAGGCAGCGTGATTTAGAGAAAGTGCTATGAATTAAGCATCTATAAACCCTTGTCCCAGCGCTGACTTAGCTGGGGGTTAAGAGAGAAGAGAAGGAGAGAAAGGGAAGCAGAATAATTTAGTAGGGTTAAAATATTGCCCATCTTATAGGATTGTTGTGGAAATTGAGTAAAGCACATAGAAGATGCTTGACATATCTTAAGTATTGATAAATGCCAAGTCTTTATTGTTGTGGTCTGCTTTGCAAGTTCAGTCACTTTGCAATTCTGTATTGAGGGCTGTAGAGTTAACATCTGAAGGATCTTTAAGGTTATCTTTGAATGATATTTATTCATAGATTGCCTTCAGCAAACTTAGTAATTTTCATCTTTTTAAAAATTTTCTGATCTTGTAATATTCTTGCCAGGGTTTCATAACAGAATTCTGTTGGCTTCTTAAATGAGTTAGGAAGTTCTCCCATATTTTCTTCTCTGGAAAAATTTGTGTAAGATGGACATAATCACTTCCTTTAATGTTTAGAAGATTTCACTGTTGAGGCCATCTAGTCACAAATTTTACATGTGGGAAGAATTCTGTTTCTGGATTCAGTATCTAAAATTGTTATAGTCTTTTAATATTTCCTATTTCTTATCTCAATTTGGTTAGCATTTTTTTTTAAAGATTTTATTTATTTATTTGACAGAGAGAGAGATAGTGAGAGCAGGAACACAAGCAGGGGGAGTGGGAGAGGGAGAAGCAGGCTTCCCGCCGAGGAGGAAGCCCGATGCCGGGCTCGATCCCAGGATCCTGGGATCCTGGGATCATGACCCGAGCCGAAGGCAGACGCCTAACCATCTGAGCCACCCAGGCGCCCCTTGCTTAGCATTTTTTGCTAGTTACTTTCCCCTTCACCTAATTTTTGCAATTTGTAAGCCTAAATTCTTCATAATATTCATAATTTTCTCTTACTAGTTTTTAACCTCCCTTTTTTTTATCCTGCTATTGGTTCTTTATGCCTTTTGTTGTGTGTTCTCAGTCATTCTTATAAGACTTTATCCTTTTTTTAAGCTTTTTTAAAGACTCTACATTAGGGCTATCCAAGAGCATATGATTCTTAAATTCTAGAAAGATCCTGACCAGACCTATACCTAGGCTAGCCCAGTTTGTCTAGTCATATGCTTAGACGTATGTTTTCAACTGTGGGATTTAATACAAACACTTCAGTTTGTGTAGAGAAATGCGAGTACGTTGGATAATGTTTAAGGATGGTAGGCAGCATAAATAAAGGCACAGATGACCTGAAGACACAGCAGAGGATCATGATTCACTATCTGAAGTCTGGATGGACAAGCCGAACAGAGTCAGGTGCATGGGAAAAAGTAATCTCAATTTGTTTACAGGATTATGTTTGGGAGTAACGATAACCTTTTAATAGGTTTCTCTAAGGTGACTCAAAAACAGTTAATCCCAAACACTATCCAGCAAATGCTCTTTTATGAACGATACGATAAATTGATAAGAAATCGACATTAAAGCTATTTGCAACACATGGTGTATGATGAACTACAGACTAATAGAGTATTTTAAGACACTATATTAGAAAGCAAGTTTGAACGTGGAGACTTGATGCATGATTGTGTAACAGCTGCTGTGAATATTAATAATACTGCTTAATGACTTTTGTTTTCCCATGGCAAGTTCAAAAATTGTTTTAAATTAATTTTTTAAATGACTGTTCCTCATGCCTTTTAGCAGTTTCAGCACAGCATTAAATCAGTTTACCCTGATGAGCTAATGCCTTTATAAGGGCAAGTATACAACCATTCACACTAACACCTAATTAAACAATTTTAACAATTAAAGCTGTGTTTCAGGGATTTAATAATGGGGAGTTTGTTTACTTTTAAAATTGCAATCAGCAATGCCAAATTTTGGCTCTAAATATTAAATGATTGACTTATAAGGATTTGTACTGTGCTGATCTATTTAGTGTCTAGTACCTTCAAAATGAATTAAACATTGGTGTTTTTAGCGTTTTATAATCCTAGATCATGCTAAGCTGAAAGCGGAAAAGCTTCTGGGGAAAGTGACTTCTATTCTGAGCCAATCAGTATTTTTCACACTAATCTGTTTCAGGTTTGATAGATCTAATTTCCTATGCATACCATTTGTTTTTAGCATGCTCTTAGGATTTTGTCCCCCGCTACATAAAATTTGGATAATTTAGCTGGCTTTCTCTACTTTTTTAATTGACTTTGTACACAATAAAAAAGAATTCCTTCAGAATATGACTAATTATCTTTAAAAAGATAATTTTACTATTTTTTAAAAGATTTTATTTATTTATTTGACAGAGAGAGGCAGCAAGAGAGGGAACACAAGCAGGGCAGAGGGAGAGGGAGAAGTAGGCTCCCTGCTGAGCCAGGAGCCCAATGTGGGGCTCTATCCCAGGACCCCAGGATCATGACCTGAGCCCAAGGCAGACGCTTAATGACTGAGCCACCCAGGCACCCCGCTATTCTTTCTATAGTCTGTGTAGAGCGCTGATTATTTTTTTGGAGTTAGAGATATTGTGAGAAATATTTAGTTTGACCATTGAAGAAAAAGAGTTAAGTTTCAAAGTCCTTTAATAGTGGATCCAAACATATACTGATAGAAACTAAAAACTAATCACTCTATTTCAGTATAAAAAAGAAATCTGTCTTTAGTAGTAGGAAGTAAAATAGTATTTGAACATAGTTTAACATGTGTGTTTTAAAATATAGACTGGTTTTTTGCAGATAGCTTATATAATTATGACCAAAAGTATAATAGTGTCTATATTATGAGTACTTAGTATAGGTGTTAGCTAGCATCACCCTAGACACTTTCTAGACATTTTCCTATTTAATTGTTGTCACTGCACCACATAATGTATATTAGCCATGTTGAGAAAGGCAGTCTCATGCATGCAGTCTTTTAATCCCCTCTTTGCCACCTATGAATGGGCCTTGGGCCTGGAATACTTTCTTACCAACAGATGAAGAATCCTCACAGCTTGTGCTGGGCTTGTCACCTCATGTGGGAATATTTTTTCCCTATTTCAGACTCAATGTGTGTTCCTTTGTTTTGTTTAAGCAAATGCATCATATGGCATCTGGCCAGTCTCATTGCCAAATCTGTCCCCTGCAGGTAGGAGACAGGATCCTTGGTTCTGCAGCAGCACAAGATAGATAAATGGCCTGGAGGGACTTGCTGGCCATGGGGGACGACACTCACTAATGACGCTGATCTTCCTCTGTCTCTTCTCTAGGTGAGTAAAAACTTGTTCCATACTTAGTGCTTGACTGTTACATTTTCTTGGCAACTCAGATACCAAGATGAGGTGGGCAAAGAGTTCTGACTTCTACTTTTGGTGACTGGCAACCGATGAGACTTGCTTGACAATCCGCATTATACAATTCAAACAACTAAGGCTGAGTGTTGGGAGACAATTCTCCATAATGCTTCTACACCTAGTATCAGCTCGTATTCCAGATTACTTTTTAAAGGGTGTTTGTACAGCAAACCGCATTGGAAGTTTTGCACCGAGGTAGAGGGCAGAATTTTTTTCTGACAGTATAATAAATATAATATCTTCCTGCGTTTGATAATGTTGTTAGCAGACCCCTTTAAAATATTGGCATCTCCGAAACTGCAAGTTCCTCAGATGGCAAACCCACTGTGTGTCCAGTATCTGCATGGACCTGCCTCCATATCACTTCCATGAGATTTGAGGGACAGGGGGAAACTGAAATGAACATGAAACCATGCTGATTTCTGTACCATTAGTCATGAAGTTCTTTGTCTTTGATCTAGTACTCTTATATCTACCAGAATCTAAAAAACTGTGATGGGCAAACTTGTAGGCTTACAAGTATGGTAAAAATCTTAGACTTCACAGTTCTTGGCAAAGGGAAGCTGATTATCTTGCTGAAGACAATGTAGACAGAAAGTAGCAAAGTTTTTTGGTATTTGAGACAAGATTGGTCTCTGAAAGTTAGCTTGCATGCTATTTGCCTTTTTTTTTTATTTTTTATTTTTTTATTGTTATGTTAATCCCCATACATTACATCATTAGTTTTAGATATAGTGTTCCATGATTCATTGTTTGTGCATAACACCCAGTGCTCCATGCAGAACGTGCCCTCCTCAATACCCATCACCAGGCTAACCCATCCTCCCACCCCCCCTCCCCTCTAGAACCCTCAGTTTGTTTTTCAGAGTCCATCGTCTCTCATGGTTCTTCTCCCCCTCCGATTTCCCCCCCTTCATTCTTCCCCTCCTGCTACATTCTTCTTCTTCTTTCTTTTCTTTCTTAACATATATTGCATTATTTGTTTCAGAGGTACAGATCTGTGATTCAACAGTCTTGCACAATTCACAGC